>NC_140067.1:1900000-2260000 GCF_963513975.1 Fringilla coelebs
TCCCCGTGTTCCAGCCCCATTCCCTCTGTTCCATCCCCATTCCCTCTGTCCCAGCCCCATTCCCCCTGTCCCAGCCCCATTTCCCTCTGTTCCATCCCCATTCCCTCTGTTCCAGCCCCATTCCCCATGTTCCAGCCCCATTCCCTCTGTTCCACCCCCATTCCCTCTGTCCCAGCCCCATTCCCTGTTCCAGCCCCATTTCCCTGTCCCAGCCCCATTTCCCCGTGTTCCAGCCCCATTTCCCCGAGTTTCACCCCAATTCCCGTGTTCCAGCCCCATTCCCCGTGTCCCAGCCCCATTCCCTCTGTTCCATCCCCATTCCCTCTGTTCCATCCCCATTCCCCGTGTTCCAGCCCCATTTCCCCGAGTTTCCCCCCAATTCCCCCACAAACCCGAGGAAGCTCGGCGGCTCCTTCCCCTCCCGATGCCGGCGCTAATTAAAACCCGCGCCGGTGCCGCTGTAATTAACGCAGGAGCGAAAACCCCGCAGGAACCCGAAGTGCTTCAGCCCAGACCCAGCTGGATTTCCAACCTCTGGAATTCCGAGCCCTCCTTTCCCGAGGAAATCGCGAACCTTCGCAGCCCCCAAACGCGGATTTTGCTGCCGATTTTTGGCCTCTCCGCTCTCTCATCCGCTGCCAGGAGCTCTGAGCTGTTTGCAATCGAGGAATCAAAAACGACCCCAAAACCAACCCAAAACCAACCCAAACCAGCCCAAACCCGCGGGGCAGCCCCCGTTCGAGCCCGCAGCCGGCGCTCGGATCCCGCGGCGGTTCCGGGCGAGGAGAATCCCCAAAAACGCTCCCGGATCCCGGAGCTGCCGCCGCCAGGTGGCTCCGAGATGTTCCCGGCCTCGCCTCGCCCTCCCCAAACCCTCAAAGCTGCGATTTCCTCTCGGATTCTTGGGAATTGAGTGGGGGGAGAGCAAATAATCCCTTCTCTCCTCCCGGGATGCAGGTCCAGCTCTTGGGCACGGAAAGGGACGTCCCGGAGGATGCAGGGTGAAATTCCAAAGGCACGGAACGAAGGGAGAGCAGTCAGAGGGCACCACGGCAAAGGAACATGAACTCTGTGCTCGGGGGGCTGCTTGGGAGAGGGGAAATCCTCCCTGAATTTCAGCTCAGGGCTTGCTCCCTTCCTTCCCAAAGGATGTTGGAAACAAACGGGATCCGAAGGGAAAAGCGACTTTTTAAACAGTTCCAGAGTGGCCACTTAGAAAAAAGGATGAGGGGAAACCCCATCCCCCTCTGAGACACCAGGAGCATCCCGGCTTTGCAAATTCCCCGATTTTTTCCCCACTTGTTAAACCGCAGGAGAATCCAGGAGTGAAAGCCAGGAGCCTTTATCACCTCCTCAGAGTTTCTGGCCACGGCAGGATTTCTTGGTTCTCACAGGCTCTTGTGTAATTTCCACTAAAGATAACAATCAATGGAGGTGACCTAAACCCCCGAATAACTGAAATATTGCCATTATTCAGAGGTGGAAAGTGGCAGAGAGAAAAGGGTGCACAGAGGGAAGGATTTCCACAAGGACTCGCTCTGTCTGTTCATTACTGCTGTGAAAAGCACAAGCAAAGATTATTTTAATATTCTGCCCTTCCCTCCTCCTCCAAGGAAAATAAAATTCTGTTTAAAATCATTCATGAGGCCAAGCAGAGCCAAGGCAGGAATATTTTTGCCATGAGGTTGAGTTTTGTGAGATCCTTTTGGTGTTTTCCCAGGAGCTTTTTGCCTGGGTTTTGCACAAACATTGGGAATAAATGAAGAAAAGTTTCTGTTTCACCTCGAATCCTTTGTGGTTCATCCCATCCCACCCGGACCCTGCCCTGGGTTTGCTCCATTCCTGTGCTGTCCTTTTCTGATCCAAAGGAGAGGAAGCAGAGCCTGAGGCAAAGCCATTCCCAGCTCCAGGAGAGCCTGGAGAGCTCAGCTGATTTTATCCCCACATTCCAATCCCTCCCTGGCTCCACCTGATCCTGCTGGGACTGAGGGATCAGCCATCAGAAAAACCAGAAAAAATGAAATTAAGGAGCCCTGCTTGGGAATTTCCTCAGGCTGGAAAACCCTGGGGAAGAGAAAGTTCCAGGGAGACCTTAGAGCCCCCTCCAATCTTTGAAAGGGAATGTCAAAAGGGGGGAGATGTTTTTATCCAGAGAGTGACCAGGGAAAATGGCTGTAAACTGAAAGAGGTGGGATTGAGATGGGATTTGGGGAAGGAATTGTTCCCTGGGAGGGTGGGGAGGGCTGGGATGGAATTCCCAGATTTGCTGTGGCTGCCCCTGGATCCCTGCAGTGCCCAAGGCCAGGCTGGAGCCCCCTGGGACAGTGGGAAGTGTCCCTGCCATGGCAGGGGGGGCACTGGGTGGGATTTAAGGTCACTCCCAACCCAAACCAGTCTGGGATTCTGGGATTCTCCTTCCTGGCAGGAGCCACCCTGGATCATCTCATCCCCCCTGGATCAGCCCCCTGGGAGCTCACACCACCTTCCTCAATCCCACCTGAGAACACTCCTGAGAGCCCTGAATCCAGAACATTTCTTTAGCAGGACATTTCTGTGGGAAGGAGGAAAATGAAAGATTTTCCCTTTCCTGGCTCTCACCACAAACCTGGCAGATCCCACAGGATTCATCTCCTCAGGGACAGCCTGGAGCTCTGCCCTGGCTCCTCCTTGTCACTCTGCCTCCCTAAAGATCCTGGGCTGGGGTGATGCCTCAGGTTTGGCTTTTCTATTTTCACATTCTGTGCTGCTTCAGTGTGTGGGTCTGGGCTTCACACCAGGGCATGGTGAGCTCTGTGCACAGAGCAGGAGACAAAACAATTCCTGGACAAATGATCCCAATCTCAGCCCCAGAGCACAAACCCCGTGGGCTGGAGAGAGAAAAACAAGCAGGGTGGGACTGCAGGGGCTGAAGCTGGGATGGGACAATGAACTGCAAGGTGCAAATGGAGCAGAGCTGATCCCAGGGAGAGACCCCGTGCCCGGCCGTGCATTTTGGGGCCATTTTGGTTCATCTTGGGTGCAGCCCTGGCTGGGCTCTGGTGCTGCCCCAGGTGGGTGCATGGAGGAGATCCTTTGGATAAATCCCTGCTTTATTCTGGAGCTCTGCCCAGCCCCTGCTCTGGGGCAGATTGAAGTGAAAACAAAACATTTTGGGCCAGCTCTGTTTCATACCTATCAAAGCCTGGAATGAGCCCTGGCTGAGCTCTGGAATCCCTGTGATCCTGTTGCTCTCTCTTCAGGAAGGCACAGGGAAGGGAAGACTCCAGCTCTGAACTAACGTGATCTCCTGAGCATCCTGATCCTCATTTTGGTCTCTTTGAAATCCTTCCAACCTGCCTTGTCATCCATCCCTGTAAAATGTCACAAGCTGCTTGCCAGAGGCCTTTTGCTTTTAGCAAAATTGGAAGCTGTGTCCATGAAAGGAAACAATTCCATCACAGACCTTCAACTTCCTTCCTTCCCACGCTTGGAATTTGTGATGAAACCCTGGAAGTTGTTCCTGAGCATCAAAACCAGACAAGGCCAACCAGGCTTTGAGGATAAACTGGAGACATTGGGGGTTTGCAAACAATCTGATTCTCCACCTGAGCAAAAATCCTGCCTGAAATCCCAACTCCACCAGTGGGAATTGGAATTGAACTCCAGCAGGGACAAGATTTTCTCCTCAATGTCCCAGCCTCATCCCCTTCCCTGAGTCTGGAAATAGGCTGGGTTAGGAATCCACTGCTCTTGGGTTACCAGGGCTGAGAACTTCTTGTCCTTAAAAACAAACTGGCCAAGGAGTGCCAGATTCCAGAGGGAGCTGAACCAGGATGAGGGATCTGACTCCATTTGCTCCTTTGAAATTTAATTGCAGGATTATTTCAGCTGTGTTGCCCCCCACACACAAAAAGAAATGCACCTTAAAAATGAGCCAGGGTTTTGTTTTCCTTTGAGAGAATTCCCTGCTTTCCCCCAGGCTGGTTATTAATATTACAAATGCCCTTGGAATATGTATGGCCTGAAAGAAATGTCATTGATCAGGGAAAATGAAAATATCACTGAGCCCAACAATGACAAATCTGCTGCTCCTGCCAGGCCAAGAATTTGTTTCATTTAGGAGCAAGAGCTGCTGGCAGGGGCTGGGGAGGGAACTGCTTGCCAAATGTCTCCATGGGAAATGAAATAATTGGGAATATTCGCTAGCAGGGCAAAGAAAATCATTGCTCTCTTTGGTGCACAGACCCAAACCTCCTGGATTTAAGCTGGTTTTTCTGAAATGGTGCCAGGGGGAGCAGAAATTCTGTTGGCATTTGTCCCCTGGCACAGCCAAGGGGACCCTTTGAGTGGCTGGAGAGGGTGGAGTGAAGGGACACAGCCCTTCCCCATCCCAGGAAGTCCTACAGTGGAAAATGGATCTTTTTAAGGATTTTCTTTTCAAAGATTTCTCCTCCAGATCCCCCAGGCATGAATTATTCTGCTGTGTCACACAGGAGGGGCTTCCTCCTTTCCTCTCAGGGGATGCTGCAAAATTCAGGGGCTGTTTTCCCCCACTACAAAAACAAAAGTTGGAGGAAACACCAACATGAAAAATATCCTCTGCAGGCCAAGGCACAGTCACAGCTCTTGGGTGAGCTACTGGATTTTCTCAGAAAATCATAAAACCCTGGGTTGGGAGGGACTTTAAATCCCACCCAGAGACACCTTCCCCCGGCCCAGGCACTGCCAGGGGTGGGGCAGCCACAGATTTTTTGGGAAAACCATTCCAGGGCCTCCCCACCCTCCCAACATCACCAGACTCTGGACATTTTGTGCTGCTGGAACAAAAAGCCTGGGATCCATCCCTGCTCCCTCCCCCTTCCTCTTGTCACCTGGGCAAGGTGAGAGTTCTGTTCCTCCAGGGCACCCCTTCAGCAGCTGATCCTGGCACACAGAACTTCTGGGGGCCCTCAGCCATTCCTGGGAAAGTTTGGATGAGGGGATTCCATGCTGGGAATCCTGGGAGGAGCATTCCCTGCTGCAGGACTCCAGGGCTGCCCAGGAAGGAATGGCAGAAATGGAGGTGGGGGATTTTAGGGACCTCCCTTTGGGAATTAAAGGGTTTTTCCCTCTGTTCCTCCATTCCTCAGAAACACCTGAGCATGGCTCTTTCCTGTCCTCTGCTCTGATCCTTCAGGAATTGCAAATTCCTCTCTGAGGTTCAGGTTGAGCCTGGAGAAAAGGAGGCTCAGGGGGGCCCCTCTGGCTCTGCACAGCTCCTGCCAGGAGAGGTTTGGGATCTGCTCCCAGGGGACAGGGACAGGAGCAGAGGGAACGGCCCCAGGCTGGGCCAGGGGAGCTCAGGGTGGAGATTTTGGAAATTTTCTTTACAGAAAGGGTGGCCAGACATGGACACAGTGATGCTGCTGCCTTGTGCAGGCTGCCCCAGAGCAGGGGCTGGGCAGAGCTCCAGAATAAAGCAGGGATTGATCCAAAGGATCTCCTCCATGCACCCACCTGGGGCAGCACCAGAGCCCAGCCAGGGCTGCACCCAAGATGAACCAAAACGGCCCCAAAATGCCCGGCCGGGCACGGGGTCTCTCCCTGGGATCAGCTCTGCTCCATTTGCACCTTGCAGTTCATTGTCCCATCCCAGCTTCAGCCCCTGCAGTCCCACCCTGCTTGTTTTTCTCTCTCCAGCCCACGGGGTTTGTGCTCTGGGGCTGAGATTGGGATCATTTGTCCTTGGTGCCCAGCTGGAGCAGGAATTGTTTTGTCTCCTGCTCTGTGCACAGAGCTCAGCATGCCCTGATGTGAAGCCCAGACCCACACACTAAAGCAGAATGTGAAAATGGAAAAGCCAAACCTGAGGCATCAGTGGAGTCCCCATCTCTGGAGGGATTTGAAATCCCTCTGGATGTGGCATTTGGGGACATGGGGCAGTGCTGGCCTGGGCAGTGCAGGACAGCTGGACTGGATGACCCTGGAGGATTTCACCCACCCTCAGCCTCACCCTCCTCCTCCTCCTCCTCCCAGGGCTCCTCCAGCTCTTTGTGCTGGGGCTGCCCCACCCCAGGGGCAGGAATTGCTGAGCACAGGCAGCTGAGCTCCCATTAAAGGGTATTTTTTTCCATGGATGGGATGTTTTGCCCATTCCCCAATGGCTCCAACCCCCTGGAGCCAGGGGCTGACCCACCCCAAAATCCAAATCCCACTGCCCCTTCCATGGGGATCCATCCCCTGGCTCTGCCTCCCACAGCTGGGGATGGAGCAGCACCCACATTGGGAATCCTTGCTGTCCCTGCTGCTCCAAAATGTTGTTGGGTTTCTGATAAACTCTGGAAATGCCCAACAAACCCACGGGATTGACACAGATATTCCCCAGCCCCATCAGATCCTGCTCCCAGCACCACCCCTGGTTCATAAACCCACGTGTTCCTCATAAATCTAACTGAGCTTTCTGCTTCTAAATTCCATAAAAAGAACCCAAAATCCTCCAGGCAGCTGAAGGTTACAGCACTGCAGGGTCCTCCTTTGTGTCTCAAGGTCAACATTCATTCACCAAGAGCTGCTCTTCCCTCTGCAGGAGCAGATAAACCACAGATTTTAGGGTAAAACTCAGCAAATTAGGGCCCAGAACCAGCCCAACACCATTCCCAAATGTGTTGCACTGTTAAATGGGAAATAAAGGACACCACAGATGCTTCCAATAATTCCAGTTTCGAGTCAATTTTCTCTCCTTTGTCTTAAAGAGCTTTTGATGTGCAGCCCCAATATTGTGTCCCTCTCTGTTTTTAATAATTTTCTATTACCTCAGCAATATAAACTGCCCTGCAATGGGCTGAACTTTAATCTGGGGGAGATCAAACAGGCAGAAATACCATGGGCTGGAGAGTGACCAGCTGGGGGGCAATATTCTCTCTCTTCCTACAAAAGATAGCCCACAGCAAGATAAAAAATTGCTGCTTGGATTGCACAGACATCCCATCTTTGAGAGGCTCCAGGCCCATGGAAAGGGAATTTTCCCATTTTTTCCATGGATGTTCTGCAGCAGAACCAGCTGCTCATTCCACCCCCTGACCACAGAACCATGAATTCATAAAGAAACACTGGTTAAAATATTGTAACACACAAGAAAGATGCTGACAAATTTTTCTGCAGATGAAAAATTGACTCTTATTTTTTTTTTGTCCGGCGGTTTTGAAAAAATATTGTGTTGTTGTGCAAAAAATGTTCTTTGGAGCAACTCTAAAGAATTTATTCTTTCTGCTGGCTCAGGACTCTGCTTTATAACCCCTGTGCTCATGGCAGAACCACCTGGGAGCTTGGGCTGCACCATCAAATCCCTGAAATCTGATGGGATAATGGGAAGGAATTGTTCCCTGGGAGGGTGGGGAGGGCTGGGATGGAATTCCCAGATTTGCTGGGGCTGCTCCTGGGTCCCTGCAGTGCCCCTGGATCCCTGGAGCAGCCTGGGGCAGTGGGAGGAGTCCCTGCCAGGGCAGGGTGGGATTTGAGGTCCCCCCAAGCCAAAGCCTCTCCTTTGGATGCTCGACCCCGTCTGGAGGAGCTCAGGCACCCCGAGGAGGCTGAACCCTGCCCCAAAGCCAAATTCCTGCTGCTGAGTGTGCAGGAAGGAGAGCCAAGGGATGTGGGAGGTAAGCACACCCTGCAGAGCCTCGGATCCAGCAGGAGTTTGTGCCTGGAGTGCTCTCCTGGCAGGTGGAGCTGGGGCTGTTTCAGGGTGAACACAGATCCCAGGACAAGGAAATGGGATTGAGGGTTTCCAAACCTTCCTGGAAATCCTTGTGCACAGATTCCCTCCTCCCTTATCCCTGAATAAACACAAATCCTGGTGAGTTCTGAGCTTTCCAGCCCTCATTTCTGCACAGGCAGCTCTGGGCTTCTCCTCTCAGTCCAGAGAATGCAGAATTCCAGCCCAGTCATTCCTCTGTGGGAACGAGGCATCCAAACCCCCATTTGAGGCTCTGCCTCAGTGGTCTTTACATCAGCAAATATTTATTCTCCTTCTCAGCAACACAACCAGCCCGGAGGGGATGAGATTGTCCAGACTGAAGGGTCAGGAACTCCGTTTATCCAGCCCTATTCCCACTCCTCCAGAGCTCCTCCATCCAGCCAAGACTGCTGCCTTTCCAACAGCCCTGCCTGTGCTCTCCCCTTGAAGAAGGAAGGGATGATGATTTAGCATCTGGAATATTCCCTCTCCCTTTGCTTGCCACAAAACCAGCTTTCATCCCAAGTCTGCATTCCCACCTGAGGAGTGACTCCCCCATTTCTGGCACCATTCCTTTTCCACATGACCTCATCAGTTCCTGCCTCCCTGGTCCCCTCCCTCTGCATCAGTGTGAGCCAGACTGCGACTTCAGCCTCAGAATTCCCAGATATTCCCAGCTGAGAGGGAGGGAGGGCAGGCAGAGGGCTTCCCAAGGCTTGGCAGGTGTGTTGTTCAGAGCTGCTTCACGCCTAAAACCACTCTGAGCTCAGGGACCCAGCTCTGAAATAAAGGAAAAACCCCAAACTGAGCCGTGAGCTGTTTGAATGTAAAACCACAAAGTGTGTGAGGCATCATTTTGTGATCCCACTGCTGCTCCTGAGGGATTTGGTCATTCCTAATTCCTGATTAGAGCCAAGGATGCTTGGCTGATAGCAGCTCAGCTTCCCTGGAAACTGAGAGCCAGGGGTCCTTCCACGTCCTTCAGGATGGAGGGAATGCCGACGTGTTCGTGGTAAAACAATGTTTTAATAAACAGCAGCATAAAATAATCAGTGTTTAATATCATCTCTGGCACGTGAAATACAAAAATGCACATATCTCAGTTATAAAATAGCCTTTGTTATTACATTTTTTTTCCATGCTTGCCTAATTGAAATGCCCGTAATTAATAACTCAATCATCAAGTAATACAGTGATTAAACGCATGCAGTGAAAACAAAGAAAGATATTTGTATAAGGTAGTGGCTGGGTATCACCAATAATATATTTCAGGAACATCTACATCAGGGTAAAAATCAAAAGAAACAGCCCCAAGATATAAAATGCAGAGATGTATTTTCACTTCTGCTGTACAAAAACATCATCACACTTTTGTGCAAAAAAAGATAAAAATAAAGTCCTATTATACAACATTGTCAACTGAGCAAAAAGATTGGTTTTTTGTGGACAACAAAAATATTATTCAGTACAAAAAAAGAGTCTGTGGAAAATGTACCGTACACAGCACGTGTGTAACTCATTAAAGTGGTTTCAAATGAAGAATCTCGATTGGTTCTACCTGAATGGGTTTTTTAATGACACAAATGGTGCATTTCTAAGTGGAAAATCAGCACTAATTCACATTATTAGACACGATTGCTATCGATGGATTTGCTGCCTGATGGAATGTGAGCCTCCCTTTTTCCAGGGCTGCTGGAGTCAGAGTCACTGAAATGACACAATAAATATTCCTGGGAAAGCTGATTGTCATCTCTAAAACTGTGGTTTGGCGCTTTTCCATTACACAGTTGCATAGCAACAAAAGGATATAAAATTCCTGCTTGAGCGTCTAGATCATGAAATGTTATCTTTGAAGAAGTGGATTCAGGTTCTGAAATTAAAGCCCTTTAATTTCATTTCCTTTAAGGCAATTCCTTAAGAGCTCCAGCTGTCCTTAGCAGCCAGCAGCAGATGAGGTTTGTAGACTGCAAGCTGATAACTCCAGCATTTGTGCTGTCACATAAATGACATTTTTTGGTACGAATCTGAGCTCACACTCCCAACCGAACCAAAGACCAAAATCCCACCTGCAGTAATCGATTCAGCTCTCAGATCATACATTTGAAACACAATCCTCCACCGCAACATTTACAAATATTTTCCCTATTGGCACTGAAATTGCACACCCAGATCTCCGAATCTTTGCATCTCCTAAAAAAAGAGACAAATATTAAAATACGGCTTTCGGTATTAAAAAAAAGTTCCCGTGATTCAAACCACGCTTCGAAAAGCTGTGAAAAAGCATCGGCTAAAACGTTTTTATTTTTAAAAAACCCCTCAGATTCCCTCTGCCCCTCGGTGGCACCTGGGGAACGGTGGCCAAGGCTGGGGATTCCCACGGCGAGGATCCGTCTGGCTGCGCCCGCCCATCCTGGCGAGCAGTGAAACTTCACAGAAGACACTTTGCTGCGATGTCTGTCCCACAACCAGAAAAGGACCTTCAATAAAACATCTGAATAGAAAAAAAAACAACCCCCATCTCTCCTGCCCCTCCCGAGTCCGAAGGGTTCTATGTACAAAGGCCGGGCGTATTTACAACTCCGCCGAGATCACCGAGTCGTTGGGTCCGTGCACGCTGGAGTCCCCCAGCAGGGAGGGCTGCTTGGAGTCCATTTTGTAGGGTTTTTGAGTTTTATTGCCGAACACCGGCACGCCCATGCCCGCCGGGTGGCTGGGAATGGCCATATGGGACAGCAAGGGAATGTTGGCCTCCTGGTTGGAGCCCGACGAGGGCAGGCTGGTGACGTGGCCCGTGCTGGTGGAGCCGCTGGCGCTGCTGGGCGAGCGGCTCTTGGGAGGGGGGCAGTGCTGGATCACCCTGGGGGCGGCCTGCGGGGCGTAGTGGGGCGCGGGGAAGGCGGCGTAGCCCGGCGGGATGGGGTACCCGTTGATGGGGATGTAGCGCTGGTTCTGCGCCAGCGGCGGCCCCATGAACCCCGCCAGCTGGCCCTGGGGGATGCCCTGCGCCGGGAACATGTAGTTGGGGTACCTGGGGTTGCTGAGGTTGCTGACGGGGCTGGCGCTCAGCGAGGTGGTCTGCGTGGTGGCGTTGCCGCCCGAGGGGGTGGTGGAGCTGGTGTGGCTGGAGAGGCCCTCCCAGGAGCGCAGGCGCGCGTGGATCTCCTTGAAGCGCGGCCGGCGGGAGGGCAGGTCGTGCCAGCACTCCGTCATCAGGCCGTACACCCTGGGGGGACAGTCCTCGGAGCACGGCAGCAGCTGGCGCTTCCGGATCATCTCGATGACCTCCTGGTTGCTGAAGCCGTAGTAGGGCTGAAGGCCGAAGCTGAATATTTCCCACAAAACCACCCCGAAGGACCAAATGTCGGAGTCGGAGGAGAACTTGCCGTACATGATGGCCTCGGGGGGCATCCAGCGGATGGGCAGCAGGGACTTGTTCTGCACCCTGTAGTAATCGGCCGAGTAGATCTCCCTGGAGAGCCCCAGGTCGGAGATCTTCACGTGGAGCTGCTCCCCGATCAGGATGTTGCGGGCGGCCAGGTCCTTGTGCACGAAGAAGTGCCCGGCCAGGTACTCCATGCCGGCGGCGATCTGCACGGCGATGTGCAGGAAGTCCCCGTGGTCCAGGCTGGACTTGACCGTGCCGTCCTCGTCGCTGCTGCAGCCCACGTCCGAGTGGGGCGAGCGCATCACCAGGAACTCGTGCAGGTCGCCCTGGTTGGTGTACTCGAACAGGAGGCACACGGGCTGCTCCTGCGTCACCACGCCCAGCAGGCACACGATGTTGGGGTGGTGCAGCTCGGCCATCAGCGACGCTTCCTGCTGGAATTCCGCCCACTGCTGAGGGTTGTTGAAGTCCTTGAGGGTCTTGATGGCCACCAGCTGGGCGTGGTCCATGCCCGGCAGGTAGAGGTGGCCCTTGTAGATCTTGCCAAAAGCGCACTCCCCCAGCTCCTCCATGAAGCGGACGGCGGAGAGGGGCAGCTCCTTGGCTTTGCTCTGTGAGAGAAACACCAGGAACAGGTCAGGACTGAAAACAGCCTTTTCACGGTGAAACCTCTCAGGATGTGTGGGAGCCAAGGAGGTGGACTCAGGAGCAGTGGTCCCACTGGTGGCAGGCACAGCCCGAGGGACGCCGGGATCCAAATGGGATCACCAGGATCCAAACAGGATCACCACAATCCAAACGGGATCACCAGAATTCAAACGGGATCACCAGGATCCAAATGAGATCACCAGGATCCAAATGGGATCACCACGATCCAAATGGAATCACCACAATCCAAACGGGATCAACACGATCCAAATGGGATCACCAGGACCCAAACGGGATCACCCCAATCCAAATGGGATCACCAGGATCCAAATGGGATCACCAGGATCCAAGCAGGATCACCAGGATCCAAATGGGATCACCACGATCCAAATGGGATCACCAGGATCCAAGCAGGATCACCACAATCCAAACGGGATCACCAGGATCCAAACGGGATCACCGGGATCCAAACGGGATCACCACGATCCAAACGGGATCACCGGGATCCAAATGGGATCACCACGATCCAAACGGGATCACCAGGATCCAAGCGGGATCACCACAATCCAAGCGGGATCACCGGGATCCAAACGGGATCACCGGGATCCAAACGGGATCACCACAATCCAAGCGGGATCACCACGATCCAAACGGGATCACCACAATCCAAGCGGGATCACCAGGATCCAAATGGGATCACAAGGATCCAAGCGGGATCACCGGGATCCAAACGGGATCACCAGGATCCAAGCAGGATCACCAGGATCCAAGCAGGATCACCACGCTCCCAAAGGTAACAGAAAGAATTCCCTCCCATCCTCTCCCCAAGGTCAGCTACAACAAGAACTGGACCCAAATATACTCAGGAGCCATCAGCATCTCGGCACTTGGCCTTGGGCATTTCTGTACTTCCATTGAATGTGACTAATTTCAGGAATTGAGGCAATTCCCGTGCTCTAAGAGGTCCATGCTGAAGTGTTCTCTGGGCCAGGCCCTGGAGTTTCAGCAGGAAAAAAATTATTTTGTTTTAAAAACCGTGTCCTTGTAGCCAATTCTCCCTTGAGTTTGCTGTTAACCCTTCCAGGTACAGCAGAGTCTGTTTCTGTTCCCACTTTTCTGTTCCATCCTGGAACTCTGACAGTGAGTTTCTCAAAGGAGAAAGGCAAACCTTTTAAACATTTATTGCCCTTTGGTGTGCAGATATTCACTCCTGGGCCATAAAGAACCTGCACTATTCCCAACTTCCACTTGTGCTTGTAACACCCAAACCCACTCATTTAGGGCCCTCAGTAAATCCACAGGTAGTAATTTAAGGTTAATGAGTTTGGGATCTAGGTTCTGTAAATTAGTGTAAACATTGGCATTTGCATTCCTGAAATCATGCAAGGCCAGCTTTCCAGAGGCAGTGTGGGAAAAAAACCTGACATTTCAACTAATCATAGAAACAAGCAGTTTTTGCATGAATTAATTCTAATTGTATTGACCACTTATGACTTTATACAAACACTGCATTAATAATGATAATAATAACAATAATAATAATAATAATAAAGCCATTTAAGCAGGCAGCCCAGTAGACTGCACAGTGATGGCAGGAAATTAGCTATATTGTTGAGGAACAGATGGTTTATATTACCCAAATCCTTTAGGCTAAAACTTGTTTAGGTCTGGCATATTGTAAATTATATTTTAGTAATGAAAGTGAAATGACCTCTGTCTGACCTGAGCCTGGGTCCGTCTGTTTGAACCAACAGAGTGGAAAACTGGGGGAAGAAAATGAAGTCATAAAGTTTTGGCAGGAAGGGCTCATTTGGAGGGGAGGAGTTGTAAATCTGCTCAGCTTTTGTTTGACAAGTGTTTGTCACACACGGGTGTCCAACATGTAGGGAAGTGTAAAATACACAAAAGGCAGCAGGTCAGGAGAAAGGGAGAGGGAAATCACCCCTTCCATCTCTTCTTCAGCTCCAGGACAAGATGTCCCTAATTTATTATATTTTGAAGGCAATTAAAACCCCTTAAAACTGGAGGAAATGCTAACATTCCTATTTATCCAAGCAAACAACTGCCTCAGTGGGAGCTCAAAGCTTAAATGTGTTTTCACCCAAAGCTGACATCAATTTTCAAAATAAGATTCCACTTCCTTTCCTCGAAAATATTGTTTGAAAGGCAATCAAAACACTGGAGACAGGGAGAGCTGGCTTTCCCAGTGGGAAAATCCTGAATTAGCATAAATAAAATGAAAATATTCCTGCAGCACATGACTTGCAAATTGAAAGGAATGAGAATGGTCGATATCTGCAAACATTTCCAGGAATTTCTGCTTGCCTGTGCTGTGAGTGCCAGCAGGAAAGGTGGGAATTGCATCCTCAATAAAAGAATGCTGGCATTCCCATTATCTTCAGGATTGAACCCCAAATTCCCAGCAGAACAGGGAGCAAGAGGCAACCCCAAATTTAACAAAATATTCCAGGAGATTGGATGCAAGGTGCAGTTTGGACACTGACTTTTTAAAATGTTTTTTTACTGTTACCAGCATTTTGAGCTAAAATCACTCCAAGCTTTACAGGAAAGCTGGAATTGGGAACTTCCAAGGAAAATGAAGATAAATTCACCAGGCCAATGTGTGTGGGATGGAGATGGAAGTTTTCACTCTAAAAGAACAAAGCCCACCAAATTCCAAATGAGCAAAGCCCATCAAGTTCTTGAAGAACCATAAAATCTCCTGAGTTGGAAGGGACTCCTGAGGATCAGGAGCCTTGGCATGGTGTGGAACTCAAGGGAAATGCTCTTCCAGGGCATTCCTGTGCCTGTGGATGGCAGGAGGCACCTCCAGCCCTGCCCTGGGGGCCACAGCCAGGCCTGCACCAGGAAATAGGAGCACAAAGTTGGTCACACTTCAATCAAAATGATTTTTAAAATTCTAAAACTCTTCCTGAACGTGGGGCTGTGCTGAAGCCAAACAGGAGCAGCAGGAGCTGTGCTGCTTTGAGGCTGCTTTGGACATTTCTGCTTTTAGCTGAGGGAGTGGGGAAGCCTGAAAACCCAAGGAACAAATCTTTCCCAAGGTGATTTTAGCTGAGTGAAAGGTGACAGATGAACTGAGCAGAGCCATGAAAAGCTCTCCTGAGGAAATGCTGAATCCCATCTTTACCTGCATTACCCTCTCACTTAGATCAGGTGTTTTGGAGATGCTTCAGGAAGGGCTTTCTTGCTTTATCCCACAAAAACTCCATCATTTCTCCAGAGACACCGACACACAGGAATTCCCCCCTTGGTCCAGCACACGCTGCTGCTGCTGAGAAAACCCTCACAGGAATCAATCCCAGGCTGGAAACCCCCTGAAGAGCTCAGTGCTGGGTTGTTTGAGCAGAAATGAGGGTTTACCTTTGGTTTGTAGGCGTTGAGCATGGACATCTCCACGTTCTGCCCCCGGACGTGCTTGGGCTGCCTCTGCACTGGAGGGGACGAGGATTTCTGGTTGTTCCGACAGATGCAGATGAAGAAGAACAGCAAGGCTATGGCCAGGGGAATGGTGACACTTGGCACCAGGATGTACAGGATTTCCATTTTGTTCTTTTCCTTGGAATCCTTGTAATCTGGTTCAGAAAGGAAAAAAAAAAAAAAACCCACAAGGAATGAAGCAGCCCACGGAGTTGAACACGTCCCTGGATCAACTAAAAGTGTTAAAAAGAATAAAACATCCTTTTTCTCTTGCTGAAATCCACCTTGAATGTTTTATTTAATTAATATTAAGAGGAAAAGTTCTTTTGTGGAGGAACAGTTCTGTGAGGACACACAGGAGCAGCCCCTGCCAGGTCAGACCTGCTGATGAGCAGGAAGCAGTGGAATGCTGTGACATGGAATGGGCTGAAATGAAGTCATGGCCTAACACAGAAAAGGGAATTTCTAAAACACCTTATGGAAGGACCTCCTGGGAGGTGCCCCTTCCCATGGCAGGGAGCTGGAACTAAATGATTTTTAAGGTCCCTTCCAAGCCAGAGCATTCTGTGATTCCTAGAAAAGCTCTGGTGGGAATTCATCTCCTTATTTTGTGTCTTGGTTTGAGACAATTTAAAGGAGAACACTGTGGATTGAGCTGCTTCCCTCTAAAGGTTCAACCAACCCCTTTCCAGCAAAAAGGAAGGGTGCAAGCAGATGGAAGTGAAAGGAGAACAGTTCAGTACAAGCAGAACCAGGCAAGCAGAGTGAGGTGCCAGGAAAGCTGGAGCAGGGATAAAAGGGAGGAATCTGAAAAGTTGGGAAGGAGGATGGTGTAGCACAGCCCAAAGGCTCCCTGCAAGCCCTGCTCTCTCTCAGAGCTCTTCCCAGGGCATTTGGGAAATATTTTGGATCCCTCCTTGCCACTGCCTAGGATGCCAGCACTGCATCCCCAGGCTGGGAGATGTGGGAGAGGGGAGAGGCTTTGGGAGGAGCTCAGGCAGCTCTGTGGGGGTGACAGGGACAGATCCCAAATCCTGAGAGCCCCAGGGACAGATCCCAAATCCTGAGAGCCCCAGGGACAGGGACAGATCCCAAATCCTGAGAGCCCCAGGGACAGGGACAGATCCCCATCCTGAGAGCCCCAGGGACAGGGACAGATCCCAAGAGCCCCAGGGAGAGGGACAGATCCCAAATCCCGAGAGCCCCAGGGACAGGAACAGATTCCCTATCCCGAGTATCCTGGGCACAGGGACAGGGACAGATCCCCCATCCCGAGTGTCCCAGGGACAAGGACAGTGACAAGGACAGATCCCCCTCCTGAGTGGCCTGGGCAGGGGACACAGAGCCTGCCCTGCTCTGCCATTTCCCAGGAGCATTCCCAGGGTTTAGGGTGGAATTAGACCCGGATTAACGCGCTCACTCCAGGGGGCTGGAGGATCCCTGGAGCCCAGGCTGGCCTGGCTGTTTCCAGGGGACTTGGGAATGCCTGGGGCTGCCTGGGGGACTCTGGGAGAACAGGGAATGTTTTATTATCCCTGCAGGGTCACTGCAGTTTGTTTGTCTGTGTTTTCCAGGCTGGATTTGTACAAGTGCTTAGCGGCCCACACAGATCTCTTTTATGCACTTCATTAAACATGAACTTGATCTGAAGCTTGGGCTCGACTCAAATTGTGACAGAGGCAAAGTTCAAATGGTTCTGGATGTCACTTTGCATAACCCCTCTCCTCTTTCAGCTCACTCTGTCCTCTGCTCCCCCCACGTCCTCTCTGATCATTCCTTTCAGATTAAGTTGTGCCATCTGGTTTTTAATTGAGAGGAGAGGTAGCCCAAATATTCCTACAGCCTTTGGGAGACGGGAGAGGACTAAAGCACCACCCCCATGGCATTTTCCCTGTTCCCAGAGAGGCAGGGATTCACACACTGCCCTTCCCAACCTTCTTAGGCTGGGCTTTGCTAAGCCTCATGCTCAAATTAACCCGTGTTTCACATCTTTCTGCAGTCAGGTTGACAAACTTGGATGAAACAAATCTCTCACAGCTTGTGAGATACAGTTGAAGAAAGGAAAAGAAAGCAGCAGCACGAGGCAGAGGGAGACCTGGGCACCAGTTCATCACCTGAGCTATTCCAGTCAAAGGCAATTATTATTCTTATTAAGTAGCAGCCCCCGCCGTGAAGCCTCATTAGGTTAATGAGCTTCTTGCGAGCCACCCTAATTAAATCCATTTCCCATCTAGGCATGTCCTGGTGAGGCAGAGTGCACAATGCTGATTAAAACAGGCCTGAAATGGCTCTTTCAGCCAGTGCAAAACCAGCAGAATGCGAGTCCCACACAGCATTCTGGTTTTAATATGCAGATTAGCACTTAACAATTCAATTACTGCTCACCTGATCCAGCTCTGCTTGTATTTAGAATAATAAAGCCACAGAACAACCATTTAAGGCAGCAGTGAGAGGTTGTGGCAATTAAAAACTTTGTCAGGAATTCTCCAGCCCAGCCTATCTCAGTTATTATCAAGCAAAGCTTGAAAATCAGAGAGTTTGGTTCCAAAAAGAGCCCTGGTATTCCAGATCAAAAGGCTGAGCCAGGTCTGGCACCCCAGAGCTCATGGAGAGGGGACTGGCACAGGAATCTTCAGGATAGGTTTTTGTTATTTCTGTTGAAATTACAGCAGAAGAGGTACAGGGCTCAAAAAGTGTGGGGAAAATCACAGAATTCTTGGAAAAGCCCTCAGAGATCAGCAAGTCCAACACAGCTCGGGCCTTGTTTCAAAAATAAAGGTGACACTGCCAGGTCCTCTAAAATGGATTTGAAATTTGTGTTGCTAGAACTGCCCTGGCTGCATTTTGGGTTTGCAAAATGAACAAAAAAGGAGATTCAGCTCTCATTTGATTCTGCTTTTCAGAGACCTGCGGGGAAGTGAATGGAAGACCTGAACAAATGGGCCCTAATTGTTTTATCTGCATGTAGAAATAACAATATTGATAACAGGCCAAGAAAAAAACCACAGCTATTTGCATGGACATGCCAGAAATCCACCCAGAAATGTTGTGGAAATTCAAAGTTTCACACCAAATTTGATGCTGCCTCCAAGTTGTCACAGTAACATTTACCTTTCCCCTCGGAAACAAGATACCTTTGATGTTCCTGCTCCAGAGCCAGAACCAAATTACATTTTTTCTGGTTATGGTTATGAACATTCCTGCAGGGAGACATGTTCTGAGTCTGCTCCAAAGTCTTTTTCAATTAATGGAAAGATAGGAATGGATGCCAAAATGGGATCTAAATCATGTTCTTACTGAAAGGGTAGATCAGGGGAAGGCAGATAGTCTGGGCTCTATCATGTGCATCTCAAAGCCTCTCCCTGTTTTTGGGGCCCCCACAAGAAGAAAGCCATGGAGGGGCTGGAGCATGGCCAGGGAAGGGAATGGAGCTGGGGAAGGGTCTGGAGCCCCAGGAGGTGCTGAGGGAGCTGGGCAGGGGCTCAGGCTGGAGCAGAGGAGGCTCAGGGGGCCCTTGTGGCTCTGCACAGCTCCTGCCAGGAGGGGACAGCCGGGGGGTCGGGCTGGGAACAGGGAACAGGGACAGGAGCAGAGGGAACGGCCTTGAGTTACACCAGAGGAAACTTTGATTAGAGGGAAAATTTCTTCACTGAAAGAGTTCTTCAGCCCTGGCACAGCTGCCCAGGGCAGTGGTGGGGTCTTAAAAGGGACTGTAAAAGACATTTAAATGTGTGGATGTGGCACTTGGGGACGTGGGGCAGTGGTGGCCTTGGCAGGGCTGGGGATGGTTGGACTCCATGACCCTGGAGGGCTTTTCCAACCTAAACAATTCCATGTTTCTATGATTTAATTTGGCCTAAGGAGTTGTATTGATTGGAACACCAACCTGGAAAGTCAGGAACACCTGAGCTGACAGTGCACAGCCATTCCCTAGGAAACTTTTCTCATGCCACCACTTTGTCACTGCAGAGGCAGCAAGTGCTCAAAGGTGTCCTGGGAGCAGGGCCAGCCAGCCTTTCCTACAGGAACTCACCAAAGACACTTTGTGCACCAAACTGATGCCTCAGGTTTGGCTTTTCTAGTTTCACATTCTGTGCTGCTTCAGTGTGTGGGTCTGGGATTCATATTATGGGATGGTGAGCTCTCTGCACAGAGCAGGGAGACAAAACAATTCCTGCTCCAGCTGGGCACAAAGGACAAATTACCCAAATCTCAGCCCCAGAGCACAAACCCTGAGGGCTGGAGAGAGAAAAACAAGGGTGGGGCTGCAGGGGCTAAAGCTGGGATGAGACAATGAACTGCAAGGTGCAAATGGAGCAGAACTGATCCCAGGGAGAGACCCCGTGCCCTGCTGGGCATTTTGGGGCCATTTTGGTTCATCTTGGGTGCAGCCCTGGCTGGGCTCTGGTGCTGCCCCAGGTGGGTGCATGGAGGAGATCCTTTGGATAAATCCCTGCTTTATTCTGGAGCTCTGCCCAGCCTCTGCTCTGGGGCAGCCTGCACAAGGCATCCAAACCCTTCCCAAAGCTTTCCCCCAGCTCCAGCCCTCCCAGGGTCAGGCATTACCACAGGCTGGGACATCGCAGAGCTCCGACTTGAGGTTCTCATCCAAGGTGAAGCACCACGGGGCGTCCTTCTGGTTGCCAGGGTTCCTGCAGTAGGAGTGGCCCCCGTTGAGCTCGGGGTACCTGGCAGCAGTGAAGGTGTGGGTGTGGGGGTACTGCGAGTTCCAGGGCTGGCACTGCCGCCCCGAGCGCGTCACGCTCACCGTGCCCCGGTAATCCACGCCCGTGCTGTTGTAGCACCTGTGATCTGCAAGGACAACAAAACACAGAGCCACTCTTCGTTTGTGAGCCTGTGAAGGATGCACAAGGCAAGATGTATTCTATTTGCCATCTGTATGGCAGTTGTCTTCTATTAATAGGGCAGTTTTCTCTTACACACCCTTCTCTTACACACACTTATCTCTTACACACCCAATCCTTCCTCTGGGGGGACACCTGCTGATAAGAGACCATTGAATGTCCCTGCATGGCTGATAAGAGCTACAGCATCCCATTGGGAGATGTGAGCCCAGGGGGAGGAGCCAAGCATTCCTGCCTGGATATAATCTGGAGATTCTGGAACACCAGCACGGCTTCTGCACTGCATTCCCAGAGGAGCAGCAGCTGCCTCTGCCCCTGGATCTTCAGAGGCAGACTGCACCTTTCTCCAGGATCCCTGCTCCAGCAGAACCACCCCTGGCACTGCAGGAGGGCTGAGCCACAATTCCAATGGGATTTCTCCAGGATCCCTGCTCCAGCAGAACCACCCCTGGCACTGTAGGAGGGCTGCAGCCACAATTCCAATGGCCCTTCTGCCAGCACCCTGACCCACAGGGTGTCAGGTTGAGTTCTGGCTCTGTCAGTGTTGGTTTAGTTCACTGCATTGTATATTTTATCCTTTATTTTCTTCCCCATTACAGAACTGTTATTCCTGCTCCCATATTTTTTGCCTGAGAGCCCCTAATTTCAAATTCATAGCAATTCAGAGGTGGGGGGTTCACATTCTCCATTCCAGGGGAGGCTCCTGCCCTCCCTGGCAGCCACCTGTCTCTCCAAACCCAGGCAGGATGGCACAGCAGGCCCTGGCACTCACTCTTGTTGATGGGGTCGGCCATGGGAATGCCGATGCGGATGCAGTTGACGGCCTCGGGGCTGTCGGGCTGGGGCAGATCCTCGCAGTTGGGCAGCTTGAGCCTCATCAGGATCATGGGGTTGGACCTGGCAAAGATGTACTCTGTCTGGCACAGCACGTTCTCCAGGATCTCACACTCGTCCCGGCACAGGTCCCGCGGCTTGGGGGCCGAGGAGGTCTCGTCGCAGTAGGGGAAGGCGTAGTGGCACAGCGAGGGGATGGCGAACTGGGAGCACTTGTCCGACAGGTGGCTGGAGGTGCCGATCATGGTGAAGGCAGCTGGAAAAAACACACCAGGGTCTGGCTTGGGAACCTTTCCCCTGGGCTTCCCAGAAAAAACCTCGCTCCCCACTGCAGCTGGGCAGGTGAGGAACAGGAATGCACAGCACTAATTACACTGGAAGTTATTAACCGTGCTGATTTCACTGACAAGGAAAATACATCAGGTTTTCATCACGGGATTAATGCTAAGCTCGTTACCCAGCCCCCAAACACAATCATCCCTTTAATTATTCCTTTTTTTCCTCCCAAATAACTTAGAATAATTTACAAATTCGTATGATATTTGTAAGCTAAACAGGTAACCCCCAAATTCCTGCCCTGGTTCCTTTATGGAAGGTGACAATCCCAATACAATCCCAAATAACTTTTCAAACGAAATGCTGGAAGATTATGAACTGGTGGCTGCACATTGCCTTTCTTGGGGAAATGAAGCCTTTTTTGCAATGCTGACAGTGTTTAGAGACAAAAGGAAAAGAGAAATTTGGGATATTCTGACAGCTAGGAAAAAAAAATCTGAATATAAAGATGATTACCAGGGCTAGGATCAGACCAAGTTAATTTATATTAAAAAAAGAGAGTATCATGGTATCTATGATATCTATGAATTCAGCAACCCCATCAGCATCCCACAAAAATAATGGCAACTGGTTCTCCCCTAAATCCAAAGGAATAATATTCCTTGCTGGATTATTTATAATACTGCTTGCTGGATTATTTATGCAGCCTTTCCCAGCACCTAAATTATTCCAGCCATATAAAATCAACTAAAGTTTGTCTCCTTTTGCTTTCAAAACCTGCTGGGGTAACAGCAGCACTGAGTCTCCCAGAAGCTGTAAACACACAGTCCCATCTCCCTGAAAAATCTTTTTTTCCAGGTGTTTTGGGAGGAGCTGGAGGAGCAGAGACCCCCAGACGAACTCCTAGCAAGAGGGAATAAAGCAAAGCAAAACAACATCGCTGTTTATAAAACTCCAGTAGCTTTTTGGGAGCAGAGAGCTGGGTGGGGAAGCAGCCAAGGTGTTGTTACCCACCTGTAATCTGATTTTCTATCTCCCCCTGCATGTGCAGGGACTCCATGTAGATGGTTCTGTTGCCAATGAAGCGGGCGCAGGCGATGCCCCTGTAGGGCTGGCAAAACCCATCCTCCTCATACTCATCCCTGAAACCAGCCAGAAACACAAAAAGGTGACTGCAAAATGTTAAAAACAATTAGGATTATTTCCTTTCTTCAACAAGATCTTGAATATTTGTTTGTTTAAATAGACTCCTTTCATCTGCCTGGTAAAAAGTGGCATTTCAGCTTGGCCAAAATACACATTAATGTTGTATGAAATGAGTGCTTTTAAGGCTCTGCTCAGAAATACACCCAGCCTTGATTAGAAGAGAAATATAAACTGCCTGGAAAAATAGGATTGATGTTTATTTAAAGCAGCTAACACATAGTTTTCTATTTTTGAACCAAGCTTTTGCTTAATATTGATAAACACAGCAGGAAGAGTCATGCAGGCAGAATTTAAAGTGTATATAAAAAATCCAAGCTCTGCCAGCACCGATACCCTGGAAATGGGAAATGTTTGCTCAGCCTTCCGTGTGTGGCAACATTTAGTGCTAAAACAGAACCAAAACTGAGACAGGAACTCTACAGACACATTTCTTTCATCTGGTGCTTTCTTTTAGGCAAAATAGGAGACATTTAATCCAGAAATCCAGACGGGAAATTATTTGCCAATGCTCTTCAAACAAAACAAAGCAAGGAAATTGCTGGAGACCCTGGGTATTTTGAATATTCAGCACTGAACAGGAGTTTAGTGGGGTGTTGAGGAAGGCTCTGAGTACATGATCCCTGAAATCCCAACTGCATGAATCAGCCCTTTCAGTTCCTTCCTTTAGGATCCACTTGAAGATACTTTGCACTGAGATTTTTGGGGTGAACTTTCTGGACGGACACCTCGGCTCTGCTTGAGCTCCCAGCAAAAATGAGGAGCTTAATGAAAATTTGCTGATATTTTCTTTTGTTATTCCTGCCCAGCCATGGCTCTCAAACTGGGATAAATGATACTGCAATATCCCTGGGGATGATGACAGCCGGGTAGGGAACAGGTTCCTTCCTTTGTGTGCAGAATTCTCCCTCCCCCAGACTCCAAAAACCCAACAGCGGAATCACACCGCGCCTTAATAAGGGAAAAATCAGAGCTTTTTTTTTAATCAACTCCGCCATTAAGTTTAACAAAAGCCACTTTCATCCCCTCCCGAAGACCTTGGCTGTGAGAGTTTGGAAATGCAAATCCCGTGGGGGCTCTTTGAAGCCGCCCGTTCTTTGTGCGCTGCGCGGGGGCAGCGCCGCTCCCGCTCCGCTCCGCGTCCCCGCGGCCGGGGCAGCTAATGGGATTAACGGGGACAAGCGCTGGGATCACCCCCCAGGACACCCCGAACACCCCCCGGGCTCCCCAGCAGCATCCCGGCATTCCCGCAGAGCTTCGGGGAGAAGCCAAACCCCGGGGATTAAGCGCGGTAATTTATGAGTGTGAAGGCGAGGGGTGGGAAAGGGATGGGAGAGATGGAAACGGGACAAGGAGGCTGGAGAGGGGCTGGGAACACAAACCCTGAGAGGAACCCCTGAGGGAGCTGGGGGTGCTCAGCCTGGAGAAAAGGAGACTCAGGGTGCCCTCATCACTCTGCACAGCTCCTGAAAGGTGCCTGTGCTCAGCTGGGCTGGGCTCTGTCTCCAGGAACTGACAGAACCAGAGCACACAGCCTCCAGCTGCACCAAGGGAAATCCAGGTGGGATAGCAGGGAAAAGTGTTTAGAGAAAGGGGGATAAAGTTCTGGAATGGCTGCCCGGGGAGGTGGTGCAGTCCCCATCCCTGGGGGTGTTTAACAAAGCCTGGATGTGGCACTGGGGGCCAGGGCTGAGTTGGGGTGTTGGGGCTGGGCTGGACTCGATGGTCTTGGAGGTCTCTGTCAACCTGGTGATTCTGTGAAACCTCTTCCATGGCCACCTCACCACTGGGACAGCGATGGGAAAGGCTCCAGGTTTCCCTGGACGATGGTCCCAAGGCATTCTGAAGCACCTTGGAAGCTGGGTTGAAGCCCAACCTTTAACTGCAATTAAACTCTTCATTAATAGCCGGAGGGAAGGCTGAGGTGCCTCAGGGATTCGGGCAACAAAGACACCTGAGATGCAAGCAGGGATCCACAACCACAGCCTCGGGTCCCGCAGGGGTTCACCCTGTGCTTCCCAAACCCTCCATCCCACCCCATCCAAGCCCAGAGCCAACATGAAACCCACAGGAACAGGAAGGATCCTGCAGCTTAAACACATTCCCCACCTCCTGCTGCCCCCTGGCTCTGCCTTTAAACACGGCTGCTTTCGGCTTTGCCTTTAAACACAGACACCGGGGCTTGGCTTTAAACACACCTATCAGTTTTTGGTTTTAAACATAGCAATCAGTTTTTGGTTCTGAACACACCTATCAGGTTTGGCTTTAAACACAGCTATTATCAGGTTTGGCTTTAAACACAGCTATTATCAGGTTTGGCTTTAAACACACCTATCAGTTTTTGGTTTTAAACACAGCAATCAGGTTTTGGTTTGAAACCACCTATGAGTTTTTGGTTTTAAACACAGCAATTGGGTTTTGGTCTTAAACACAGCAATCGGGTTTTAGCTTTAAACACACCTATCAGTTTTTGGTTTTAAACATAGCAATCAGTTTTTGGTTCTGAACACACCTATCAGGTTTGGCTTTAAACACAGCTATTATCAGGTTTGGCTTTAAACCACCTATCAGTTTTTGGTTTTAAACACAGCAATTGGGTTTTGGTCTTAAACACAGCAATCGGGTTTTAGCTTTAAACACACCTATCAGGTTTTGGTTTTTAAAACAGCAAGAGGGGTTTGGTTTTAAACACAGCAATTGGTTTTTGGTTTTAAACACAGCAATCAGGTTTTGGTTTAAACACACCTATTAGGTTTTGGTTTTAAACACACCCATCAGGCTTTGGTTTTAAACACACCCATCAGGCTTTGGTTTTAAACCCAGCAATCAGTTTTTCATTTTAAACACACCTATCAGTTTTTTTGGCTTTAAACACACCTATCAGTTTTTGGTGTCAAACCCAGCTCTCAGTTTCTTGGGATCAAGGCTGAGCCCGCATTCCTTTCCCACAGTCCGTGCTTGGCATCCCTCACCTGCTGGGTGTAAGGAACCAGCTCATCCCTGCCCCGATGTGTTTCTGCTCCTTGATCCTGATCCTGCACAATGAAAGGCTCCTTTGGCTCCAGCAGGATGGGGATTAGGCCCGACCCAGCAATTAACGTGTTAACACTTACAGCCCAGCTTAAATCCTCCTATTCAGTCCCAAGGAACTGGAGATCAGAGCAAGGCTGGAGGAGTTCCTGGTTGTGGATGGGCTGAATCACCTGTGCAGGCTGGGGAGGATGGGAACGATCCCAGCCCCACCACAGCACAGGATCTGGGCTCTGGGGGCTGCCCCGGACCTGATTCCTGTGGAGTCTTTGCTTCTTTCTGCCAAGGTGGAATTCCTTGTTGGGACCCAGATGTTTGTTAGTTCTTATCTCTGTGACAGTCTCACAAACCCTGAGTTCTGCAGCACTTCACTCTAACAAACTGAAAATGGAGCCCCATCTCTCTCTCCCAAGGCCTTTGAAGGATCAACTGTCCAATTAAGGAATGACACCTGAATTATTTTCACTTTTAACCCAATAACCAACCACCTGTGCCCCCAGTGTGGACTTTTTTATCCAATTACAAAAACCACCCAAACCCATGGAGAAGAAGGTGAGGAAGAAGAAGAAGGTGAGGAAGAAGAAGAAGAAGGTGAGGAAGAAGGTAAAGAATAAGGTGAAGAAGGAGAAGGACCAGCCTCTACCCTAAAACCTCCATCTTGCTAAATATATATTACTGTATACACCTAGTATTCTAGTAATATATAAAATGTTACGCTCTATTATTCTATTAATATATAAAACTTAAAACTCTAAGTTGCAATAAATAAATAAATTTAAAATATCATTTAAATTTTTAAATAAAATAAATTTCATAAATATATAAATCTTAAACTCTCAGTTTCCCACCCTGTGATGTTTCACACTTCTATTCAAACTGCACACCCACAATCCCAGTTCTACCATTCCATTCTGGAAGCTTCTCCACAGCCTCAGGTCAGTGCAGGGTTCTCTTGGGGGTCAGTGCCTGGCAGCACAGAAAGTCTGACATTCTCAGCACCCAGGGCTCCAAGAGGTTCCTGCTCCTTGCCCTGCCTGCACCCCACAAAGCCCCTCTGGGCGTGGGGTGAAGGACAAAGAGCTGGATTTTAATGCCACAGCACTGGTAAGATTCTTTCTTTCCAGATTTGGTTTCCACTCTGTTTTCTGTTTCACTCTGTCAATATTCCCAGCCTGGGTGTTTATTTTGGAGCTGGCCCATTACTTTTGGATCCTGCTGCACTTCCCCCTGTGACAGCACCCCTGGCCTGGTGCAATAACAGCACCAAGGATTCATTTACACCGTGCCCAGGTGTCCCTGAGGATCTGAGTGCTCAAACTCACAGAAACCCAAGGAGGAGCTTTGAAAGGTGTCCACAGCCAAAACCTCTTCAGGATCCCCTCCAGCCCAGCCCATTCTCCAATTCCAGCTCTTTATCTCAGCTGCTCCTGGTGTGAGGCTCCAGTGAATCCAGAGGCTGATCCCCCTCCCAGAGCAGCTCCTTTCTGAAACAGGGCAGAATTTCTGCCTCTGCAGCTTTTTGGGCACCCCCAGGCAGAGAAACATCAACAATCAGATTGTAATATTGATTTTCTTGGTTCACACTGAGCCTGGAGGGGCTTCGTGGCACCACCTCCTCTGCAACTGGGTCCTGAACACAAACCAAAGTTCTCTGTCAAACTCCACTTCCCAACATCCTGAATTTTCTTTGCCAGCCTTTTTCTAAATTACCAGAAATTGCCCAGATTTAAACAACATTTCCAGCAAATGCCAACAACAAATCCAGGAACTCAGTTCAGCAAAAGCTTTGTAGCCAGGCTTTAATGTGAGTTCATTTAGAAGAATTTCCTATATTGATAGAAAAACTGAGCCTGTGAGATCATGTTGTATTTATTTTTACAACCCAATATATTAAAAAAAGCATATTCCAGAGATGCTGTAATTGTGTGGTCATTCCTGCCACACCCCATGGATCTTTTTTTCCTTTTTCCTTTTTCCTTTTTCCCCTTTCCTTTTCCTTTTCCTTTTCCTTTTCCTTTTCCTTTTCCTTTTCCTTTTCCTTTTCCTTTTCCTTTTCCTTTTCCTTTTCCTTTTCCTTTTCCTTTTCCTTTCCTCCCACTTTTGCCTTAAGAAGGATTGAAATGAATACCCTGCAAGAAAGAATCATAAATCCTGGATTAATTTGGATTTCTTGAGCAAAAATGGCCAAAGGAGAGAACAGAACCAGGCAAGACAAAGTCCCAAATGCTTTGAGTGTCCCAAAAAGCAGCATGAATTAAGGTGTAAATGCAGAGAAATTTGATTTGTGAGAATTAACCAATCTGAAGAGCAAAAGCAAATCAATGTTGAATTATCTCCCAGATCTACCAAGTGGAGATGGAAAAGTTTTGGCTTTGGGTGAAGACTGCAGACATTTTTTTCACTGACAAAATGAAAGACATTTTGTCTTGCCATTAAATTACAAGGTGTAGCAATAAATTATTTTTATGGTTACGTACACCCAGTGCCCCCTCTCTGTATAAATTATTTGTACATTGTTAAATAAATTATATTTTGTTCCCTCCTTCCAGCTTCACACAGGATGAAATGAAAGGGTTTTGACTTGGCAGATCTCCCTTAAAGCAAACAGATGAATAAAATTCTCTCATACTTTCCAAAGAGCAAAACCCAGTTCCTGGTGCCTCACTTGGAAAATGGGAACACCTTGGCTCTGTTCCATGATAATATTTCAGCAAATTTCTGCATTTCACTTTGCAAAAAGAAGAGAACTGCCCAGACCTCCACATCATTGTGTAATTTAGGGAAAAATTCTGGGGAATAAAAGCTGTTGCTGCTTGACACCCCTTGAAAGGCACAGGGCAACCAGGACTGAAATGGGTCACTGGGAAAGCAGAGGCAGAGAGTGAAAAATTCATTATGCTGTGCTTTGACATCATTACAGAGTCCCATAGCACCTCTGAATTAATAATAATAATAATAATAATAATAATAATAATAATAATAATAATAATAATAATAATGAAGCTTGGGATAGTGGAAGGTGTCCCTGCTTCTGGCAGGGGTTGGAATAAGGTGATCTTAAATGTCCTCCTCAACCCAAACCATTCTAGGACTCTGTGATTGAAAAAATAATTAATAATTAAATAATTTAATTATGAAATAAACAATCAAATAAGATCTGCCCAAAGAATGGCTTTACTTGGTTGTTAGCTCACTGTTCAGACTGTGAATGATGCCTCCAATCCAGAATGGATAAATAATCCAGAATTCCTGTGGGTTTGTGATGCTGGCTGAATGGATTTGCAGAGGGATGGCAGCAGGGAGCCCAGGCCAGCCCTGAGGCCACAATTAGAGCTAAATATTGATCAAAAATCAATAAACCAGCCTTGAGATTCACTCCAGGGATGTTTTTCCTCCTGAATGTGCCTTTGCTGGCACAGCTCCTGCGGGGCCACGGGCAGTCCCTGCAGGTGGGGAGGCTCAGCTTGGGGACAGCCCTGGGAGCAGGGTTTGGCTCTTTCTGGCAGGTTCCTGACACCATGGCTCAGGATGAGCTGCAAATCAGATCTGCAGAGTTCTGGCAATGCAGGAACTCCTGGCAATGCTGTTTTGTTTGACAGAGCCATTTCCAGGGCACTTTTGGAAGCTCAGCCCCCGTCCAAGTGTTGAAACACAGAGGGGGGAAAAAAGGTGAGATGTTTTTGAGGAGCAGTGAGGAGGGATAGGATTACACATGCTGGATGTTGCCTCCTCTCCTAGAGGAGAAAACCCCCAGAAAAATCCCCTCCCTGCTGCTGGATCCCCTCCCTGCTGCTGGATCCCCTCCCTGCTGCTGGATCCCCTCCTGCAGCCACAGGGCTCTCAGCCACCCTCGCCCACCTCTCATCCTGCTCCAGGCAGGAGGTTGGGCTGGAGCTGCCCATCCTGCCATCCCAAAAAGGATGGATCCCAAAAAAATCCCACCAATCTGCAGCTGCTCTGCCCTGAGGGATCCCAGAGCCCAGGCTGAGGGGCTGAGGGGCCTTGGGAGGGGATGGATGGGGCTGGAGCCCTCCCCATCCTCATCCATGTCCTACACACTGCTGGGAAATGGGCACCAAGGCAAAGGGAAGAGATTTCCTTAAGAGCTTGGCCACATCCTTCAGGATTTTTGTCCAAATTCCTCCTAGCTGGGAGGGAACACTCAGAATTTAGGGGCCAATTATGCCCATTTTGGTTAGACTTGAGAAGGTTGCCCAGCCCTAAATTCTGAAAATCCACATTCTGATGTTCTGGAAAGCAACATCCCAACCCTACCTGGGAATCAGGACACTGCAAATGCAGCTTTGAACTCTTCAAACTGACAGGAAAACCTGAAATATTGAACCCCACAAAGTGAATTACAGCCCATTTTATCTCTCCCTAACTCTTTCCTGCTTTCCCTTATTTTCTGGAGTCACAGCTTTATTTCTGCTCCTCCCTCCCCTCTCCTTCCTCCTAACATTTAATTTGTCTTCTGTGCCTCAAATAGTTCTTTCTTCTGGTGACCTAATATTTTAACCTTAGGCATGATGAGAAACAGACTTCACAAACCTGACACTTGAATTAAAAGTGAAACACATGCCTCAGCACAAGTTAATTAAAAATAATACCTATAATGTTAGCTTGTGTAAGCTATTATTTGGCCAGAAATTTGCACCCATCAATAAATGATGCAAAAATAACAGCAAGCTCCAAGTTACCAAAATTAGCTGGTTTAATTCTCTTTTTATTTCCCAGATAAAAAGATCTCCCTGATAGGAGAGGGCAGCCAGAGGGGGTCAGGCTCTGCTCCCAGAGAACAGGATGAGAGGAAACAGCCAGGAGAGGTTTAGGTTGGATATTGGGAATTTTTTTTCATGGGAAAGGTGATCAGGCACGGGGACTGGGGATGGGGGACTCAAAATCCCCGTGGACGTGGCACCTGGGCAGTGCTGGGGGTGCCTGGACTCCATCTCAGAGGGCTTTCCCAAGCCAAACAATCCCATGGCTCTGTGGAATTCCAGCCTGCTTTCAGAAAATGGATTTTCCTAAAAAACTTTCCTGGGATTTAGGCTGGCCTGGGAACACAGAGCTCAGCTCAGCAGGGTGGGACTGTTGGCTTTGGGAGCATCCCCAACTTGAGCTGGGGCTAAACCCAGACCTGTTCTAAACACTTGGGCTCACTGAAATCCTTGGTCCAGCCTCAGCACTGTGAAAAAAACTCTGGGAGCTCCCAAAAGCTGCAGCTCCATCCTGAATCTGCCCCACAGATCCAGCCCTGCCCCACAGATTGCTCAGCTGGGAACGGGCAGAGCTCTGCAGGGATCCCAAACTGGGAATGCAAAGATCCCTTTGGAGACAAGGAGCTCCTTCCTCACACAACAAACACACACCAGGGAAAATTGGCTCCAGTGGGAGTGAGAGCTGTCCCTCTGTGCCCTCGTGGAAATGGGATAGGGAACAGAGAAAAAAAATTCTTTATTTTCCTTAAAAACATTTTCCCTCTCTCCAGGGGCTGCTCAGACCTGAGTGAAGCAACCACACTCCAGGAACCACCCTGGGACCAAACCTCTCACATTTCATGAGGCTGCAATATTCAGAATTTAGGGCCCAAATTATTCACATTTTGCATAGCCTCAAGAAGGATGCCCAGCCCTAAATTCTGAAAATCCTGCTTTGAGGAAAGAATTGTGAGAAATTGGCAGTTTTCTACTCAAAAATGGGACAAATCCCTCCTAAAACTTCAGTTTCTATGAAAAAAACCCCAGCCAGTCACTGCCTCTTCCTCATGTTAGCCCAAACAAGTGAATATGTTCCAACACACCTTCCTGCCTGTTTTCTGGCAGCAGCATTAAAAGAATTATTAAGTACATTCTAAACTCCTTTTTTTTTTTTTTTTTTGGTTGGAAACATCTAATTTTTCAAGGCCAGCAAGTTTGAAACTCCACAAGTTTAAATTGTTTGTCTGAGCAACTCAAAGAAAAGCCCAGTCTGTAGAAAACATCTCAAATGCTGTCCCTTCACAGCCTTTTTACAGCCAAAACTTGGTATTCAAGGTGAAAAAAAGCCACTTTTCATCCCCCACAACAAGCACATTTTAAAATTCATGTAGCTGAAAATGCACAAATTTTCCTGGACCTGAGTTTTAGGATATGGAATTTATTGATATTTCCCAACACATAAAACTACCCCAATTGCTTTATTTAGTTTAATTTTATTATTCCAGTGTGCCAGCAATTGAGAATGGGAATCCCCTGGAGGTTTGCATTAGAAGGAATTATGTTAATGTGCCACTGGGAATGGATCACAATTTTTTAAGGCATTTTGCACCTGATTATTTGGGTGTTTTGGTGCAAATTAAAGCGTGTCTGCCAGACTTCCTACCTGTGCCACCAACATTTCAGCTGCAAATCTGGAATTAATTGGTACTGATAAGCTCAAATGCATGACATGGCTGATATTAATGCATTCTTCCCATGGAAAAATATTATTGAGGATAACAGGCTTGTTTCTAGAACCTTGTTTGAGCAACATCTGTTCTGGCACACTTGGCAGTTGCACTGGATCAAATTTGAAAGCTGGGTTTTATCTGAGAGTGGGTGAAATGCTCAGATCAATACTCACCCTTGTAACATAAAACATGGAGTTTGCAACTGCATAAAAACCTGGAGGATTAACCAAACATCATTTAAAAGGCAGGCACACCCCCCTTGCATGCAGTTAGAGCTGGAAATCAAAGGAAACCCTGATATTCCTGCCCTGCTGCTCCTTTGATCCAGCCTAGGAACTTTATTTTGGCAGGACCACCATTGCCTGTTTTGTCTGCAATGCCAAGGATGGAGGAACAATCCATGTTATTCATGGAAAAACACAGAGTTGAAGCCCAGAGTTCCTCAGGTTTATCCCCACTGAGCTGAGATGGGACCCCAAAACACTCCCCAGAGCCTTTCCTCACATTTATCCTTGCTGGAATAATATTTTCTCTCATTATCTCTTGCTCCTTCCCAGTCTCCAAAAGATGGGAGCACTCCTGGAAGGGCAAATCCTCATCTGATACTCCTGGGCTAATTGGTACCTGCTGGGGAGGAAAAACTGACAGCACCAAATTGAAAATAAATGCTGAAAAATTACCATGAGGAGCAAAAGCCAGACAAGGAGATTTCCAAAACTGTCAGAGCTGCCAAGGGGGCAGAGGAGGCTTTGTGATGCTTTTGAGTCCAAGATGAAGAGTTTCTGCTGTAATTCACATTTCTTTCTCACAAGATGGAAATGGTGGAACTGTCACCAGAGTTGAATGTGTTAAAAGAATTCAATTTATCATTTCAATGCAATAAAATAGTTTCTGTTCCAAAAGCAGCTAAAGAAGACATGAGAGGGGAATTGCTAAAGGAATTTAAACACGGCAGGTTGAGCAGTTTCCATCCCAGAGCTGTGGAAGAAACCTCTCCATGATCTCTGCAGGATTTCCTGGGCTGTCCATACTCCCACCCTCCTGGGAAAACCCAAACCCCCCCACGCCTGCTGGCCTTGCAGCACTCAACCAAACCATGGCATGGCTGGAATGAAGCCCAAACAACTCAGGGTTGGAGGTGGGGGCAGTTCCCAAGAGTTTGTGGACAAGTGACCTCTCAGGGCCCCCCTGGCAGAGTCGAGGTGTAGAGGGAGGAGGGGTTGTGAATTTAGGATCCTAAAGGGGCATCTGACCCCGTGCAGAAGTTAAAGAGATCAAATCAACTTTTCCCCAAAGATGTGCCCCAGGGGATTGAAAATCACCAGAACTGAGCCAAACCCAAAGAGAGAAGTTCTACAGCAGGGGGGATTGCAATGGTCCTGATGCCTCAGGTTTGGCTTTTCCATTTTCACATTCTGCTTTAGTGTGTGGGTCTGGGCTTCACATCAGGGCATGCTGAGCTCTCTGCACAGAGCAGGAGACAAAACAATTCCTGGACAAATGATCCCAATCTCAGCCCCAGAGCACAAACCCCATGGGCTGCAGAGAGAAAAACAAGCAGGGTGGGACTGCAGGGGCTGAAGCTGGGATGGGACAATGAACTGCAAGGTGCAAATGGAGCAGAGCTGATCCCAGGGAGAGACCCCGTGCCCGGCCGGGCATTTTGGGGCCATTTTGGTTCATCTTGGGTGCAGCCCTGGCTGGGCTCTGGTGCTGCCCCAGGTGGGTGCATGGAGGAGATCCTTTGGATCAATCCCTGCTTTATTCTGGAGCTCTGCTCTGGGGCAGCCTGCACAAGGCATCAGTCCCTTCTCATTTTAAGTCCCCCAATCTCTGAACCAGCTGAGAACCTTGAGAGGGGACTGCCTTGCAAAGTGCCCTTGGTGCTAATTGCTGGGCAAAATAATGTGTCCATTCATCGGGAGCAAAATCAGCAGGGAGAGAAAATGTATTTGTTTAAAGTAAATTCACCCACACAAGAAATTTGGCTGGGGAACCACAGCAGGGTTAACATTTGTGATTCATTTTTGCTGAGCACTGATCTTGGCAGGCTCAGGCACCAACAACAGCATCCAAATACCAGCTCAGATGATAAGTGCTTTCCTTCCTCACCCAGGTAACCACACATGCTTTCCTGTTAACAAGATCAATAAACTTGACACACTCAGAAATGGATGATTAACTCCTTTTACAGTACCTGAGGTGGCCTGGGGTTATTGCTTTGAACAGCCAGAGCTGGAACGTCAGGAGTGGTTTTAATTATCAGGATAAATAATGTAACACCTTATAATCTTCTCCCTTGCACTGCAGGACTTGGGGATGGAGCTGCACACTCTGGGGGTGAGCAGTAACCACACAGGGGTTGGTTGAGCAGTGATGTTATCCTTGTAGGAAAACTCATTCCCAAGGTTTTACACCCTACTGAAGTCAGGAAAGCCCCTTGGGTCACTACAGATTTATTCCCACTTTAATGTTTTTACTGGGCTGAGTAAACACTTGCCCCAACACTGCAGAAGCCTGGAGTAAAATCTTAAATCGAGCTTGGGATGAGTTGAAATTGAAAAAGACTTGGTTTAGGTGGGATATGGGGCAGGAATTGTTCCCTGGCAGGGTGGGCAGCCCTGGCACAGGTGCCCAGGGAAGCTGTGGGTGTCCCTGGATCCCTGGCAGTGCCCAGGGTAGATGGGAGCAGCTGGGACAGTGGGAGGTGTCCCTGCCCTGGGATGAGCTCTGAGGTCCCTTCCAGCCCAAACCATTCCCTGATCCTGCTCCAGGACCCAGCTCTGGATCCCAGCCTGGGATGTCCCAGCAGGCAAAGAGCAAAGCTCTGAAGGGAGCAGAACCCCAAAGCCCCCAGTGGAAGGAAGGAAGGATTTCCACACAGACAGAGAGGACTTTTCATGTGGCTGAAAGGACAGGAAACAAATCCATCCCACAGAGCCACAGCCACTGCCTCTCCCCCTGCCAGTGCCTGGGGCTGGCAAGGCTGTAATAATAATTATTATCATCATTATTCCCACTTTTTGTTCTCCTGAATAACTCCTACCACAAGCAACCAGAGCTTTCACTACTGCAATGTTTGAAATGTTTCATCTCCAGGCATTTTCCAGCCCACTGGAAGGGAGGCTGGCAGATAAACCAAAACCCAGCTGGAAGCTGTGCCCAGAGCTGAGCCTGGGACCTGCTGAACCTCCAGCACATCCCTCAGTGCTCCTTCCCTGCTTTCCATCAACACACAGCCAAAAGAGCAGGGGAGGATTTGTTAATGAGCATCAGCAACAGCTGGGCACTGAAATAAAAGCACAAAATGAGACAGAGATTGAGATTTGCCCTCTGAGATTTGACTGCTGGCTTGTGGGAGAGGTTTTACTGTGACCACAGAAACATTACAGGCCTTTAAATGGGATTTCCCTCCTAATTAAAGGCCTTGTGGCCCAGGGGAACCTCAGAGATGATCTCAGATATGAGAAGTGGGCTCTGAAATGTGTGAGAGGTTCTTTATTCCCCCCTTCCACCCAGCCACTCCTAGGAAAGTTCTAGAGCAGCATTTGGCCACCAGACACTGCAGGAGTCGAAGCAAAACAAGGACTTTGAAAGCCACTTGTTCCACCTGAGATGTTCCATTTGCTCTTCCAGAAAATCCCAGTTAAGTCACAATTTCACTTGTCAGGTTCCTGACTCACTCACACTGAACAGCCAGACACCATTTTACACCATTTTACACCATTTTACACCATTTTACACCATTTTACACCATTTCACACCCAGAATTAATTCCCTTCTTCCCTCCTCCACCTACAGCCCTTTCCACTCTTCCCCAGGAGTAAAACATTGGGCAATAGAGGCAGTGGGGACCAGAAAAACTCAAATTATCTGTTCTCCTGCAGCACTGAATCCTTGGAATGGCTCTGAACCCACCACAGGCTGGTGGGGAGGGAAATCAAGGACCTTGGTTTCAAATAATTTAACTTTTTGTTTATTTTATTTTTTAGCTGTATAAGGTAGACCAGCAAACCCCCAAAAGAGGAGGGAAAGTTCCCAAAGCCTGAGGTGTATTTTCCACTGTAAAATACAATTTTTTCCCCAAAACATCACTCCCCACCTCCATTTTAGCAGCTCTGCAGTGAGGCCACTGGAGAAGGAGCTGGGTTGGGCTCACAAATCAAACAACAGATCAGGGATTTTCCTGTGCTGCCTCAAGCATTACAAAACTCAGGTTTGATCTCACATCAATTAGAGACTCCCTAAAACATTGTTTTTTATTTGTCCTCTTTGAGCACACAACACACATTTAGGCCAAGTCCTTCCTAAGCCAGGCTCTGCTGAGCCAGGACTGAAACCTGAGCCAGGCCAGCGTGGCAGAAATCCATTTTCACTGCAATATTGTCACATCCTTCCTCACAGCCTTCAGGCTCAAAGAAATCCCTCTAAGCCACTTAAATGTCCTTCTGATTAGAGCTAAATGAGAATTTTTGCACTAAACCTGTCCTAAAGAGCAAAGCTCAGCTCCTGAGCACTGGAATGCTTCACCAAAACCCAGTGGTTTGGCCCCAAGTGCTGCTGCAAGCTTTTAGCAGCTCCTCCAGGGATTTTGGGGCTGGCTTCAAAGGAGCTGCTACCTGCAATGACCACATGAAATATGGGAAAAGCAGATTATGCCTCTGCTCTGAAGCACTGCCAGCATCTCCCTCCCCTCTGCTGGGGTAAGGGCTCTGCAATTTTCATTTTCTGACACAAATGCTTGATGGCCTCAGCTTGCTTTCAGCAAAAATAAAATCAAAGGTTGCTTTTATTAATAAATAATAAAAGGTTTTAAAAAGAAAAATGAAAATATTTGTTAATAAAGAATAAAAGGAAAGTTTGGAAGCTCAGAATGTTTAATCCAATCCAACAGTTTTGTTTCCAAGCAGGTTTAGGATCAGCCTTAATGTGGAGTTTAGGAACACAGACCCCCTGTCCTGGGGGATGAGTTCCAGCCCAGACAAAAAGGGTGACACCCAGGAAAAAAGGTGACATGAAGGCATTGATGGGTCTTGGGTTTGAACTGGTTTTTGTTATGGTTAAATGTGTGAGATGGTAGCTTTTGTTTGGACTTAGATGTTTATTAGTTTTTATTTATATTACAGTTTTAAAAACTGTGAGTTTTATTGTATTTTACATTCATAAATTAAAAAATTTAGCTGCAGGTACTTTTTCATAAGGCTTTTTAAGGATAAACTCCTTAATTAAAAATTATACTTGAATTTTATTTTCAACTTAAGAACTAGTTACTTGTGGTTATAATGTGGACTTTTAAATTTAATTCTACAATATTAAACTTACGAAGAATAGCTTCTGTTATAAAACTTTCATTTTGTTTGATATACTTTATTATATCTATTATGTGATATTATACACTTCTATTTAAACAACACACTTTTCATTTTAGTTTGATTATTAAATTCTGGAAGCTTTCTTGAGGGTTTTAGGTTAAATTAGTGTCACAGAAAGTCTGAAATTCCCAGTAACCAGGGTTCCAACAAATGGCAGCAGTATTTGGCAGGCTGGGCTGTTTGGTTTAACTCATCAGACTGGGTTTATTATTGGTCAGAGCCAGAGTGCCAGCTGGGCTCAGTGATATTTATTATTTTTTACAACAGTTGAAGAATATCTCCATGAACACAACAGCCTGGAGGAAATGATCAGCAGAAGTAATGCAACTTTTCAGCCTTTCCTGAGTTTTTTTTTTTTGCCTTTCTGTTGCCAAAAACTTCAAAATTATCCTCATTTTTCATAAATCAGGAAAACAGGCAGAGAGTCTGTAACTCAGGGTCAAGTGATGTCATCACAGGATTTCTTGAGTGTTGTGGAAAGACTGATAACTGAGATATCCAATTAGAGAAAGGAAAGTTTATCCTAGATCTGGACTTTACTTATCAGTCCCCTTGGAATCATAGATTTATAAAGGTTGGGAAAAAATCATTGAGTCCAATAAATAACCAGGACCCTGGGAGGAATTTGAGAATTTCCTGGATCCAGGGTTAAAAAAGGCAATTGATATGTATATATAAATATGGATATAAATAAAGTCTGGTAGATAAATAAAGGCAATAAGGATAGAATGGCAGCACAAATGCCTCTTACAGTGTTATCCTCACTCTCAACTCCCCAGTCCCTGGATCTGGCCACAAATCCCACATGCCAGGCCAGGGAAATGGAAACCCCAAAGCCCTCAAAGCCTGACTGGAGCATTGCACAGGGACCACCCCAAACATCGATTCCCATCTGCAGCTGCTCTGGGTGACCTGCACAGAAGGAAAACCAAACATGAATGGCACAATGTCTTCCCTCTGTGCTCCCATGCCCAAGTCCTGATGCACTTCACTCCCTGCTTAAAGAAATATTGGCAGCTCTGCAATGAATTTGTTTTCAGATGATGCAGCTCTGGCTCCTGTGCCAGGTGTGGGCAGGAGGGGATGGTGTTTGCATGCCCACAGGTAAGGGAGCACAAATACTTACCTGGCACCCTTTCAAAAGCCAAAAGCACTTTCTAAGGTCAGCCTTTCACCAAACCCCAGGCCAATTTCTTGTCTGTAGGTTTGCCACAGCGTGACAAAATACAGTTTAAGGCTCTGCAGGGAAAGAACTTGGCTGTTGGCAGCTCACATGAAAAGCACTGGGTGATGCAGGGCCACAGCAGAGAGGAGCAGGTGGGTGTTGGGAAGGAATTCCTGCCTGGGAGGGTGGGCAGGGGCTGGGATGGAATTCCCAGAGCATCTGGGGCTGCCCCTGGATCCCTGGCAGTGCCCAAGGCCAGGCTGGACACTGGGGCTGGAGCAGCCTGGGACAGTGGGAGGTGTCCCTGCCATGGCAGGGCTGGCTCTGGGTGGGATTTGAGGTCCTCTCTAGCCCAGCCCAGCCCAGGCTGTGATTCCATTCCCTTTTCTGTCCCAGGCCACTCCTGCAATAGTTTGGGCTGCTCCCCCCACACCAGGTGCCCAGTGGCCCTCCAGCTGCACCAGCTCCAGTTCAGGCCCCTCTGACATCCCCTAAACCTGACTTTGGCTCAGCTTGCTCATGTCTGGGAGATAAGGGGAGGTAGAGAGGCAAAGGAGCCTGGGGTCCCCAGATAAGGTGTATATTTAGCTACCTAAGTACCCTGAGGTGATAAAACACCCTGCAACAGGCTCTGGAGCCAATCCACTCCATGCAAGACCTGACTGTGGCTTCCCAAATTCTGTATTACATTAACCCAGAGGTTTTCAGTTCTTTTTGCTCGCTCAGGAAAACCCAAGAGCACAAATCCCAAAAACCTGAGCACCCTCAGCAGCCACCTCATGGTCCCCAGTGCCAGAACAGAACAATCCAGGGAATGGTGATGCCTTGTGCAGGCTGCCCCAGAGCAGGGGCTGGGCAGAGCTCCAGAATAAAGCAGGGATTTATCCAAAGGATCTCCTCCATGCACCCACCTGGGGCAGCACCAGAGCCCAGCCAGGGCTGCACCCAAGATGAACCAAAATGGCCCCAAAATGCCCGGCCGGGCACGGGGTCTCTCCCTGGGATCAGCTCTGCTCCATTTGCACCTTGCAGTTCATTGTCCCATCCCAGCTTCAGCCCCTGCAGTCCCACCCTGCTTGTTTTTCTCTCTCCAGCCCACGGGGTTTGTGCTCTGGGGCTGAGATTGGGATCATTTGTCCTTGGTGCCCAGCTGGAGCAGGAATTGTTTTGTCTCCTGCTCTGTGCAGAAGCTCTGATGTGAAGCCCAGAATTGCACACACTAAAGCAGCTCAGAATGTGAAAATAGAAAAGCCAAACCTGAGGCATCAGTGTCACGAGAGAGATAAGTGTGCAGCAGATCAAAGAGCCCATGAGAGGACCAGCCAGCTCTCCCTGGGAACATTCCCCCTGCAGCCCTGGCAGATAACCTGCCTGAGCCCCTGGCAGACTGAGGCAGGATTATTTGCCCTGGGATGAAGTCATGCAGCAGGATGAACATGGTTTGTGTCAGCATCAGCCACTCAGGCTCCAGCCTCGCACCACGTGGGGCTTTTTCTCCCCCAAAATCTATTTCTGTTGGCCTGTGCATGGAATATCCCACCTCAGGGCTGTGTCTCACATCCCACAGGGTTCTAGGAACGAGCTGCTGCACCCCCACACAGTGGGACTGTAAAGATCCCACAGCAAAACACCTGGGGATTGTGTCCACTCCTCAGTCAGAATTCCCAGCACTGAACAGCAGGAGGGACTTTCTGTGCCAGCCACCAAATGTGGGACAGGTTGGAATTCCAGGATTGCAGGGGTCAAAGCTGGCACCAGTGTGCAGGGACATCACTGCCAGGCTGCTGCTGGAGCACTGAATCTCTGCTGGCCTCTGGATTGGCATTTTTTCTTCTCTAAGTTTTACCTTCTTCTCTAAGTTTTGCCAAAAGAGGAAAATCTCTGTGCTCCTCTTTGAAATCCACAATCACACACACAGTTGGCCAAGCCTCACCTGGATGCTGGCCAGTGCTTACACATTTTCTTGTTGCTGGCACACAGAGCCACTGGACAAAAAGATCTGTTTTACTAAAAAACCCAGATGTGGTTAGCTGAAAGTTAAAAAAAGAATTTTTTTTTTTTTTTTAAGATCTCAATGACTGAAAAAGATGGGAAAATCCAGGGGGGGTTTGTGGTTTCTCAAGCCTTGCAAGCTATTTATTTCTGGGAATCACAAACCCCATTTCATTTTATGAATCAGATGCTCCTTAAAGTTACAGCCCTCTTGTCTCCCCTTTTCCCCTCTCCTCGTTCCCAGTGGTTAAATAAAGAACAAAACAATGCCATATTTAGGGTATTTATATATAGAAGAGGCTCCATGAAGAACAAAAGAGTGTTCCAGAGGAATATTGGCAGCAGCATGTACACATTCCACTTGGGAATATGCCCTGCCTTACACAGCCAGGTTAAACCTCTTCAGAACACGCTCCCAACACAATGCACAATAAATACAGAGCATTTTCCTGCACTCTTCCCACTGCATTCCTCTCCAGCAGGGATTTTCCAGCTCATTTTTACAGCAGCCCATGCAAACTGCCATTGTCCCTTTCTCCCTCACTGCAGCTCCTGTGGAAGTTGCTGCCCCACCAGCTCCAATTTCAGCGATTTGTGCCCAGGATTTCTCCTGTAGGGGGCAAAGTTTGGGATAAGCACAAAGCCAAGGCTCAGGGGAACAATGGGGAATGGGACAAGAAGAACAGAAAGATTGGGCACAGGACATTTCCCCGTTGTGACATTAAACCCTCCCAGGGCCAGGACTCTGCTGGGCTCTGCCCTTGTTCTCTTCTGGTTCTGATCTCTGGTCCCTGCAGTGAAAACACATTTCTGTGTCCTGTAGGGACCGACCTTGCCATGCATGAGGGATAAAAGTGACTTTCAAAGGGATCAGCAGCACAGGAACTTCAAAAATAACATTAAAAATCTGGGGTTTGGGGGGAATTTTGGGAAGCAATGGCTGCAGTGCAAATTGCTGGTTTGGAGGGAGGTGTCCACAGCAGGGGATGGAATCAGGGGATCCCTGATCCCTTCCAACCCAAACCCTCCTGGGATTCTGGGATAAATCTGTGCACAGACAGCAATGCACAAATACAGCAGTGAACCACCAAAATGCTGCCTCTGATCTCCCTAAAAATCAACTAAAACTATGAAATCAACCCAGTTTGGGTTTGAATTCAGAAGTTCATGGAGAAAAGAAAGAGATACATCAGCTGAGGGTGGCCTGTTCCAACCACAGCTCCCTGATCTCTGCCCTCCCAGGCTGCTCTGGAAGCTGTATATATATTTATATTATATTTATATATTATATCTATATAATATCATATGTTCATAATATAGAAATAGAATATATGCACATGATATATATTATATTATATTATATTATATTATATTATATTATATTATATTATATTATATTATATTATATTATATTATATTATATTATATTATATTATATTATATTATATTATATTATATTATATTATATTATATTATATTATATTATATTATATTATATTATATTATATTATATTATATTATATCATATTATATTATATCATATCATATCATATCATAATCATACCATATCATATCATATCATAATCATACCATATCATATCATATCATAATCATACCATATCATATCATATCATATCATATCATATCATATCTATTTATATAATCCTTTCTATATATTTAATATTTTTAAAATGTTTAATTTTATCTTATTTTTATATTAGATATTTTCTATTATTTTAATAATTTTAAGTATGGTTATATTCTAAATATTAAATATGATATTTTCTATTATTTTAAATGATATCTATATTTTAATATTATCTTTATTCTCAATATTTTATATGTTTATATTATGTTTCTATTATTATATAATATAAATAATGATTTCTTTCTAACGCACAACTATCTGTAAATGAAGAGCACCTTCCACTCATGGGTGGCTGATAAAGACATGGCAACAGCAGGCCCAGGAATTTGCCATCAGGTTTTTTTCCTGATTTTATGACCCAGCTTCCAGAGTATTCCCAAGAAAAGTGTTTCCCCAGAGGGAGGATGATGAGGGAGGGCAGCCAGGTGCTTCATCTCTCACCCTGCAGCTTGAAAACTGCCACAGGTGGGCTTGGTTGGCACGGAAAAAAAGGGCAGAAAAATGAATTTCATAGCTACAAAGTCATTTTTCAACTTGTACAGGGAGCAGTCACACAATCCCCAGGACATTCTTTGCATGCAAGGAGCAGCAAACACAAAGAACCAGAATGTGAGGTAATCTCCCTCCTGCATTTCACAAAATGCAACTGAAGTGTGATTAAATTCCTTTTCTGGTTACAAAATCATAATTATTACAACTCTAAAATCAGCTAGGAACGAGAACATCTCCCTTTCTTTTTACCTTTTCACATCCTTTGGGTGTATTTTAGCTGGTTACTTTGTGGGGTTTTTTTTGGAAGTGGAGCAGAAAAAACACCAAACCCCTAGCCAGAAAGAAGAAATGGGAAAAAAGATTCCCAAAAGTATTTTGTTTTAAAAAGTGAGGCAGTCCTGAGTGCCCAGACATGAAATTCCAGCCCAGCTCTGCTCTCTGTGCTCTCACGTGGGCTCTGACCCCCATGGAGGTGATGTTTAACCCCACCGATTTCAGAAACCCCAAACGAGGTGGGAGCAGCACCAAATCCCCATTTTCTCACCTCATTCATTAAATCTCCAAACTGCTGGAGAGCCCAGGAGCCCCCAGACCCCAGAGCAGCAGGAAGCTTCCCTCCCCAGAGCCCCCCAGGATCCCCAGCCAGGGCTGAACCCTAGCCCAGAGCTCCCCTTCCAAAGCAAACCCTGAGATTTGTGCAGCACCTTCCCAGGGGGAGATAAAACCACATTTTAGGCTGTTCCATTAGAGGGCATCCTACAACATCCTTTTGTGGTCAGATGCTTCTCCTCATTCACATCCTCTGCAATAATTCATGGAGGATCTTCCAGAAGGAGCCAGGAGAATTTTGCTTCTCAAAATTCCCCCCCAACACTCCCAGGGTTTTGCATCCCTTTTAATTGCATTCATTGCATTAAGAGATGAATTTTCTGGTCCAGCTGGGTCTGTGTTTCCCTCCCCTCACCAGGAGAAGTGGATTTTCAATATTTTTCCATAATGTGAGATGTGAATAAGCACCACAAAACTGATTCCAAGTCTCGGGACAGCCAGAGATCACACTTGAGAACAAAAAGGCACTGAAAAGGTGAGCAGCTTTGATCAGGTATTTTGTCATTAGAGATAGAAGTGAATATTCTCAAAAACTGCCAAAATACAACGTGGGGAGTGCTCAGAGCCTGCAGCAGGAGCCAAACCTGGGCTCCAGGACACAGGGAGCTCTGGTACAAACAGCCACTGCTCCCACCCACCTACTCCATCTTCAAAACAATCTGCAAAAAACCTTTTCAGGCAGTTTATTAATACAGGTACAGAGAGACAGACACACTTTACGACCCTTAAAATCAGCAAGAAGCCCCTGGGTAGTAAAATGTGCTTGCAGTGATAAATATTTCCCAGGCTGGGCTGTGACATGGATGAAGTACCTGTAGGTGCACTGAAATCACTGCACAGACTGAAGGCACCAGAGGATCTAAAGGTAATAATATTGCAAATTAAGAAGTCTGGGGTAAGAAACAGGAGTTGACACGACAACATGAAAATATCACTGCGAGACAGATAACTCAGTCCCAATAAATTACCATCCTATCTGACTTAAAAAGCAGAATGGAAAAGTGCCCCTGTCACACCAAATGACAAATGAACTTCTGACTGCTGAAATGTAAGATTAATGAAGGCACAGAAGAGACATGAAAGGACTTACGAGGATCCTGGGCTTGCTGTTGGCGGGGGACCTGGAAAAGTGACAGAAGAAAAACAGCAGGATGAGTTACGGTGAGGTAGCAAGCAGGAAGCTTTTGAAAACCTTTTAAAAGATAAAAGCACCAGTCTGTGGTGCTGGTTGTGGTTTATGGAGTTGAACAGAGGAGTGGCAGACCCCCAGCACCAAAGACAAGCCTGTATTGGCTGCAGAACATGACACGAGGACAATAAACAGGTGAGCAACCCACCCTCCTCTTGAAAGTGCCTAAGGAGAACACCTAATGATTGATTTCTTATCAGAAACCAGAAAACTTGGGAGATTTATGAAAAAAAGAAGATGAAACTCATCGCATCCATCATTCCCTGTGTGTTATTTGTCCAGTTCCAAAGAGGATTAACCAGGACTGTGTGCAAATATCTTCATCTCAGTGAATTATTTCCCCCTGACCATGGAGGAGGAGGAGGGGGAGAAGAGACACAAAACCTGTTTCTTGTTTGGAATCTTCTGAGTGGTAAGATCAGCTTTGAAGGCAGTTATCTCAATATAAACTTGGGAGAATGAGTGCTTATTTTCCCTGACAGGTATATATGTGTCTCATCTCAGGCCCTCAGCCTGCAGTGCCAGCTGAAGTTTCTCACTCACCAGACACAGAGGTCGCTCAGAATAAAGGAGTTTTTTCCCTCTGGTCTGAATCTACCCAGGTACCCCATTAATGGGGGCTCAGGCTGGAGCAGAGGAGGCTCAGGGGGCCCTTGTGGCTCTGCACAGCTCCTGCCTGGAGGGGACAGCTGGGGATCGGGCTGTGCTCCAGGGAACAGGGACAGGAGCAGAGGGAACAGCTTCAAGCAGTTCCAAGGGAGGTTGGGATTGGATATTGGGAAAATTTCTCCTCCAAAAGCATTGAAACAGTCTGCTCAAGGCAGTCACCATCCCTACAACTGAAGATGTGGCACCTGGGACATGGTTTAATGGTGAACGTGGTTTAGCGGTGTGCTGGGTGCTGGTTGGACTGGATGATCTTGGAGGCCTTTTCCAACCTGAACATTCCATGATTCTATGAAAATACAGCTGTTCTGGCACCCCCACGGACCCAATTATTCAGGAAACCTGTGGATGGGTTAAAGGGGCAGAGATCCCAGCCCTGCAGGACAGACAGCAGGGTCCAAGTCTCTCTCAGGGGTGTCCCATGGCTCCTCAGCTCCCCAGGACCAGCTCTCCAAGCTCCATCCCAGGGCAGGTTTCTGCCCTGCCATCCTCACACCCTCTCTGGGAAGCCCATTTTGGGTCAGCTCATGGATTCCTGCGCTCTCTGCATAACCCGAGTTCAATGAGTTTAACAACTTTGGCTTTTCCAACCTCAACAACTCCACGCCGCCTCCACACCAGCACACTGCTTAACCCCTGGAGAAACACCTTCCCCTAAGGAAGAGCTGGGGCAGTTTAAGAGGAGGAGACTTGTGGGAATCCACAAAATCAGAGAGTTTTGGGAAAGCTGCAAAGGCAGGCCTCAGAGACAACAGAACTGTGATTACAGCTAAGCAGTAGCCATGAGATTGGTCAGCACAAAAATTATTTAAAAAGTAGAGAAGGACAAATAGAACCATGGTCTGTGTGTTAAGGCTTGTCTAGGATAACTCCCTAAGCTACAGAAAAGTTTATCTAGCAAGATATTAGGGAGTTTGAAGCTCAATAATGGAGCTCTGTGCATTGTGTTTGAAGGCTCACAAGCAGGTATTGTACTTGAAAGAAGCAAGCACTGTTTAACCAAAGGTAAGTGTGCTTACAGTGGTTGGATAGAACCACTGTCAATGTGCTTCTGCTTTGTGTGATTGGGCAAAAAACTCATAAAGTGAGTTGTAACATTGAGTTCTTGGTCTGCTGCCTGGGATGTGAGCTGCTGGCATCTTCCTATTGCCATATCCATGTAATGAGGCTGATGCTGGAAAATCAAACAGCTCAAGGCACGTCCACAGCAGTCCTGTCCTGTTCGTGATTTGTACATAAACCCCCTGTTCCAGATTGCAAGGCAAGATGTATCCTATCACCATCTGTATGGCAGTTGTCTGGTGTCACTGGGCGATTCTCCTTATCTCTCCCTGAGTGATCACAATCACTCCTCCCTCGGCAGGGGATATTTGCTGATAAGAGGCTATTGAGTGTCACTGCGTGACTGATAAGAACTATGACATCCATTGTGAGCTGCTCTGCCCAGAGGGAGGAGCCAAGCATTCCTACCCAGATATAATCTGGAGGTTCTGAAACACCAGCATGGCTTCCTACTGGATTCCCCAGAGGAACAGCAGCTGCTTCTTCTTCCACAGATCTGCGGAGGAAGAATACACCCCTTTCCTACAGGACCCCCTGCTCCAACAGAACCACGCCTGACACTCCAGGAGGACTGCAGCCCTTTTCCAACCGGACTGCTGCCAACACCCTGACCCACAGGGTGTCAGGTTGAGTTCTGACTCTGTCAGTGTTGTTCTAGTGTATTGCATTGTTCATTTTTTCCTTTTATTTTTTCCCTTCCCTACTAAAGAACTGTTATTTCCTGCCCCCATATTTTTCACCTGAGAGCCCCTTATTTAAAATTCACAGCAATTCGGAGGGATGGGGAGGATTCACATTCTCATTTCAGGGGATGCTCCTGCCTTCCCTGCAGCCTCCTGTCTTTCCAAACCCAGGCACCCCCATCCAGAGACAGAGACTCACCGAACTTGACGAAGAGCACGCCGGTGGTGGACACCGTCCTCCTGCCGTTGGTGGCCACGCACTGGAAGTAGCCGGTGTCGGTGGTGTCCAGGTTGCGGATGCGCAGGCGGGAGCCGTAGGGGGTGGCGCGGAAGGAGATCCTGCGCGGCTCCTGCACCACGGGCGCGTCGTTCTTCAGCCACCGGACGGTGGGAGGGGGGTTCCCGGACACCTTGCAGTGCAGCTCTGCCGTCTGGCCCAGCGTGGTGGTGATGTTGTTCATGGGTTCGTCCAGCGTCAGGAAATAATCTGGGGTTGGGGAGGAAAGAGAGGGGATGAAGGGCTCCAGAGCAGGGAATGTCGCTGTGGAGAAAGCTCCTGCTTGCCTTTGGATGAGACACAAAGGAGGTGGAGAGCAAGGTTCCCTCTGCTGTTTCAACATCTCCTATTTGGCTTCATTCAGCACAGGAAAAAACACTGCTGCTCTTTTTTCTTTTCTTTTTCCTAACCAAAACACAGGAAAAACATCTCAGCACTCCAGCTGGTCATTTTGATGCTGACCTGCCTCTGCTCATGCCAGAATCCACCAAATGTAGGAACATATGAAAGGAATCATTCAGAAGTGCAAATCCTGCGACCCAGAGAAGATGGGGCTGCCCCTGGATCCCTAGCAGTGTCCCAGGCCAGGCTGGACAGGGTTTGGAGCACCCTGGGACAGTGGAAGGTGTCCCTGTCCATGGCAGGGGTGCCACTGGATGAGATTTAAGGTCTCTTCCAACCCAAACCATTCCAGGATTCTGTGATCCTGTCTCCAAGCCATTTTGAGTGACCCACAGGCTGAGCAGATAGTGTGTTGTCCATGATTTTGTAAGCACCAACTGCAGAGATGAGGAATAAGGATCATATCTGGGAAAAGAGACTTTATTCTCACTCAGTGTTTTCATGGCTAAGAGTACTGAAGATTACCTCCACTCTGAAACAGGGCTCATGATTGAAAAATCAAATGAAATTAAAATTAGGAAGCTGAATCTCTCCTAACCCATTCCTGAGCACTGCCTTCTCTCCAGGGCTATTTCACTGGGCACCCCTCACTCACTGTATTCACCACTTCATCAAATCCTTTAAAGGCAGGGAGGGAGATGGGTTGGGGATGGGGAATGGAATCCTCAGGCTCTCATCCCCATGTCAGAGGTTCAAAACGAATGGTGGCCACCATCAGCTGCTGGCTGTCCCAGCAGGGTGGCCAAGGAATGAGAAATCCTGACTGTATCTGGCTCCTGAACTCTCAGAGCCAAACCAGAAGGTCAAGAAAAGCCAGAATCAGTCAGTGAGCTTGGAATCACAGAATTATTTGGATTGGAAGGGACCTTGGAGTTCGTCCAGTACCACCCCCTGTTATAGCAGGGACACCTCCTACTATCCCAGGCTGCTCCAAGCCCTGTCCAACCTGGCCTTGGACACTTCCATCCCCAAACTGGTGCTGTGCTGCTTTGTGCTCCATCACCCTCGAGTCCATCTGCAGTTCACTCCAGCAAGAAACCTTCCTAAAAGTGTGAAAAAACCCTCCAGCATGCTCCAAACCAGCTCAGCCACCCAGCCTGCCTAAGTAAGCCACTTCCCTAATTATTCCTGTAATCTTGGCTTGCCCAGCTCCTCCCTTCATTATGGTTTGTGGGGAGCAGTATCTCTTGCCTTTGTTTTTAATCTGTTTAGCACACAACTTACCCTGTGTTTGCACAGCACTTTGAACAAAGCCTCCCTGTCCTCACCTGGTCCCAGGAGCCAATTGGGACAAACATTTGGCACCCAGGCCCTGCCCACAGATATTTATTTTCCACGTGTATTTTTTCAATTAAGTTCTAATGTGCAGGTGTGAAACTGTGCTTCACTCAGGGAGCAAGGGACAGGATGAGAGGCAACGGCCTCAAGTTGCACCAGGGGAGGTTTAGTTTGGGAATCAGGAAAAAAAATGTCATGGGAAGAACTGTAAAGTGTTTAAACAGGGTGCCCAGGGCAGTGGTGGAGTCACCATCCCTGTAAATGCACAAAAAACATGTGGAGTGGCACATGGTTGAGTAGTGAACATGGTTATGCTTGGATTTGGTGATCTTAAAGGGCTTTTCCAACCTGAACATTCCATGATTCTATGAAAATACAGCTGTTCTGGCACTCCCACAGACCCAATTATTCAGGAAACCTGTGGAGGGGTTAAAAGGGCAGAGATCCCAGCCCTGCAGGACACACAGCAGGGTCCAAGTCTCTCTCAGGGGTGTCCCATGGCTCCTCAGCTCCCCAGGACCAGCTCTCCAAGCTCCATCCCAGGGCAGGTTTCTGCCCTGCCATCCTCACACCCTCTCTGGGAAGCAGAGCTCCAGCCAGCTCCTGGATTCCTGGGCTCTCTGCTCAATCTGGGTTTAATAAAGCCCCACTAACAGCCTGGGACCGGAGAACCGCAGGTAATTACCCACGGGCCTTTCTGAACCACAGCCATTCATTTAATTCCTGATAATGCTCCTTCAGCCATCTCCAGCCCAACAGGGGGACAAACAGCCCTGGATGAGCTGCCTGACCCACAGCACAGTGAACAGGATGGTTCACAGGTCCTGAGGAACACAGGAGAGGCAAATAAAGAGTGAGGATGTAGGCACATTTCCAAAGGCTGGAAAGGGGTTTTGAAGTATCAATAGAAATTATAATCAGTGCAAAAGTGTGGCTGCAACTTCTCTGTAAGTACCAACACAAGTGGCCTCAGGAGCTGCTGATTCCTCTGGTTGTTCTCCACCTTCCTCCAGGAGCTACTGCAGAAACACTTAAACAAATTCATCTCCTAAATTCACCCTAGATTAGACCTCAAATCTGTACATTTAGCATCTGATTTATAAACCAGATCAAACAGCTCACCTGAGATGAGATTTAAACAGGGTGGGTTTGAAGCCATTGGGAGCTCTGGGAGATGTTACTCACAGATAGAGAAGTTTTGGAATTGAAAATGAACTCCCAAAAACCTTGGATTGCTGCTGAGGCACACAAAATTATGAGCATCCCTTTCCTGGCATGCACCAAACTCCTCCATTGCTGCCCTTGCCTGGTGTGGAGGGGTTGGAGAGAAGCCCAGTTGTATTTTTATTGTGTGTCTCACCTTCCAAAACCCATCAAAGGAGAAATTCTTCCCTGTGAGGGTGGGCAGGCCCTGGCACAGGGTGCCCAGAGCAGCTGTGGCTGCCCCTGGATCTCTGGCAGTGCCCAAGGCCAGGCTGGAGCAGCCTGGGGCAGTGGAAGATGTCCCATGGCAGGGGTGGAATGGGATGAGCTTTAGGGTCCCTTCCAATCCAAACCATCTCACCATAATTCATCTGCCCCTCTTCTGCCATGCAGGAGCTCCCCAGATGGAGCTGGCTCCCCCTGACCTGAAAAACAATTTCTTAGAAGACAGGATGGGTTTGTGTACTGGGAATGATCCAGTCTGGTGGCACTGGCCTTTGGAAAGTCTGAGTTTAATCCTGGCTCGGAGCAGCCCTGGGTGAATCAGCTCAGTTGTGATTTTCAGAAGAGCCAAAGGGAAGTAGACACCCAAAGCCAATCAAAGCTCACATGGGATTTGTGCAACTAAGGCCTTTTAAAAACAGCCTTAAACCTTTTGGCTCGATGTCTCCAGCCATAAAGTGAGGATAATAATCCCTCTTACATCATGGGGAGGCTGCTATGCACATTAATGAGATAATGCTCATAAAGCACTTTGAAGGTGAAAAGTGCTATGCTGGGATAAGCTCTGTTATTATATTTTCAGTTAAATCTCAGGGTTTTGAGCACAGAACAAAAGCCTATCCATATTTTAGAGTAGCACTCTATAAAAACATTTGGGAAACGTTTTAATTTACAGAAGTACGGGAGAATAGCCTGAAAGAGTTCTAAATAAAATTTAGCCCACCTATAATTTAATAATAGTCAAACTGATTTTTTTTTAATTTGTAAAAACAATTTACTGCTGGGCCTAGACCCCGAATGCCAAGTTTCAGCCCACAGAGAGGGTTTTTTTTAATGGCTGAGTTATAAACCCTTGAAAAATGCTGACAGCCCCTTTACTAGAGCAGCACTAGCGGGTGCCCTATAATGAACTTTTAAATGACTTGAGATAATATCTGGAAAGCCAAGCCTGAAATATATTTCTGGGTTTGAGCCATTGCCAAGGCAAACACAACACATCATAAGTCATCCTCATGATTCTGAGCGCATAAATTGGAGACACTGCATATAAAACCCAAATATTAGGTATCCTTCATGGCCAAACTTTCTGCTGGTTTGATGTTACAGAACAGCAACAGCTGTGCAAGGACGAAATGTAGAGCGTTGTGTGTCTCCAAAGAAGAAAAGTGTCTGTATTTCCACAGCTCTGCCTTGACATTGTTAAATAGGAGCCTGCCCAGTCCTAATAAATCCTCCACTATTCTACTACTTTTAAGTGGAACCCAGGTGGCTTTCAAAATAAAAGCTCGTCCTGGCCAGCCAAGGAATGTTAATCTGCTCTGTGACCACATGGTTACTCTATCTTAAATTACCAAAGACACAGCTTAGAGCAGTAACACCCTCTTGGCTTGCAGGAGGATTTTGCTGGCCACAGGGAGACCTTTCCCCCCCAGCACCGCGTGTGCTGCATGTTTCTGATTTCACAAGGTGTTTAAAGCACGAGGGGGATGCAGGATTAGACCCTGGAAGGGTCATTTTATGAGAAGAGTTGTTGTTTCGTTTATCCTTCTCTTTCTGCCCTTCTGATCTTTTGGAATATTCAAAGAAAAGCTGAAATTAAAGTCTCTGCTCAAGCTTAAACCAGCTTTAATCCAGGTGCACAAGAAAGGCTGGTGAGCCAAGTTCCTTCCACTGCAGATGGGGAACAACACAGTTCTCTGCAAACATCTCCAGACCTTTCCTCAGGCAGCTGTGGGGACACCTTTGCCAGCTGCTGGCCTGGAGAAGTTGTTGAATTCTGGATTTGAAGATTCAAACCTGCACTGCAGCACAGAAAGCAGAACCTGTCCTGGCTGGAGTAAGGCACTGGGACACCAGTATTCCGGTGCTTATTGAATTTATGGAATCCTGGAATGTCTGGGCTGGGAGGGACCTCAGCCATCAGCTCATTCCAAACCCTTCCCCTAGACCAGGCTGATCCAGCCCCATCCCTGGGGGTGTTTAACAAAGCCTGGATGTGGCACTGGGGGCCAGGGCTGAGTTGGGGTGTTGGGGCTGGGCTGGACTCGATCTTGGAGGTCTCTCCCAGCCCAGTCATTCTGTGATTCTGTGAACCTTGAATTATGTTTGTGAACTGAAAGGTTTGGCAGCTCCCTGGTTCCTTGTCACTGCACACGCTGGAAAAATGCCCAAAAGTGTCTCAGGGAAAGCTGCATTTTCATTCATTCCTGGCCTTGGATCGTCCATGAGTGCAGTGTGGTGCCACACCTGGATTGCTCCGTACCCACAACATCGGCACCGCCACCGAGCTCACTCCACTGGAACCTTCCATGTGGAACAATTCTCTTTGCAGCAGGTCAGCCACACAGAGTCCAACCAGACTGAAGATGCTGGAGGGGCTTGCTGGCTGCTCCATGAAAAGGAAGGAAGCAGCAGGATTTCTGATGGAAGCGTGGCCTCACACATCCCTTGGAAAAAAGGATTGAAAGGATTCCCCATGGATTGCTGGATCTGCCCATCACTCACAGAGGAAGACAACTCCCCGTGGGTCTGGTCACCAGACCTTGATATTAAAAGGGTAAAAGGGAAACTCCCACTTGGAATTTCACTTATTTTAAATGAATAAACAAGAGGAATGACAGTGGGAGGGAGGAGATGCTGCACTCAAGTCATGATCTGGCAACTCTTGAAAAATATCAGGGTTCAAGAAGTCCAGATAATCACGTGGAAATATCCAATGTCTGCAGTCGTGGGACAAAGGAAACCTTCTGCTGCCTCAGCTTGCCCAGCTTTACTTGCAGTGGGTTTCCTCAGAGCTGTGCAGGAGCCAGTTTGGGATGGAAGTTCTGTCCTGGACTTTCCCTTCCCAGACTCCATCCAGAGGGTTCAGTACCACCCAGGACAACTCCCTGACCTCAACCAGGCAGGGCACAGCTGGAGGCCTGATGGCTTTTCAGATCTCCATGTGTCACTGGGAGTCTCAGAATTCATTTTGATATTCTGATAATTGGCAGCTTAGAGACGGTGCTGGGTTTGTGGAGGGAAACAAGATTTCCAACAAATGATCTGGAACCTGAATCCCACTGCTTTTGGGTGGGAACTGGGCAACTCCCTGCTCTCCATGAACTCTTGGGTGCATTTGAGAGTTGCTTCTGCCCCTCCTTTCATCAGACATCTCTGAGGTTTAAGGACAGATGTCTCAGAGGTCACGTTGAGGGGAAATGAACCTTTTCTTTACTCAGGAACCAGTTTTATAGCCCAAGTAGGAAACCTCTAAACTTTATCACAAAAAAAAAAAAAAAGGTGATTTGGAATAGGTAAACAAATGTCCACATCCAGCTATAAAGCCAACTACTGAAAACCATCAAGGGATTTTGTTGTCACTTTAGAAGCTGCTCTGCAGTAAAGAGCCACAAAGAAAAAGCCAAGCATTAAAGGGAGGGTGTATGGAAAGGTATGTGCCTCAAGATTAATGCAGTGGAGTCAAAGAAAAGCTGTTATTTCTGACATTTTGACATAGCATCACTTTAGGATCTGGTTCTTATTAGCCCTTTCTGTGCCTTTTAAAGGTCTATTTTTTTTTTTTCAACCAAAAATGTCAGGAAATTTGGAACAGAAACGTACAATAAAACACGTCCCTTGACCCTCTGATCTATCAATCTTTCAAATAAACAAAGATAGCTGGATGAGCCAGGAAATGGTTATTATATATAGTTACCTTATGTACAATGGTCAATATTCACTGCACACACTCAGATTATACAAAAAATTTGATGTAAGTGCAGCTTTTTGTGGAAGATTTTTGCCATGAAAGCCCAAATTTACTCAGGGTGGTTTCATTTTCAGGCTGTGTTCTGTGACCTTCGAATTTCACACCCTGTATTATTTATAAATGAGACATTCAAGAAACACAAATTCTCAAATAAAAACGTGCACTCCGTCAGTGGAAAAGCAAACAAAAGGAGCTAATGTACTGTGGCTAAAAAAATTTTCAAACAAAGTAGCAGTAATTTACTGCCCTGCTACTAACAGGACCCCACAAATCGAATCAGAACCCTGAGCCCCATCAGGGGAGCCTGATTTACCCCATATCCCCCAGATAATAAAGGAAAATAGAAAGGTAAATTGTGCATGAATGTGAAAGCTGTAATTCTTCCCCTTTCAGCACACGGATCAAATTCACATCCAGTGATTTCAAAGGAGAATCTGGAATCTCTGAAGGGCTGGGGCCAAAGGCAGGAGGCCTCGACCCACCTGGTTTTCCCCACGTTTGGTAGTGTTCATGTTGTTTGGGATCTAGTTTGCCTAAGAGTCAAATCCTCCATGGGACATCACTGAGATTTTCCCTCAAAGAACTCCCAGCCAGGTCCTTTCCCTGCCTGGGAGGACGTGCCAAGGTGGCAGCTCCAGGCTGGATTTGTCAGTGAGGGTGAGCCAAAGGCTCCCTGAGCAGCCTGGCTGCACCCCTGATGTCCTGCAGACCTTCCTGTCTGCATTTTCCTCCTGCTGTGCTGGAGCTGTTGTCCAGCCCTTCCAGGGAATGTCCTGCCCACACCAGGATCTCCAGGAAGTTCAGGACACACAGTCCCAAACACTGCACCTCTCCCACCCCTTCTTTGGACCCTGCACACTCATTTTGGGCTGTGCATCCCCAGATCACTGTTATGCAGTGATCCTTGATATGCTTTGAATGTTAAGGATAAATCCCAGCTGAATCTTCTGCCAAGCTCTCCAGGGAATGTTTGTTCCAGGCACTGGGAAGTGCTGTGCCCCACAGAGGCTGTGGGGAGCTCAGAGTCTGGGCTTGGGATCGTGGATGTCTAGAAATGGAAATGGTTCCAAATACTTGTTTGCCAGAGCTGATAGGCCACAAAAGGAAAAGGAAAACAGGGAAAAACCCACAGCAATGGTTTTATTTGGAAGCTGAAGAACCAAGGGGAGAGATCCTGGGAGGAGGAACCAACAAAAGGAATGAGCTGCAGCTCAGGCACAGCCAGGACACATCCCTGTGCCTCTGGAAGGGGCTGCAGGTGGGAATGGGGCCCTGGGAGGATCCATTCCAGGGCAGCTGCATCACTGCAGCTCTGATATTGTCTGAAAAATCTCTTTGCTAGGATTTTTCTCTTGAGAAGCTGAGAGGCCTCAGGAACAAAATGTGGACATTAATTATCTGCTGCTGTGGAATGCAACAGGTGGATTTTGATTGGTCCATGTTGGTTGTTTCTAATTAATGGCCAGTCACAGTCAGCTGGCTCAGACTCAGAGTCAGGAGCTTTTGTTATCATTCCATTCTTTTCCTATTCTTTGCAAGCCTTCTGATGGAATTCTTTCTTCTATTCTTTTAGCATAGTTTTAATATAATATATATCATAAAATAATCAATCAAGCCTTCTGAAACATGGAGTCAGATCCTCATCTCTTCCCTCTTCCTGGGACCCCTGTGAACAGCACCACACATCCCTCTCTTATCAGCCCTGCAGAATGAACAGCCACTGAAGCTGAGTCCCACTCACACTTCCAATAATATTCCAAAGGTGACTCTTTCCTGGCAAGGACTCCAATATTATCTTTGCCTAAGGATGAAGAGATCCCAAACAATTCCTCCAGTGTAGCAGATGTAAATAGGCTCCCATTCCAAATCAGGCCTATTGCTTTGTAAATAAACTGACCTGGGATGGATGGAAGAAGGAAAAGCCTCTCCTTCCATGATCTGTTTTGTGGGATAGGAGCAGCTGAATGCAGGGCTCTTCACCCTTCTAAAGAAGGAAGAGAAGATGGGAAACTGGAAGCTTTGCCAGACAAAGAGCTGGGGGTGAGAGGGGACAGAAGAGGAGGCAAAATGCAGGGAAGGAGAAATCCAAGGAGAAATCTCTGTGCAGGAATACACATGGATGAGGCTTTTCCAGCCTCTTGAACCCCAGCCCCATGGGAGATGTCCCACCTGGGGCTGCTCCAGGCTCCCCCCACCAAAGGGAATCTCAACCAAAAACCTGGCAGTGGAAAGCTCCACATGCTGCCACCAAGCAGCCCCCTGGAATGGGGCTTTTCCTACCACCACAGCCCCTTTTCCCCCCAACTTCCCTTATTTCTCCTTATAGAATTAAATATTTATAGGATCATATTTTCATTTCTTTCTCCCTGGTGGCATTCTCTCTGCACACCATGGTTTACCAGCAGGGAAAGAGAGAGAAATGCTCTAAATCTCTAAAGCTAAATCTCCCCCATTTAAAAAGTGATTATTTTTTATTTTTTATGCCCAGTTTGTTTGTTTTTTTAAGGTTTTGGTGAGAAACCACCTCCTCCCTCCCATCAATCGTTGCTTTCAACAGCTCTTCACGGGTGGCTGCGTCTCTTTTAAATTCATTTCCTGCTAAAAAGAATAAACAGGCAACTGTTTAATGCTGTCAATTTAGCTTATTTAATAGAAATTGAAGCCTGAATAGGGCTCAGTTGTAAGATAATCACTGCAGAACTCACCCAGCGAGGGAAAACTCCAAATTAAGTCATTATTTCAAAATGCAGAATATTATTATCAAGCTGTTCCTCCTTCCCCAACACGGGGCACTTGCAGGAGGAGGAGATGTTCATTTCCAAAAGGCAGCAGGTAGAGTTGGAGCCACTTAGAGTAGGCAGGGATTTAACTGGGAAATTTGCTTGGAAACCACTTTCATGTGGTAAACTTAACAGGCTTTAAAATGAGTTTTACTGCAATGGCAGCGTGACCTCCTGGAAGACAAGTGGATTTTGACTCCTTTTCTTGGGTTGGAAATGCAAGATGTGGCTGGGGCTGTGTGTTCCATCCCCATCTGTCAGAGCTGGGGCAGTTATCTCTGTTCATGGGGCAGTTTTCTTTATCTCTCCCACAGCCCATCCTCCCTCCAGTAGATCTCTGCTGTCCATGGCCATGAGTGTCCCTGCAGGGCTGATCAAATTCCATCATCCCATGGGGAGATGCTCTGCCCAGGGGAGGAGCCAAGCATTCCTACCTGGATCCAATCTGCCCTGGAACAGCACAGCAGCCTTTGCCCACTGCATTCCCAGAGGAGCAGCTTTCTCCTGCCCTGCATTCCCAGAGGGAGAGCAGGCCCATCTCCAGCAGCCCTGGAGCTGCAGAGGAAAACTCCCCCCTTGGGCAGGATCCTGGGACTGTGCCACCCCCATGGGATGGGACTGTGCCACCCTATGGGATGGGACTGTGCCACCCCCCTGACCCACTGACTCTGACAGGGTTGGTTTGTACTCTTGCATTTTAATTTTCCTACTAAAGAACTGTTATTCCTGCTCCCATCTCTTTGCCTGAGAGCCCCTTAATTTCAAAATGATAATAATTCAGAGGGAAGGGGGGGTTACATTCTCCATTTCAGGGGAGGCTCCTGCCCTCCTTAGCAGACACCTGTCCTTTCAAACCAGGACACTCCTTGAGATGCAAAACAAATGGGAACCGAGCCTCATTTTCTCCTCGGAGGTTTCCAGCGCCCAGCTCAGCGTTGCCTTGGTCCAAGCTGCAGTTTCAGGGCTTTGAGGGAAGCAGCAGCTCCCACATGAAAGCCCAGGTGAGACAAGACAAAACCTGCGTGCCTCTGCTGGCAGGAGCCCGGCGAGAAGCCGCCCCTCTGACGAAGCTTTTCGGGCACAAAGGCTTTGTTTTAACGCCGTATGTAAATCCCAGTTTAGGTGTGGCAGCTGCCAGCGCTGTAAATGCTAATGAGGCGCAGCAAAGGGCCGGTAATCCCCCAGGAATGCGGGACTCAGCCCAAAGCGCTAATTGCCGCATTCCAGGTGGATTAGAAGCCGGGAACTTCGTTTTACCTGTTCCTGACAATATCTCCAGCTCAGCAACAGGTGCCATGGAGGTACCTGAGAGATGGTTCAACCACACAGAGCCTGGACTCTTCAAAGTCCAAGTTTTGCCTTCTCTGGCTTTTCCAAACTTTTGAGTTTTATTTTCTGGGCCACTTAATTATTTCCTGCTTCTGATAAACCAAAGAAAACTGCCAAACATGGAAAGAGAGGAGGTTTAGAAGGGATATCAGGAAGAAATCCTTCCCTGGCACTGGTGCCCAGAGCAGCTGTGGCTGTCCCTGGATCCCTGGAATGTCCAAGGCCAGGCTGGAAGGGGCTGGAGCAGCCTGGGATGGTGGGAGGTGTCCCTGGGGTGGGACTGATGGGCTTTAAGGTCCCTCCCAGCCCCAAGCAGTCTGTGATTCCGTGCTCCTGCCTGGGGGAAGCACCAGCTTCACTCCTCCCCAGCTCTGGGATGTTCCCTGAGCACAGCCCAGACCTGCCATGAGCACCTGGGTGAATCCCTGCAGGGACATAAGAACTGTATTCAGTCTCCTTCCCTCAGCCATTTGCTGGGATTTGGGAATTCTCTGCTTTCCTCCCTTTCCCACCAGCAACACCAGCCCTTTGACTTTCATCTTCCCTGCTGTGTCCTGGATCACCACAAAGTCCTGCTCCTTCCCTGCTGGGAAGGCAGATGTGAAAGGATCAACCCAAAGTACCCAGAATTACATATTCTCCTCATCCTTAAGCACAGAAAACATATTTATGCATAAACATCAAACATTATGAACACATGTTCAAAAAACCAGTAACAAACCAGACAAAAACAGTTGGGAAAATCATCTGGGGCAGAATTCCACTGTGGGAAATTTCCATCTCAGCAGTAAATGGCTGGCAAATGAAAAGTGGTTGGCAAATTGCACAGTGAGGGTGGCTAAGAGCATCCTCAAGGATGTACAGGTTTGACTCAGGAGCTGCAGCCACTGCCTTGCAATGAGGGAATCTCAGCAATTTGCCTTAAATTAGCAGTGCTTAATTTACAAAATGAAGAAGAATGATAAATCTCTCATTTTTGAAAAATATATACCCCTTGGAGAGCTCCAAATTACACCTAATTACCACCTGCAAATGTATTTTGTATTATTAAAGCCTCAAAATTTCGTAATAAAACACATCAGAGCAAATGGAGTGCCTGATGCTTGTGAATTTTGAGTTCAAATCCCAAGATCCACCAGAAAAAAACATGTAACAGAATATCTTGAAATATTTTTGCCCTGTGGAACAATTTCTTGGTACAAGAAACAAACATGGAATTAAATGTCAAAGGATCCCGAGGCAAATGAGGTTTATCTTGAATACCCCCTGATCCCCTTTGTTTGATGATTTGGTCAAGTCAAGAAAAATGGAGATTTTAAAATCTGAATTCAGGTGGGTTTGGGGTTTTTTCTGCCTGCTTACCTTTATCTAATTCACTTGAGATGTTCCATGAGGACGTGGGCATGAAATCAGCAACAAGCGAGGAATTCACTCCTGGAAGGGGAAAAGAGAAAAACCACGAGATGCTGTTAATATATGGATTCTATATCATCAGGAATCAAGTTGCTGTCTTAGGAATAAAATGATTTGATGCTCTGTGCTGGCAGGCTGAGCCATCTGGGCAGCAGGAGCAGCCAAGGGGGAAAAGGCAGCGGGCCAGGGCTGGAGTTTGTTTGGCAATGCTGATCACTGCGAGGCCTCGTGCTAATTAAACAGCTGATGCCTTGTGCAGGCTGCCCCAGAGCAGGGGCTGGGCAGAGCTCCAGAATAAAGCAGGGATTGATCCAAAGGATCTCCTCCATGCACCCACCTGGGGCAGCACCAGAGCCCAGCCAGGGCTGCACCCAAGATGAACCAAAATGGCCCCAAAATGCCCGGCCGGGCACGGGGTCTCTCCCTGGGATCAGCTCTGCTCCATTTGCACCTTGCAGTTCATTGTCCCATCCCAGCTTCAGCCCCTGCAGTCCCACCCTGCTTGTTTTTCTCTCTCCAGCCCACGGGGTTTGTGCTCCTGGGCTGAGATTTGGATCATTTGTCCTTGGTGCCCAGCTGGAGCAGGAATTGTTTTGTCTCCTGCTCTGTGCACAGAGCTCACCATCCCATAATATGAATCCCAGACCCACACACTGAAGCAGCACAGAATGTGAAAAATAGAAAAGCTAAAACTTGAGGCATCACAGCCAATCTTTGGGATGGTCTTGACCCACCCTAAAATTTCCCCAGGGGTTTTAGAGAGGCAGTGGTAGAGCCGAGGGAAACACAGTGCTGAGGATGCTGAAGGTGTTATCTATGAAGCCCATGTGCATGAGAAGGGATGTGGTTTATACACTGAAGTTAACAGGGATTCTTGTATAAAAACTCCTGGAAACAGGGCTGGAAATACTGATCTGAACCCCTGCAGTGCCTGCTCTTTGCTGGGAGAATTCCTTCCTCTTCAGGAAAAAGCTGAATGGATTTAAGTCTTATATTTACTACTTGTATCTATATATTTATGGATTTAATTCTGTACTTATATTTTGAACAGCAAATCACAGGGAGGCTGGTGTTAAGCCAGCATGTCCTGCCTCAGCTCTAGGTCATAGTAGAACATTCCAAACTTCATCCAGGATTTAGTGTCTCCCTCTCCCAGCAGATCCACCTGCAACCTGTGAGGCTACTCAGGCATCAGGGAAGGCTTTTGGGGTCACAGATGTGATAGGAGCTTTAGAGAGGGATGGTGGGAGGGTGGGAAGAAGGGGTGTGCACACACATTCCAGGGCATGGGAAAGCAGAGCACCTCCTAATTCCCTGTGCCCAGCCAGCCCTGAGGAACCTGACCTGGAGCAGGAGGAGAGCGATGTTGGACAGCACTGAGTGTGGGACAGGGAAGGTGACATCAAACCAAGCAGTGGTCAGGGTGCCAGTCATGGAAAATGCACTGAAAATGAGCATCCCACAGCCCATCCTGCACCCTGGAGGGACCCCCAGTGCTGGGTGATCTCAGAGGTGCACAGGGAAGGCAGAGTTGGGATCTGTGAGTTAGAGACCAGGAATGCTCTGAAGTGCATTCATTTTGCTTTGACACCATCCTTTATCTTATTCCCAGATTTCACTCACAGAACGTGGCATGCAAGGATATGCAAAGATGTTCTGCCTTTATTTGACATGTTGGCAACTCTTCTGTTGGGTTAAAAAATCACCAGGAATTGTAAACAGCAGGTCCCACAAACCCACAGCCCGTGCCCTCTTTATAAATAAAGCCTGGCTTAAAAGCCCACCTGGCAGCACTGCTTCTCCAACACTCTGCCAAGTATTCCCAGTGTAAATTACATTCCCACTCCCCCAGGAGCACAGCCTGGCCTGTGCAGCTCCCCAGGGCAGAAGCCACTGCTGGGGACAGCCCTGGGCACAGGGAGGTGGCACAGCCAGCAGTGGCACCATTGGCACCAGCTGAGATTTTGGCCCACTGAGCCCATCCCTTCTCATTCTCTGCTTTTAATTAACAGCTGAGCTTCTCTAACCCACACAACCCTTCTCTAATCCACATTTTTAGGACCACATGGCTCAAATTTGCAGGGTTTAAGGACAAAAAAGCAGATCCAGTGGCAGTATTGCTGTCATGGGGGGTAGGTGACAAATAACCAGTGAGCAGACACTGCTCAGGAGCTGGTGGGGTCAGGCTGTGCCAGAGGTTGGGATGCTTGGTTCCCTCTCCCTCCTCACCCTTATATGTCCCTATTTATGCCAATAAAAAGGACAACTCCTGTGGGAAAACCCCTCCAAGAGTGGGATCTGAGGTGGCATCACTGGGACCAGAGTGGTTCATCCCTGTGTGCACAGGCACAGCTCAAACCCACAGGCAATGCTTTCCTCAGTCCCACACTCATGGCTGGCACTCCACAGTGGATTTTCTGGAGCTGCTTTGGCTCACCTGGAAATATTTTAGTGTGAAGAGCCCACAAAACAACTGAATTCTGCCAACAGGTAACACACACTAACCAAAATTAAACAGGCAGTGCTAACAACGCTGTGACCACATGCAGCATTTGTTATTTGAAGCTCCACAACTGACAACACAATGACCACATGCAGTATTTTGGTTTTTAAAACTCCAGAGTGTTCATATTGATGTTTTCTTAACCAGGCTTTGAAAACATGACTGTGAATCTCACAGAGCAGACAGCCCTCAGCTCAGCTACAGGAGAAACCACATTAGATGACCAAAGTTTCCTGTTTGTGGGAGTTCTGCAGGCTGGTGACAGGTGATTTTCTGATATTCCTCAATTAATGTTCCAAAGAAGAGCAAAGCATCACTGTGCCCATAATAAATAACCACTTTATTAGATTGAAGGGAACTCACAGAGCAGCTACACCATGTAGGAACAAACCACCCCAAGGAGAAGAAAACATCCCAGAAAAAAGGTGCAGGAGACATCCCTGAATTCCATCTCTACCTGTGATGACTCAGGATTGCAGGAAAGTGAGAGTGCTGCCACCTCCCCTTGGAAAAGCTCTGGGATAACTCCAGGTGAGTTCCCAGCCAGCCCTGGGAAGGGATGAGTCAGGGATCTGCTCACAGCACTTGGGGCACTGGCACAGACTTGTCCATTGCTGTCACCTCCTCAAAACAGGGGGAAAAAGATCTGCCTAATATCAGATCACAGAATCACAGGATTACCCAGGCTGGAAAATCCCTCCAAGGCCATCAATTCCAAGTCCCCACCTTGTCACCAGCCCTTGTTCCTGGGACACATCCAGGGATGGGGACTCCAGCCCCTTCCAGTGCCTGACCACCCCTTCCATGAGGAAATTCCTCCTGGTGTCCAACCTGACCCTTCCCTGGCACAGCCTGAGGCTGTTTCTACTTGTCCTGTCAATATTGCAACTGAATTTTGAATGTGGAGTTTAGAAACTAATTTTTACTTCTTAAAACTTCCCTGATGCCTGCTTCACCTTGAACAATTCGATTTGTTTGGAAGAAGAGTCAGCCTGAGAAATGTGATCAGCAAACAGAGCCATTATCCTGTTAAGGTTTTATTTATCCATGGAATAATTCCAGATGAATGATGACTCTTCTTAACACTGGCAAGATAATTATCTGTTCCAACCTATGAAGAAACATTGGGTTTAAGTTAATGAGAAGTCACAACAGGCTGTGAAAAGCCAAGTAAAGTGTATTCAAACACACTTCCCACAGAGAAGTTGGCCAAGATCTGATTTTATCACCATATTGCACAAGCCTGGAGTGAATTTCACACGTCAGGCCTTGTAAAGCCTTTGTGATTAAATAAACTTCAGTAAGGTTTACAAAAAGCTGTACCTGCATTTGTAAGATGAGACAATAAGTCAAAGAAAGAAGATAACTGAGATGACATCAAGCCCAGAAATAATTGAAAATTTGAATGGGAAATAAATCTGTTGTACAGAAAAAAGGAGAGAGCAAAGTAAGTCGAGAAATGAGGATATCCTGCTTGCCAGACTGCAGGGCACCAGGAATGATGGATGCTAAGAGGAGGAATGGACACATCCAGTGGAGGCATGGCCTGGATGGACCTTCTTTGGGGCAGAGATAGAAATCCCACCTTTTTAAGGTGCAAAATAAGTCCTGTTAAAACATGCAAACAAAACATTCAAAGTGCATCCTTTGCATTCTATACCCCCATGCTATACCGAATTGATACAATTACTTTATCATCAGGAGTAATTTCTTTGTTCTGATAGAAAAATGAATGTGATTGCAATTCAGATCTCACTGCATGATACCCAAAAAGCAAACACAACAAGGAGGTGTTTGGAGAAGGAGTTAGAAGTCAGAATTATAAGATAAACTATTCAGAATTCATGTTTAACATCGGAAAAAGTTTTCCATTTGCAAGCCTCTCGCTGAATCTGAGCAGAAAGCCTTCCCCGAGTGAGCTTTGTTATCCAGTGAAGGAATTTGCCTAAGGAAGTGATAAAAGCCCAATTTCCCGAGACATTAAAAACAAGATTGGGCAAGACAGGACTGCAGACACACACGGGGAGTTATCCCACGCTGGCAGCAGGGTCAGGGCAGGACAACTTCACAGGGGATTTAGGCACAGCTCTCTTTGGCCAAATCACCCGTGAACATTTTATAGCTGCAGATGTACCAGAAGCATCAACCCCCCCTTAAAGAGGGGAAGAAAATCTCTCCAGCAAACAAACTCCTCTGCTCTCCCACTTGGATAGAACTTCAGCAAAACAGGAATGGCAGAGAAAGTTATACAGACTTAGAGAAAGGCTAATTATCCTAAGTGCTCGGTATTTTTTTGCTTTTCTGCACATTCCAGACCAACACTTCATCTTTCCCTCTGTCTGGTTCCTACCTGACTGATCCCTTCCAGGATCTTGCCACAGATCTGCCTCCTGGCTGTTTTGCCTCTCGGTCCTATCTCCCTCATCTTCCTTTTCTGCCTTTTGCATTCTCTGTTCCCCGGATCCTTTGTGAGCTCCCCACACGTTTCCATCTGATCTCCCAGATATTCCATTTTGCAATCAGCCACTTTCCAGCCTCTTCACAGCCCACCCCAGAGCTGCTGAAGGAAATTTAGGCAGACTCTAATGGATACAACCCATTATTTACTAATTTTCTTGTCTGTTTAAAAGCTGGCACCATCCTGAAATTTCTAATCTCAAATTTTGCTTATACATTTAATATGTGGAAGGATTTTCAGGACATCAGTTCCTCTCTGATGGCATTAGAAATCCCCTGTTTCCAAAGGAGGTGGGAATTGTGAATACTTCAGTCAGCTGAGTGAAGGAAAAGTGCAAGGAGATGGGGAATTGTTGAGCTTTTCTGCTCTTTGAGTAAGGCAGGTGTCTCTCAAGGAGAATCTGCTGCCTTTAATAGTCTGTGATAGCACAGGTCAAACCCTAGGGATACAAATCCTCATCCCTCCTCATCCCACAGGACAAACCTCCCATGGATTATTTAAAAAAACCAGCCCATGTTAAAACATACTCCTGCAAGATGCCTCCCCCTTCCATGCTCAGGTGAAGCTGCTATTTTGAATATTTTGGATAACAAGAGCCTACAATTGTACACAATGAAATCTGTCCAGAGCAGACCTGATAAAGCTGTCCCTGGTGAGGAGGGTGAGATGCTGCACGATGGCATTTCCCCTGTTATGAATCCTGCTGAGTGCATGGCTGAGAAAGCAAAGGGAAAGGGGGTTCTGCCAGAACCTTCCCTGGGCAGACCCAGAGGGGAAGAGTTTACCAGACCACAGAATCCTGGAATGCCAGAGGTTGGAAAAGGCTTGGAGGATCCTCTGAGTGCCCAATGCCCACCTTGTCCCCAGCCCAGAGCTCTGAGTGCCTCCTGCAGGGATGGGCACTCCAACCCTCCCTGGGCAGCCCCTTCCAGTCCTGACCAGCCTTTCCATGGGGAAATTCTTTCCAATATCCAACCTGAGCCTCCCCTGGCACAGCCTGAGGCCATTCCCTATCCTGTCCCTGTTCCCTGGCTGTCCCCTCCTGCCAGGAGCTGTGCAGAGCCTGAAGGTCCCTCCTGAGCCTCCTTTTCTCCAGGCTGAGCCCCCCAGCTCCCTCAGCTGCTCCTCACAGGATTTAAATGATTCCTCCAGAGTTCCAAACTATCAGCACCGTGTCCAATATGCATTCTCTGCTGGTGAGGGATCCTCTGGAGCTCCCCAGGCTGCTCCATGCAGAGATGAAGTTGTGGGGTGCCAACAACCTTCAAATGGTTAATCTTGTCCCACCCCTTAAAATGTGAAACTCCTGCACATCTAGGTGTTCTTTATCTGCAGTGTTATCATTATTGATAGCCCTGGGCAGGTTAATAATTGGCATTAGATAGGGAATTTTCAACACCAGTGAACAACTCAGGCTCTGTGGATTTCAAATCCACGAGACATTCATTTCCAGCTTCAAAAGAGAGACGTGCAGAAGGATGATTTCATTTAGTGCAGGACTGGAAATTGTTAGGAACTTCATTTATATCCCAGCCCTTCCATCTATCAGAGCACCTCAGCACTGCTACTGGCACTGTCATCAGCAGGGCCTCTCTGCCTGGGAGTCCTTCTAAACCTTCCAGCTCACCAGAGCTGGACATAAAGGCAAGGATAACCCATTTAGGAGGAATCCCAGCGCCCAGTTTATGGTTTCAGGGCTTCATGCACCTGAGCCCTCTGCCTTCCCTCTTCCTGCAGATCTGGTCACTCCCATGAGGACACACCAGCTTTTGGCCCAGAGGGGGGCAGTCCCTGGGGGTTCCAATAAAACCCACCCCAAAAGGCTCCTGGGGACATGAAAACTCCTTCTCAAAAACGTAATTCTTAAGGTTTGCTCTTGAATCTCAAAGTCATCAGAAAATGATGTGATTGCTATGTCTGAGTCTCTGCAAACTCTTCACATACCTTCAGATGTTTTGGCAGCAGCCTGCTGCCTTCCTCTAGTCAGTATTTTTAGTAGCTTGATCTTTGGCTAAGGTCATATCAGTTAAAAATTGTTTTCTTCCGCGGGATGGGAGCCATCTCTTGGAAGAAGAGGTTTTTAAGAGGTTTTATATGCTAATACCTTAATCCTAAATTTCTAATTACCGCCCTACAATTCCTTTTGATTGCAGCTATTAATTACAGATTATCATTAATGTTAGATGGATTTAGAAGTCACCGTGGAATCTGGGTGCACTTTACAGGACTCCAAATTGGGTCGTTAACAGTTCCACTTAAGAAGAGCAAAACACTGCGCCCTGGAGCAAGCCACAGCTTTAATGACAGGGAGTGAAGAAAAGAAATGGCCACTTGGCCGAGGGCCAGCATCTCCCAGCTCACAGAGGAGCCTTTGTGCCTCTGAGCTGGAGAAATGTGGCCACCATGGCTCTTCAGGGCACTCGGAGCAGACCTGGAGCACCACATTCCTGGGATGGCACCGCTCAGGTGGGACCGGAGCCGTCCTGCACTGCACCAACTCACAGAATTTTCAGAGGGTTTTTCTGGGAATTACTGTTTGTGCTCTGCTCAGCCTGAAATACCAGGGATGTTGGAGGAGCACTGTGTTTTCCTGCCCATAAAAAAGAGGTTTTAATGGATATGGATCCAGAGTCCGGTGCATCCTTGGAGTTGTAACACTGGAAGGGGGCACAGCAGAGCTGCTAGTCAGGCAAATTTACAGAGGTTGGGAATTTGCATAATAAATGCAGATTTCCCATCTCTCCAAACTCACCTGGGTTTTTTCCCATGCCATGAGCTTTTCTGGGCATCTCAGACTGGCAGAAAGAGAGAAGAGAAAGTGGAAATGGGAAGCACCCAAAGAAAACTGCAAGAGAAGGAAGCAAAAAGCCGTCCAGAGGTGACAAGAAACAGAGGAATCATAAAAACCCATCAGGATATCACGAGGGAATGGAGAAGGAGAAGGATGTCCTGGGGCACCATTATGTGAAGATTCTTCAGTGCCAGGAATGGTGAGGAAGAGTCCAGAGAGGGATGGAAGGAGCACTGGGAGGCAACGCTGTGGCACAGCAACACCTGGGCTGTCAGAGAAGAAGAAGATTTCCCTCCCAAATTTCTGGAGCCTGAAAAGTGCTGAGATACCTCCAGAGCCTCCCTTGCAAAGCCTGCTGTGATGGATGAGTAACGTGATGGTTGACTCTCACAATGAAAAGGCAAATATCATGTATATGTGGAGAAGTTTTATGGACTTTATATATATGGGAGAAGTTTTATGGACTTTATATATATGGGAGAAGTTTGATAGATTTATGGTTATGTTTTCCCCCCCTTGTGTTGTTCTCAGGGCTGGCCTGGGTTTGGGACATTTGGGAGGGCCGGCTCATCGCTGTGACAACACCTGACCTCCAGTCAAGATTGAAGGAAGTGATCTCCACCACTGGACAGTGAAGGAGTGGAGGGACAGAACTTTGGGGAGGGCTAAAGGGTTAAAAGGCATAACCTCCATTGTGTGGGTGAATCCTCTGCTCCCAGCACTGTCATATTTTCTCTATTCAGTCCTCTGTTGTATTTTTGATCAGGGTTTAATCAACCTTTTTTAAATTTTTCGAAAGTGAGTATGGCTTCTCACACCTACCTGTGCTTGTGACCCCAAGTGATCCAGAGCCCACATTTCCTCAGGGAATTTGCTCTCCTGAGGGCACCAATGCCAGGCACAGGCATTCTGGGGGCTGCCCCTCTCCTGGCACGGGTTCCTGTGTATTTCCCTCCCCAGCAGCAGACCATGGGCTTGGGACAGACGTGTTTGGAGACGAGGATGAAGTGGCTGGACAGGGCTGCACCTGCTGCCTCGGCCCTGGCTTCCATCAGTGCCACTGCACTAAATCCACCCACAAAGGCTCAAAAGAAGGCAAAGGCAGCCAAGCCCGGGGAGGGCAAACAAGAAATCATTTACATCGCCCATAAATCGCGGCACGCCGTAACTCCTCGCACCTCAGCGCTCGGGGGCCGCGGCCGACTGCAGAGGACGAGGAGAGCAGCGAGCCACAATTAAACCCTTATAACCTGGGCAGAGAATTACAGCAGAAGGCTGCCATGTGCAAATCCACCGTGACTTCTCCGAGCCCGATAATTATTTTTGTTGCGGCGACGAAAAACGGGGCCCGTGTCAGCTGATGAATTAATGGGAGCGCCTGGAACAATTGCTCCTTAAACCCACAGCAGCCTCCCCAGCGAAAACACGCTGCCTTTCCTTGCAGATCCTCGTGCTACGAGGCAGACGTTGCCCCATGACTTATTGGCTGCCCGTGATGGAGCAGTAAATGCTGCCTGGTTGATGGCTGCAGCCTCCTGCCTCGGATCTTACATGGCTCGATGGTGATTAATGCACAAACTGCCAACTGCAGCCAGAGGCTGAAAGACAAGGCCACACTGTGAAACCTATGCTAATAGAGCACAATTTATATATAAAAAAGGGGGAATGTAAATATTTAACTGATGCCAGAGCTGGATGCTTTGGCCAAGCCGGGACTGAGCTACATTGATTGTTCAGGAGGAACTTACACCCTAAAACCCACACAGGTCTGATCCCAGGCAGGCTCGGGAGGTGGATTTAAAACTTCATTTCTTCTGCTAAAAGGCTGTTTTCTTAAATTTTGCTTTGAGTCGAGCAGATGCCACTTGTAAGAGCTGCTCTGTGGAGAGCTGGGCCCAGCTGAGGCTCCTTGGGAGCTTGACCCACATCCCCCAGAGACAAGGGCAAACCAAGGCCCTCCAGCTAATTAGTGTTTATTAGCAGCCTCCAGAGAGGGCAGGGGCTCGGGGAGGTGAGCACTGAACTCCCTGCTCATGGCTCTGGGTTGGGTTTCAATCTCAGCACAGGCTGTCCTTGTCCTGCCCCTTGTCCTGCCCTCGTGGCACTTCTGATCCAGGCTGTCCTCACATGGCCAACAAAAGCAATTATGCAGGTAATTAGTCTGCACAAAAGGTTTACAGCGATGCTCCAGAGGTTTCCTTTTAATCCCTTCATTGATGGAAGGAGTGAATTGATTTAGCCACAGTTACAACTTATTTACTGTAAGAAACTTTCCTAAATCCAAGGTTCAGCGGGATCTTCGGGATCCAGGTACTCACTAAAATTAAATCCAAACTTAAGCAAATTTATTTTCACTGCTGCTTTTGGGGGGATCTTGAGTCTCATCAGTGGCTGAAGCATCCTCTGCATTCTCCATGATTTCCAAGGATATTCCAGGGAATCCCATCCCGTCCCAGGCACGAAGAGCTCAGCACTGGCAGCCCCATGCTGGCAGCCTAACAACAGCCCCCAAATCCAAAGGTTTGACCAAATCAATCTCCTGAATCCCGACATGATGCAGCAATCCTTCTGCATTCCCAAAGCTCAGCCAGAGCTGCTTTTGTCCGTGCAGAAGAGCCACTTGTAAAAAACACAATTAAGACCTCACGAGCCTTCACCTTAATTGCACCCAGCAGCACAAACGTCTATGGGCTTCGTGACCCCGGAGTGACAAAATCCCAGCCCGGACTGTCCCAAAGTTAACAGCCTGTACACCAGCCCAGAGTGTCCCAAAGTTAACAGCCTGTACACCAGCCCAGGGTGTCCCAAAGTTGACAGCCTGTACACCAGCCCAGAGTGTCCCAAAGTTGACAGCCTGTACACCAGCCCAGAGTGTCCCAAAAGCCTGTACACCAGCCCAGAGTGTCCCAAAGTTGACACCCTGTACACCAACCCAGAGTGTCCCAAAGTTGACAGCCTGTACACCAGCCCAGGGTGTCCCAAAGTTACCAGCCTGTACAATGGAAAATCAGCAGGAGCGGGGCAGAGCCGCTCGCCCAGCCCTGAGCGCTTCAGCAGGCGCGGAAGCCTCACGGAAGGATAAACCACTGATGATTTTTTTATTAGCTCGACAAACAAGGAGCTCGGCATTTGGTGTAGCGCTACTGCAGAGCCACAGGGATTAGGTTTCAAAGCCGTGGCAACTGCCATGCTTTAAGGAACTCGTTAGGCTGGAAATGGATATAGGCTCCCTCTGGAAGGCAAGGCAATCCAAATAAACACACAGCACAGCGGGACGGCCAGATGAACTTCCAGGGGACCCCCTGCTCCTTCCCCAGGAGCAAAGCCACAGCAGTGCCAGGGTTTGGGAAATTCCAGAGGACCCCCTGCTCCTTCCCCAGGAGCAAAGCCCACAGCAGTGCCAGGGTTATGAAGTTCCAGGGGACCCCTTGTTCCCTCCCCAGGAGCAGAGCCCAGAGCAGTGCCAGAGTTATGAAGTTCCAGGGGACCCCATGTTCTCTCCCTGAGGAGAAAATCCCAGAGCAGTTCCAGGGTTATGAAGTTCCAGGGGATCCCCTGTTCTCTCTCCCAGGAGCAAAGCCCAGAGCAGTTCCAGAGTTATGAAGTTCCAGGGGATCCCCTGTTCTCTCCCTGAGGAGAAAATCCCAGAGCAGTTCCAGGGGATCCCCTGTTCCCTCCCCAGGAGCAAACCTCAGAGCAGCTCCAGAGTTATGAAATTCCAGGGGATCCCCTGTTCTCTCCCCAGGAGCAAAGCCCAGAGCAGCTCCAGAGTTATGAAGTTCCAGGGCATCCCCTGTTCCTTCCCCAGGAGCAAGCCCCAGAGCAGCTCCAGGGTTATGAAATTCCAGGGGACCCTCTGTTCCCTCCCCAGGAGCAAAGCCCAGAGCATCTCCAGGGTTATGAAATTCCAGGGGATCCCCTGTTCCTTCCCCAGGAGCAAACCCCAGAGCAGTTCCAGGGGATCCCCTGTTCCTTCCCCAGGAGCAAACCCCAGAGCAGCCCCAGGGTTATGAAATTCCAGGGGATCCCCTGTTCCCTCCCCAGGAGCAAACCCCAGAGCAGTTCCAGGGTTATGAAGTTCCAGGGGATCCCCTGTTCTCTCCCTGAGGAGAAAATCCCAGAGCAGCCCCAGGGATTTCCCCTCCTTGCTCTCCAGGAAAAGGAGAGCAGCATCCCAAGCTCAGCAGGGGATCAGAGCCAGCGGCTGCCAAAGCCCAGCCTAGGGATGGTGCTGAGCTCAAATGCTCACACACTCATCTCAGGGCTCCATTTCACTGCTGCTTCATTCCTTCCCTCAGCTCTGGGAGCATCCAGGAGGATTTTGTAGGGACTATTTACAGGGCAGGGAAAACACAGCTTCTCCTTGGAGGCTCAGGAGCAAACATGCACCAGGAATTGGAGATGGTGGAATTCTCCCTCATTTCATAGGGAATATTTACAGCCTGCTCCTCCAGCCTTTCTCCACTCATCTGTGACGAGTTCCCAAAGCACTCCTTGTGGTCAAGGCGGATTTTTGTGCTGTTTGGCTTTTCGAGTTTCCCAAGGTTCATTCCCAGGTCCTTTCCCCGCGCTGCCTCTGCTCTGCCCCACTCACCGTGGTGTGCAAGCCTCCATTTTAGCAAAACAGAAATCCTGATGGATAAAGGATGGAGACAGAGCTTTCCCAAGTGCAGTTCTGATCTTTTGAGGGAGGATTTTTGGGAGGATTCCAGCCTGAGAGATACAGAGCGCTGATTGCACAAAGTCTAAACACTCCATCAGCGATAGGAGAAATATGTTGGAAATATGCATTTTTTATTCTGGCAATTCCCTTATCATGCTCAGGATTCTGGTCAAACATCACAATCTAACACCTGTTTAATTTAAATTAAAGTGCTGAAGTAACCAAACTCCTTCCCCTGTGGCATTAAAAGACTAAAATCTTTCCACTGTTTAACACATGGATGTTCGAGGAATATTTGAACCTAATCCAGATTTTACTGAGATCCTTCGAAAATCCAGCATCAGTTAATGATTTTGGATGCTGTGTCAGGTTTGTGCATGTCTTTAATCCTCCTGAAGCACAGCACTGCCAAGTTGTGTATTTTCTCACCCAAATTCCCAAATTAATTACCTCTGGCAGGGGGTTTGTGTGCTGCTGTTACCCATAGTGTTTATAGAAGGCCAGGGATAGAAGATTAGAGCATTACAATAATCTTTTAAAAAACTAGCTGTTAAAGACTCAGGAGGGGCACAAGAGCAGAGATTTAAACTGAAAGAGAACAGGTTTAGCTTAAAAATTAGGGAGAAATTGTCACCTGTGAGGGTGGAGTGGCCCTGGCATGGTTTTCCCAGAGAAGCTGTGGCTGCCCTTGGATCTCTGGAAGTGCCCAAGACCAGGTTGGAGCACCCTGGGATAGTGGAAGTGGAATAGCAAAAGAATCAGAGAATTCCAAACAGATTTGGGTTGGAAGAGGCCTTAAAATTCATCCTGTTCCACCCTCTGCCATGGGCAGGGAACTTTCCACTATCCCAGGTTGCTCCAACCTGGCCTTGGACACTTCCAGGGATGAGGAGTCCACAACCTGTCAGAAATATTCTGAATTTATGCCCAAGGCAGGGGGCAAAATACCTGCAGTAGGAGCCATACTCACAAAAAGATGTGTTTAAATCAGGACTGGATTCCACAGGGAGGAATATCCTGGGTAAAGGGATGAAATTATCCCTGCCACATCCAGGGCCACTGGGATGGTGAAAGGCAGACAAACTGCAAATCCCAATCATGCAGAAGCGTCTTTTCCCACCACATTTCTCAGCACATTGGCTCTGGTTTGGAATGCCTGGGCTGGGCCTGCTGAAGGTGGGAATCCCTGGGAGATGTGGTTCCCTCCAAACCACGAGCAAACCCTGCCCTGTGATTTTGGTTTCCTGGCATTACTGCCTTGGAGCTTTGGGAGCACTTGATCCCTACCCAAACACCTCCCACAGACACAGTGCTCACAAAGCTGACAGGGCCAGGGATGCAGAGTCTGGGGTGCTGGCACATCACAAACTTCTCACCACTGCTCACTGAGAAGCATTTCCTGTGCCCAGAAGCTCTGACTGACATAAAGTGCCTTTTAATTATGTGACTGATGCAGAGAGTGTGGAGATTTTTGCTATCACAGCTTTGCTGCTCCTTCTTCAACCTCAAATTCATTTAAAAAAAAAAGGAATTATTGCACCAGCTTTGTCCAGATCTACCTGAGGCCTCCAAAGACATGGAGTTTTAGTCACCTGCAGTGTCATATCCAAAGCAATAAATGTAATTGTTATTTATTGTCAGCAATGAGCAGAACCTCTGTTATACCCTTCCAGGATGGAATTATTTATTAAACATATTTGGGCACTTTTATACTAATGCAAAGCTGAGCACAGGGATGTCAAAGAGGGGCAATTTTTGCAGTGGGGTGTGTGAATCCAAGAGACCAATCTGGAAATAAGTGACCTGAGCTGTGCCCCTGTCACCCCTGGACATTGCCCTTCCCAGTTTTACTTCCAAGAAAGAACCCAAACTCCTCTGAACATTTTCCTGTGTTTAAACAAACTTTGAGAAATAGAATCAGAGATATCCTGCCCACTTTGTATCAGCCCAAAGATGAACTCCTACATCCCAGGAATGGGAAGAGGCACCTGGCAATTTTCCAGCCTCCCTCTGCCCCTTGCAAGGCTCTCCCTGTGTATCTGAAGCTCTGAGTGTGGCAGAGGAAAAGGAATTCTCTCTACTTGTTGCATTTCCACACTGTGGAGCACAAACAGCAGCACCTTAGAGACTCTGCTGGCTCCCCAGAACAAAAAGCTGGTTTCTTTTCCTGGCCAACCTCCAGACATGAGCACAGGTGACCTCCTGGGTGCAGTGCCACCAGCTCTCCCCCTGGAGCTCCTGCCCATATCCATGTGGTGCTTCCCAGTTCTGGGAGGGTTGAGGGAGCTCTGACCAACAGGCACGGATCCAGGAGTGCCACCAGCTCTCAGATCTGGCTCCCTGAGTGCCACCATCCCTGAGTGCCACCATCCCTGAGTGCCACTATCCCTGAGTGCCACCATCCCTGAGTGCCACCATCCCTGTCTTTGTGCCACCATCCCTGACTTTGTGCCAGCCCAGAGAGCCTGGTCTCAGCTCCAGTGCACAAACACTGAGCTGCAGACACAGCAGTCCTGGCCACCTCAGCTTGTATTCATGGGAAGCAGTGCAGGTGGGTTTACATTGCGAATAAATAAACACAAAAATACTTCAGAACCCTTGGAAGTCAGCAGAGAGCAGCGTGGTGGCACTGGCTTCTCACGTGCTGGGTTCAGAATAAAGTCCCCAGCGGTCCCCAGTGTCACTGTGATGGGAAAGAGCCAGGCTGGAGAGAGGCCAGGAGATTCCCTGCCCTGAGTGATTCATCTTGGAGCAAAACCAACAGGCAGAGAGAGAAAAGAGGAATTTTCCCAGGGATGTGTTTGATCTGAGCAGGGATTTCTCCTTAGCAATGAACTCTCAACAACAAATGAACATTTGTGTGTCCCCTGCCCTGACTGCAGCCCCTGGAAAGGAGAGGCTGGTGGCACTGGGATCAAGCAGACAGCCAGGAATGTGCTGGAATTGAGACTGTTTCAACCATCACTAGTGATGCTGCTGCCTTTATTGTGTGAAGAGTCAAACAGAACTCCAGGAAAGCAGTGTGGTTTTTCAAGAGGCACTTGGGCTGGCTGCTGCTCCCATTGAAGCCTCCAGGAAAGCTGCCACTGAATTAGGAAATGCTGAGCACTTCTGAGAGCTGCACAAGTGCAGCAGAAGTGCCTTACAAAGCCATTAGCTCAAACTGCTCTACAAGCTACAAGCAAGGAAAATAAAGGCAGCAAAGTAAAAGCAAAGAAAGGCACAGAAATGTTTGAAAGCCCTTCCAAGCCATCACGGGCTGACAGCCTGCAGCCCCTTTCATCTGCTGCAGGCCACTTCAGCAGGCTCCAGGATTTAATTAAGTGGAATGTTTATTTACACAGCTCAGGAGAGGGGCTAGGCAGCCACCAGAGCCACCTCACCGAGCTTTATGGACTGAAAGAGGTGGGACTTTGGCAGCCTGGGACATAAAATAAGGCCAGGATTGATGGAATTCTGAGTGATCTGGGCTGGTGGTGTGGGCAGGAACCACAGCTTTGAGTGACTCTGGGTTGGGAATCTTCTGGCACATCAAGAACCTCCTCCTGTGGCCTAAGAGACACAAAAGGACCACGGGAGCAAAACCCTGCAGCACCCACAGAGCCAGGGCACGAGGCAGAGGGGCTGGTCCTGATCCCACTGCAGAGTCTGGGGGAATGGGATGGGATGGGATGGGATGGGATGGAATTAAACTGAATGGAATGGAATGGAATGGAATGGAATGGAATGGAATGGAATGGAATGGAATGGAGTGATGTGACATGGCGTGACATGAAACGGCGTGACATGACGTAGCATGAAATGAAATTAAATAAAATTAAATAAAATTAAATCCAAGGCCACAGAATTTGCTGGTGTCACCTTGATAACCTGCAGAGATTGTGAGCTCCTCCTGCAAGCGGCTCAGCTCCACCAAAGGCTCCAGCTCAGGCAAACACGGAGCAGAATTGCTCAACTGCAGGATTTGCTTTGGCACGGGGCGGGGACGCCGTGGCACCGCTCGTGTGTGCTCAGCAGTTTCAGAATCCCAGGATTTCTCCTGGAGATCTAATAAGAGCAGTTTCTGGCTGGGTACAAAGCAGACAGATGAGGAAAATGAAGACTTTTGTTTTCACTGGGCTGTCAGTTCCCATTTAGCAGCGGGGCTCGGGTTCCCTTGCCAAGGGTGCTCTGCTCCATCCTGGTTATTGTGTGAAAAATGACACAAGGTGCTGGGATTCCAGCAGCAACCCAGCCCCCAACCACCTTTTATACACAAACATTTGTGTTCCTCTAAAGGTGCCCTGGAAGGACAGGAAGGAAGGAGCTCTCCCTTCAGACAGCTCAGACCTGCAGCTGCCAGAGCCCACACAGAGCTGTTATAGCTCCCCACCACCTGAGCAGCCCAAATTCATTCATCCTTTTTCAGATTCTGCTTTCACTGCCTCAGACTGAGGGAGCTGTGACTCCAAGGGCTGTTCTTCACTGAACCTGGCTTTAAGGATAGACCCTAAGCATGCCCATGGTTATATCCAGCCTAAGGGAGGCCCAAGGTTTGTCCAAAAAGGAGCAGAATTTAAGTAAAGCAGTGCTTTACTTCACTGAGAAACTCCTTCACTCAGCTCTGACAGGAGAAAAATCTGCCATGACTGCAGAAATATCTGGCATTCTTTGCTGTCCAGAATACAGAAAAGAAGGATGGATTTCAGGAAATAATTTGAAACCCAGGGAGCTGCTGTACGAGAACAATTATTGTTGTACAAGAGAAATTCTTGGCTGTTTCCTTGTGCTCATCTTCACCCAAAATGAGAAAATTCCTGAAGTAAAAGCAGACACTGGAGCAAAGGTTTTCTGTCTCTTTTCTACGCCCTGCTGGAGCAGAGTCAGCTGGTGGCACAGAGAGGGGGATCTGTAATGAAGAATGCTTTAAGTCTCATGGTGCAGGCTCTGGAAAACCCTACACAGACATTTTTTTGTTAAAAAAGGTCAGGGGGAAAAAAAAAAAAGAGAAAGCTAATCCTTGAAAAATAATCTTCCAAATAAACAGAGCAGCCTATGGAGAAGGGATCAGCACAGAGTTTGGAGGGAACACCAGAGATAGACTGAGAATGATCCTTTCTTTAACAGCATGTGACCTTCCACCTTAATTCTTTCTGTATTAATCATTGACTTTCTGTCTTTGAGAGTGATAAAAATGGCAAATACCCCCAGAAATAAAGGGAAATGGTACTTAGGGGGAAATGGAGATGAGACCCAGAGCAAAGTGGGAATTTTAGCAAAAATATCTGCCCACCATCTGCGTAGAGGAGCTGTGACCCTGATTTTGTGTCAGCAGCTCTCACCATAAAATGCCCTTCCACAGCCCCACAATCTCCTGATGCCTGATTGCACAACCCCTTACTAACACAAGCTTTTGGGAATATGTACTTTCAGTCCTGGGAAGGCAAATCTGTGTTTCCATCTTGCTTTGCTACTGCAGATTTCCACACTCAGAAACACGGTGAGTGACACAAAGAATCAGCACAAAAATGGGAACTGCAGGGAAGTCACATAAAGAGAGGGGGAAAACCCAACTGGAGTGATAACTGCAGAGCTAAACAAAAAAAAAAAACAGATTTAGTTGAAGATGAGAAGAGAAAAAAACCAACCTGCAAACCAGATTATGCAACTTTTGTGCCAAATGCCTCATTTTGGAACGAAATCAGCCCCGACTGCTGAAAACCCTGCACGGTCCAAGCCCCAAGTGAGCTCCAGAGATATCTGGCACCCTGATTCCCCAGCAAGGATGATTTATAACCTCACTTTGGAATTGCCCCCTTGGAGCAGGGCCCGTTTTGAACCCCTTGCTAACGAGCTGATTGGGGGCTGGAATTCTCCTAACGCCGGCTGGCAGAAGTTGGAAGTGAAAATCTTTAAAAGTGTTCAATTTTTAAAAGATTTACTGGGAACATAATAGCAAATATGGTTGGAATCAGGAGCCAAAGGGTTTTTTTTTTTCAGCCTGGAGAGAGCAAGTAGTCTGTTGTTCCTTACATCTGGAACAGTAGTAATCTATTCCTTAAGCCTGAGCAATCAAATTACTCTAATTTTCTGTTGTCTTGGCTTGAATAAATATTTTCAAGACAAGTTATGTTAAAAATATGCACACGCTGACTGCACAGTGAAATGTGCTTAACATCTGTGCTGCAGTTTAGTGGGGCAAGATGGAAAGGTATCCCAATGGAAAGGGACTGCAGAAAAATCACTCCCTTTCCACTGGAATTAATAACCTACTAAAGAATAACTGTTGGACAAAATAGGGGAATTTAAATGAATGAGAGAGAAATAGATGTATAGGTAGAATATATAGAATTAGGGAGAAAATATATATAGGAATAGGGGGGAAATTAGGGAAAAATTAGACTAAAAGGGAGGCTGGAATTGCTGTGGCAGCTGCACAGGAATAAATCTCAAAGGGGTGGTGGGCTGAAAATAAGAATTTTCCATCATTTCATGGGATTCAGCTCTGGTTGGGCTGATTGGGCAACTGGGGAAAAATAAAAAAAAAGTGAGAAAAATTTTAGGGGTTTTCTGCCTCTGGAATCCCCTCACAGCACCTGCAGGTCTCACTCCCCTTGCGAGGAAGGGATTTGGGTTTTAAGGAAAAAAAAAGGAAAATTGGGACTTTCTCATTGCACTACCAAGAACTGAAAACTTCTGAGATGTTGAGTGAAAAAACAAGGGGCAATAATTATAATTCTTATTGAATGATAATTAATTCTGGCCAGGGAAATGCTCCCACTTTTGGGAAAGCACAGGCTGCAAGGCTCCCACCCTGAGCACCTCCAAGGGCAGGGGATGAGGGGAAAAAACTGTGTCAGATTTGGGATCAAAGCCCCATGTGCTTCTCATTTTCCCCCTCTGCATCAGGGATGGGCTGACAGGCATTTCTTAAACTGCCACAGCACTTCCAGGCTGCACCAGGTCACTACAAGAGAAGTGATTTTTCATTTCCAAGGCCCCACTTACATTCCAAAGGAAGGAAGAAAATGAAGGCACTTAGCTCTTTTTCACTAAAGCAGTTTTTCCCCTCCCATCACTTTTCCCTGCACTATTAGGACAGGGAACAGATCTGGGATGAAGATCTTTTCCAAAGAATTATCTTCTGCCATTTTTCATTGGAAGGAGCCAAGACTTGGAATGGTTTTCCCCTAATGGGCAATGCCTGGTGGAGTGGGGAGCTCTGGGTTGGAATGCAGATGTGCACATCTGTGGGTATTTATTCCTGCTGTGCAGGTTTAAGAAAATAAAGAGCTGAAACTCTTAAAACTGGTTTAAAATCTTGGCATATGGAAAATCTTTGCCCTCTCCTGCTCTCCCATTGAGATGTCTGAGCTTCCACCACAATTCCAACTCCTTCCTACCAACACCAACGTGGCTTTGCTGTCAAATTCTGGAGCAGCATCCCAGCAGAGCATCAGGAAACCCCAAACCCCCCTGGAGCAGGGACCCTTCCCACTGATGCCTTTGCTGCTGCTCAGATCCACATTCCCAGAGCAGAGGGAGGGGAGGGGATGAGGAAAGCCAAGGGCTGCAGAGTTCTCTCGGTGCTTTGAAGAGAGAATTATGTCTGTTGAGATAGAGAGTAATTGATGTTGAAAATGCACCAATAAATTAATATCACAGCAAAGCTGAATCCCAGGATTTATGGGAATGCAATCCAGGCCCTTTGGTAAACAGATCTGAAGTGCAGACGAGCGGGGAGGATAAGAAATACGGAAGCTTGGGTCGCTTCCAACTGAGCAGATTAATGTCAATATTTCAGGAAAGCCCCAGAGAAAAGGGGGAAAAAAAATAAAATTCAGCCATCTGAAACAAAATATTGTACTGTACCAGGGCTGGAGGATTATCCAAAAAGCAAAATTTTAGCCTGCTGCTCTTGATGTGTTTGGATGGCTGGAAGTGTTTGGGAAGAGTGGCACTGGAAGTGTCCCTTTGGCATCTCCCAAGGTTGGAGTGGCCATCCCAAAGATTACTGCCTGAAATCAAGTTGTGCTGAGATAAGAGTACTGAACCCAATCTCACCCATCCCAAAGATTATTGCCTGAAATCAAGTTGTGCTGAGATAAGAGCACTGAACCCAATCTCACCAGTTTGGCCACGGCTTGGGAGTTTCAAGGTTTTATGAAAGCCAAAGTGGGCTCTTTGTTAGAAGCAGCTCCCACATCCCCGTTTTTCAGTGGCTGTCCTGTGGATTCCTGCATTTATCCCAGGTTCCCTCAGGTCCTGGGTGCTCCAGATTGTCTTCAACTTGTCACCCTGGAGTATTTTATTTTAATACACAGCTCCATACCCTGTTCCACAATGTGTGGAAAGGATTGAAAAATTCTATGTGAACCTATTCAGACAATATTTAAACTCCACTTAAAAACCTTCTGAATTTCTCAAATATTTTATTTCTCCTTTCTTCAGCATTTCTGCTTTTTGAAACACACCACAGCTTTGAAAGAAGCTGCCTCTCATTTTATTTTTCTAGCTTTATTTTGCCAATATCTTTGTTTAATTGGGGCTGAGCTGAGCTAATTCTCTGTAACTGATCTGGGTATCATTTAACTCCTGTGGGTGTAAACTTTACCCCTTAAGACAATTTTAAAATTATATTTCTAATCCTCTTATCTCTCCCCTGCATCATCCATCTTGCTTGTAGGTTTTCTGGAGAGAATGATTTAATGATGAATGAATTCTTTCCATTTGGATTTGTTTATTTCTAGGAGAGATAAGTTATCTTCCTCTCCATGAGAGACAGCAATTAAAATATTTCTAATTATAAATTTGAAAGTGCTGCAATTCCAAGGACTTCACTGATTGTTGGCTGGGGTGGCAGAAATAGAACTGATGGAATCATATTGGAAAACTGATGAGCCTGTGAATTTGAACATCTTGATGAAGGGATAGGAGCAGGAAAAGTAGGAGAAATGCAGAATTTTGGAATAAATCCCAGAGGGCTTGTGGAGAATTACTAAGGATGAGCCAGAGCAGTATTGTGAGGGGCCCCACATCGAGCTTCTCCCACTTTTTCCCATTTTAAGAATTGTGGTTTTGTTTGGAACCTCTTCTTAGTGCAAGAAAGGTTTCTGCTCTGTGCTCCTGGATGGGGCTCCTGCTTTGGCATCTGGCAGGAAATCCCAGTCCCCACCTCCACCCTGTGCTCACAGGGAACCAACACCCCACCAGCAGCATTTGCAACCAAAAGCTTTGGAAGAGAGTGGGAATCTTCTTCCCAGCCCACACCAAGGCTTTTCCATTTCCCTGGATGTGAAAAGTTCAGTTTTTCCGAGCTGCTTTTCAGCTGAGGATGCTGTTTTTGCTGCTGCCATCATCCCATTAATTCACTGGCCACCTTCTGATCATCCCTCCCTGCAATGCTTGGGAAGGACTGGCTGGAGCAAAGGCTGTCCACCAAAAGGGCTTCCAAGTTTCCCAGCTGGCTTCACTTGAAAAGGAGGAGAAGCACGGCTGCACTGGCATTTGGGATTTACTGCAACGCCAGCTCCGACCGTCCTCTGGAAAAATAACTCCAGGATGTTTTGTCTGCTTTTGCTGATACACCTTGAGGAAAGTTTGAGCCCTTTCAAGGTGGTGATGTATTAATTACATGGTGAAAATCTTCAGTTATTCATAGTTTATTTCTCAAAAAAAAAAAAAAAAAAGGAAAAAAGCAGTATTTGTGTTGTTAATGGAAAAGGAATTTAAACAGGAACTTCTGGGACAAACTGTCTGAAGTTCTCCTACAATCAATATTTTTTTACATAAACAAGAACCTAGAAATAACTCATATTTATAAATATGAAGTATTTTGGAAGAGAGGCATGGACTCTGTGTGTCACAGCAGAGAAGCATGGATTTTCAGTTGACATGGTCCATTTACCTAACAAATACACTGTGAGATGTTCCTAAAACAGATAAATATGGACAGGGATTCACAATAATTCTTCCTCCAATCTCAGGAGCTTGGGATCATCTGGTGTCCTTGGCATTTTGAGCTGGGTTTTTGTTGTTCTAGTCTCTTTTGGATATGGACCCTCCTAGAGCTGAGTATTTAAGCACAAACTTAACTCAACTGAACTTAACTAAAGTTACTTAAACTCTCTGCTGGACTGGGTTCTGAAATACATTCAGGAAAAATGGGTTTGAGGGTTTTTGTTAAAGTTTTACTGGTGCACAGCACATTAAGTGTGTTCCATGTGTGACTCCACTCAATTAACATTCCTGCTAAGATTCCCTGAGAAGTTCAGCACTGTGGGATTCTTCAAAGCACTGCCTTCAACCTTTGACCCTCCAGAGTATTTCTAAGGAGTTACAGGGATGGACACGCTTAAACCATTCCAAGTTGCTCCTTCCACAGTGTTTTATTGATCTGAGTGTCCCTCAGAGTTTGCTTTTGGGCAGAAACAGCATCAAAAGTGACTTTGGTGATGGAAAAAAGACCCTGGGGATGTTCTGTATGGTGAGTGCCTTCCAGTGGAGGAGGGAAAGGAGAAGTCTGGAAGATCTTCTGCTTCATCTGTGCCTCAGGGAAGTTATTCCATCCCTGGAAGTGTCCAAAGAGAGGGTTTGGAGCACCCTGGGATAGTGGAAGGTGACCCTGCACACACATGGCAGGGAATGGGATGATATTTAAGGTCCCTTCCAACCCAAACCATTCCATGATCTCACTCTCACTGGGGTTTCTGTGGCACACAGAGCATTCCCAGTGGTTGCCAGGCCCTTCCCCATGGCCCCTCATGGGGAGTTGGGAACTGTGGACACTCCACAGCACAGAATTGTCCTGTGCCAAAAAATAAGAACAAACTTCTGTTCACCTGGAGCATTGGGTTGTCCCATCCAAGGACTTCACTGATCCTTGGCTGGGGTGGCAGAAATAGAACTGGTGGAATCATATTGGAAAACTGATGAGCCTGTGAATTTGAACATCTTGATGAAGGGATAGGAGCAGGAAAAGTAAGAGAAATGCAGAATTTGTGGAAGAAATCCCAGAGGTGCCATCCAGAGACCTGCTTTTCCAGAGGCAACTTAAATCATGAACAGCCTTCTCCTTTTCCCTGTTGCCAAGAAGCAGCATCAGAAGAAACCCAAATTCTAGGAATAAACCACAGGGACAGGCCCTGCTGCTGTCAGCAGGGCTTGCTCCCAGGTGTCACATTTTCCTTGCTGTGACATGTGCTGTGTGCCACACTGACCAACAGCACCAACTGCTCCTCCCCAGGGCATGTGCAGGGTGAGGGGTGCTTTGGAGCCTTTGCCACCCTTCCTGCTGGCATGCTGGTGGCACACTCCAGCCAGCTGGTCCCTCTCTGCCACCTTCCCTCTTTGTGTGATCCTTTCTGGAAAGTTCCCAGTGCCCCTTGGTGACTGCTGTGACTTCAGCAGGGCTGGGATATGAATTACATTTTATTAAATGTCACGCCAAAGTGCTCAGGCACTGATGCACAGCCTATTAGTAGCTTTAAGATTTCAGTGTTTTGGTGGGAAGGCTTCAAAACCAAAGTATGTTTTCTTTGGCCAAAGCTGCCCCATTAGAGGCAGTTTCTCCTGACATTTTCAGAATTGTTTTATGGCTGTTTCCATGGAGGTCGAGAAGGAAATGACTGTTCCAGGAATGCTTCGATAGCATCCAGGGCAACACAAAAGGCTGAGTTATGGAGCTGCACTCTGGCCAGGCTGATGGTGTGATGATTAACAAGTTGTGCTGCCACCAGGGCCCTGAGCTGGGAATGCTGCTGGGAATACCCTCCCTAAGCCCAGCTCCAGTGATTGATCCAGCATCTTCCACTTCATACATTTCCCTTCATGCCCAATGATCAGATTTTCTTCCCCTCTGTTTCATCAGTCCCAGTCATTATTTGCATTGTTTCCCTACCAGCTGCCAGACATCCAGAGATCAAACGATGAACCCACCCCCCTTCCTTTTTTTATTTTATTTTAAAGAAAGTGACTCTGCTTAAGACTTCCCTAAGAATGGGGATTGTAAATTTATTACCTTCACTTGCTCTGAGGAAGCTGTTAAAGGCATCAGGAAGCAGCCAGATAACCAAGGCCATAAAATACTTTAGAAATTAATGAATGAAAGATGGGCTGAAGCCACAAAGTGTGGGTCTGGTTCTGGTTTTTGAACTTGTGCAGAGTTCACAGATGCTCACGGGCACGGCTTTTATTCCAGAGAGTAAAGCACCAGAGCTCAAGTTTAGAGCAGACTCAAACTTTTCCCAAAGCTCAGAGTTATCCCAAATCCTTGGGTTTTGTTCTGATCCGTGGCTGAAACGATTCAGAAATGCTGTGAGCTGGGAAGTACTGCAGCTGCCTTTTGTCAAGCATTTCCTGAGGCAAGGCTGGAGAAAATATCCCTGGTGCTGCTGCCACCAGAACTGAGAGCAGGATGAGAGAAAATGGGATTCATCCCTGCCTGAAAACACCCAGGATCTGAATGGATAAACCTCTGGAAGGGGATGGAGAGATGGAGGGATGGAGGGATGGATGGATGGATGGATGGATGGATGGATGGATGGATGATGGATGGATGGATGGATGGATGGATGGATGGAGGGATGGATGGATGGATGGATGATGGATGGATGGATGGATGGATGGATGGATGGATGGATGGATGGATGGATGATGGATGGATGATGGATGGATGATGGATGGATGATGGATGGATGGATGATGGATGGATGGATGGATGGATGGATGGATGGATGGATGGATGATGGATGGATGGATGGATGGATGGATGGATGGATGGATGGATGGATAATGGATGGATGGAGCAGTAGTCGGGCAAAATATTGGACTGAAAAGCAGTGCCCACCCTTTAGTCCTCCTGAGCTGAGCCCTCCAAGAGCACTTTCCCAAAAACCACCAGATCTTTCCTAAAAAATTTGAAGTCTTATGCAAGTTCTGCTGAATTCAGAGAATTCTTTACTGATTTCACAGAATTAGAGAATCCCAGACTGATTTGGGCTGGGAGACACCTTAAAAGCCCATCCAGTGCCACCCCTGCCATGGCAGGGACACCTCCACTGTCCCAGGTGCTCCCACCTGGCCTTGGGCACTGCCAGGGACCCAGGAGCAGCCACAGCTGCCCAGTGTTGGAGCCCTGGGTGCTGAGAATTTCAGACTTTTTATGCTGACAGGCACTGATCCCCAAGAGAACACTGCATTTGACCCAAAGCCATAGAGAAAACTTCAAAAATTAAATAACAAACTAAGATTATGAGTGTGTAGTTTAAATAAAGTGTGTAATATCACATAGTAAAACACTTAGAGTGTAAGGTTTTAAGATATAATAATATATATAAAGCAAGAGAGAAATTTTAAGACAGAAACTAGTCCTTCTTCACCTTCTTCTCTGAATTTAAGTAATATTATATAATTAGATAAAAAGTCCACATTACAAACCACAAGTATTAAGTTAAAAATAAAAATAATTTGTGTCATTTCTTAATTAAACGGTTTATTCTTTAAAAACCTAATAGAGAAATACAACTCCACTTTTAATTTGTTAGTGTAAAATTCTGTAGAACTCACAGTTTATAAGAATATAATAGAAATAAAAACTAATAAACATCTAAGTCCAAACAAAAAATACCATCTCACATGTTTAATCCCAACCATAACAAAACAAATTAAAACTCAGGACAACAGTTTGAATAGATTCCTTGAAACTGAAATCCATATTTTTCACACTGGTGCCTCTATTGACACCTTTAGTTTGGGCAGGGAGAAACAAAGTCTTTGTGTCTCTCTCTGCCTGTCTCATCGTTCAGAAAGAGAAATCCCCCAGAGGAAAGGATGGGGATGAGAGAGCTCAGGGACACCCCACACCCAAATGTGTCAATCCATCATTCCCATCATCCCTACACTCCCACCTCCTCAAGGTGCATTCTCTCCTAAAAAATGAAAATTTCCTTTTTCAGAATAAAACTTTTTTTTTGTTTCTTTTCTACACCAGAGTCACAATTCATTTTTCTTCTGCAGTTCCTGTCTCCAAGCTCTGCTGGCTAACTGGGAATTGTCCACTCCAGAGGCTCCCACTATCCCTGGGACCACCCACAGCTCAACAAGGCAACTCAAGCACTTCTTACACACACAAAATAATGTCCCAGAACTATTTGATGTATTTTTAGCCTCTTTCAAGGCACTTCAGCAGCTGGGAACAAGGTGGGAAGCCAGAGCCACGGGCCAAGATCCAAAATCCATTGAAGGCATTGGGGCTTTTCCATGGATCAGGATTGCTCCAGCTCACAGCTCCTCCACTAAACTGCTTTGGGGATTGTATTCATGGCTTCCTTCACATTTCATACCTGAGCTTTAAAGGATTGCATCCTAGGAAATGAAGATTTATTCCCAGAAAAACCTGTGTAATAATAAATCTTCTCCTTAAATGTGCAGAGCAGAGGATGGAGATGAGAAGAATTATTTTATACTTTATAGTGCATTGAGCTATAATGTTTTTTATAGCATCTATTTGAACTGAGATTGTCCCAGAGAGGGAAAAGGACAGCTCAGCTCCAGCTTTAGATAATAGGTCAGGCTTTCCAAGCACTGAGACTTTTTGAAATAAAATTAAACACCAGGCTCCAATCTGACCCTCTCCACTCTTTAAGAATAATCACAGAAATAAAGGACTTGTTATTAAATCACTGATACAAACCTGGGGAAAAACTATAAAAGCAAAAAAAATTCAGATTAAACTAAAAATCCCATTTTTAATGAAGCTTGGATTGGACTGCAATATGAGAGTGTTGAGTAAGAGGGTTAAAGGGGATCGAGGGAAGGAGCTGGGATGGAATTCCCAGAGGAACTGTGGCCATCCCTGGCAGTGCCCAAGGCCAGCCTGGGACAGCACAAGGTGTCCCTGGATGGCCTTTAAAGCCCTTCCAAGCCAAACCATTTGGGATTTTCACACAGCTCATACAGAGCTCGATGAGCTTCCTGTAATTACTCAGATTTAATTGCCATAGTGATGCAGGGCATCCTCAGGAATCCCACTCTCACAGTGACTGCTCACTACTCCAGGTTCTTCCCAGCATTAACCCCACGTGCAACACCTGCAGGAAAAGGAGCAGCACCTTTTTCTTATTGGCCATCACTAACATTTGTGAGCAATCCATCCCCACCCTAGAAGAGCTTTCCAGGCTGCCCACACCAACAGCACAATAATTCATATTTAGGGGAAAAAAATTCTCCTGCACTGAGGAGGATGCTTATTTTTCCATCTGAAAAAAAATAAAATAAAATAAAATTGCTGTGAGAGTGAATCACATGGTCAAATGGTTTAGCAAAAGCTGTTATAAGAAACCACCTCCTTTCTGTGATTCCTTTCTGTGACAGGAGCCATTCTCACACTCCAACAATGAGCTTTTTGGCAGCACACACTCTGGAAATAACTGTCCATGCTCCTGACAGCCTTCTTCCTGGATTTTCTTCCCTTAAATCCCATGAATGAAGGATTACCAGGATTTATGTGGCTATTTAATACCTCCAGGAAAGAAAAAGCACACAGTACAGGAAGAGAAACAACAGGTATGGAATGGATCTATCATAATTTCAGTTCAACTCGCCAATAAATTTATCCTGACATTGACTGATAAATATTGGGATTATTTGAACTTGTTTCCTGGATTGTGAAAATTATCCTGCAGCTGCTTCCTCTGGCTGCTCCAAAATGCTGCATTTTGGGGAGCATGGATACAGTGCTGAGGGAGCCAAGGCAAGAAGGACAAATCAGAACAATCGGTAACAATTCACCCCTTTTACATCACAAAAAGTTTTGATTTGAGTTTTGAGAAGTCAGGATTAAATGCCACTTGTCTTGCTGGATGTTCATACTTCTGGATAGTTTAAAAAAATATATAATTAGATATAAATATAAAATAACTCTATTTTAATATATTATTGTGTATAATAATGTAGACACACTATATGTTAATGTGCACAATAATATTGTATACACAATAATAATGTGGTCTATACAATATTAATATATACACAATAAGATTATAATCTATCTGTATTTTATTATATAATATTATATTAATAATATAATATGTTATTATAGATAATATATGTTATAAAATAATAAATTTTTATAATAAATTATAAGAGAGGAGAGGAGAGGAGAGGAGAGGAGAGGAGAGGAGAGGAGAGGAGAGGAGAGGAGAGGAGAGGAGAGGAGAGGAGAGGAGAGGAGAGGAGAGGAGAGGAGAGGAGAGGAGAGGAGAGGAGAGGAGAGGAGAGGAGAGGAGAGGAGAGGAGAGGAGAGGAGAGGAGAGGAGAGGAGAGGAGAGGAGAGGAGAGGAGAGGAGAGGAGAGGAGAGGAGAGGAGAGGAGAGGAGAGGAGAGGAGAACTTGGATGCAGCTGAGGAAAGCACATAAAGGGGATGGAGCTGGGCAAAGCAGGCTGAACAATTAATTAATTAATTTATTAATTTTTGCCCTCCTGCAGCATCCCAGCCCTATTTAACCCCTTCTGGGCTGGCTCTGTACTCCCCAAGGAGCACAAGGGCTTTCTGAGGAAATTCCTGCCTGCTGATATAAATGGGTGGATGAAGGAGAGAAATCCTCTGTGTGCTGTGACAGAACTGTGAGCTCAGCCCTGACAACCACCCCAGAGTGCCCACAGTGGCAGAAAGTGCTTTTTAAAGGCTGCAGATGTGAGAAGGGCTTTCCATTTGAGGCTGCAGTGGATGTCATAAGGAATAAATCCCCAGGAAAGCCAGCTCATGGCTCACTCTAGGTTCTATTTCTCACTGCTCATGCTGGACAATTCCTGGGGGAGGGAAGGAAGAGTTAAACCTGGCCAGAAGGGAAGAGCAGAGAGCTCTGGTGATCCCCTGGCTCCAGCTGAAACCCAGCAAGGGCTGGGGGCTGTGGCTCCAAAGGAGGCCACCCTGCTGTCCTCAAACCTGCTGATGCCAAGGATTTCCTGGAGAGCAGGAGCACAGCAGGGCTTTGGGGTATTTATTTATTTATTCCTCCAAGCCCCATTAATTCCAGTGTTGTCTGTCAGCCTGTGCAGAGCAGGAGGAGCACAAACCTCCTGGGAAGTAAGAGGTTAAATCCCTCTCCATTTTAACTGGATCCAACACTCCTAGCTAACATCAGAAAAAGGGACGGGCATGCTGTGCTCGAATAAATTTTTCCTTGGCTCCCTTCTCTTTGAGTCTTGGGGAGGGGGAAGAGAGAGAGAGACAGATTAACTATTTGGGCTGAGTGCTTTTTAAATTGTCAAAAAGCTTCCAAAATGCATGAGCTTGCTGTCCTGACAGTCCCAGTGAGGCAGGTCAGACCTCGGGGTCTCTGAGGCTCACATCAGCCCATCTGCACATCCAAGGATGGCAGAACCTCATTTAACACCTTATAAAAAGCCCCAAAACGGTGACATGGTCAGACCTGGCCAGAAGAATGCTTTTCAGTTTGTTTAATCAACAATTGCTGGTTAACCTGGCAACAAGCATGGAGTGAAATCATGTTGAGACTTCAGTGAACCAGCCTGAGTGTCACACTTTCCCCTCTTCTGCTGGGAAATCAGCAACATTTCCATCTACTCCTGCCTCTTCCCTATGCAAAATTATTCCCTCCTGCACTCTGAAAAGTTTATTTCCTGTTGCTACAGCTAAACCAAGCACAGAATTCCCACCACCCACTTTTATAGTTAATAACTGAGGCCACCAAATCCTGCAATGAGGATTTTTCATTCCTGACACTTGCTCTGTGTTTTCCATTTCTCAGTCTCACCCAGCACTGCCTTGCACTACATTAAAGCAGCTCCTCTCTCCCCTTGGTTTTTCCCTTTCCAACATCACCCACTTCAAGGGAATCAGCACTTCCCACAGAGCTGAGCTTGGAGGGGAGAAATCTCAAATGACACCCTGTGGTAACCATTAGCAAAGGCTGAATCATAATACATAACACAATTATATATAAAATATTATATCTACATAATATATATTATATATACATACAATTATATAGAATATTATATACCCATAATATATAATATTATATCTACATAATACATAATACTTACAATTATATATATAACATGATCTATAAAATACATAATTACAAATAAAACATAATAATTACAAATATACTTTGAGGTAACATATCCCTGTACATCCCTTCCCACTCTCCAAGTCCTTGGAGTGCTGGAAAACTGTGTGGCCTCGAGGCTGAGGGACAGGTGTTGATTTGGGGGGTTTATTTTATTCATTTCTTTCATCCACATGGATTTGGGAAGTATTTTAAGTGATTTTAAGGAAAAAGAAGAAAAAGATGGGGTTTTTTTGCAGCAAATTTCAGGATATTTTACATGCAGAATCAGGGAATATCCTGAGTTAGAAGGGATCCACAAGGATCATTGAATCCAACTCCTGCCCTGCACAGACACCCCAAAATCCCACCCTGAGCATCCCTGGGAGTGGTGTCCTAATGCTCCTGGAGCTCTGGCAGCCTCGGGGCTGTGCCCATTCCCTGGAGATCTGGGCAGTGCCCAGCACCCCCTGGGGGAAAACCTTTCACAAAATCCACCCCAACCCTCCCCTGGCACAGCTCCAGCCACTCCCTGTGTTTGTTTATTGTTTATATCTAGCACTTTATTTATAGTACAGTCTCACCCCAAAGCACGATAGGAATCTATTAGCTCATGTTTATTTATAGTTCATGTGTCTCACTTTTGAGCATGTCTGAAGGCATTAGTAAGACTGCAGTATAATCTCCTTTTTCCTTCCTTCCTCCAGAATTTAGCTTGGAAATTCTGGTGTTCTTCTCTGCTGACCACCTACCTGCTAATCCAATTCCCAAACCAAGGCCTGGCACCTGACCAAAACACAGCAGAACTACAGGGTGTGAAAATGTGAAGTGTTTCAGGAGGGGACTAAAAAATATTACAAGGTTGGAATCCAAACCCCTCCTGCTCAAGTGGCCAGAAGGATTCCTACAGAACCCCCAGGAACAGAAGAGGCTCCATCACAATGAGAAGCAAACACAAAGGATGTGCTGAACCCACCTTGTCCTCAGCCAGGAATTCAGAGAGTTAAAAACCCACTGGGGCAAGAGAAACCTTCATTGCTGGCTTCCCAAATCCCAGAGGCCAAGAGCACAAAAAGCTCTTTCACCTGCTTGTTTCTCAACAGGCTCTAATCAAGAGGGACTGCTGAGTGGCACAGGCTGGCTGAGAGAATGGCAGGGGGAGAGGAGAGGTGCCTGAATAATAACATTTAATAGCTTTGAAACCTGAGAGTTACCTACAAAATAAAGTCATGGCTGGGAACAATGGTGTTCCAGAAGCTCCTCAGCAAATGACTGAATGCATTGTTGAAATCCACGGGATATTTTATTATAAAAACGTGCTGGTGGTGTTCAGTAATGCAGAAAAGTCTCCTCAGTGGAGTGATATTGTCGAAATATTTATCTTTCACTATTTTTTGTATTTTAATTCTAATGCTGTGTTTAGCTGGCAAATGAGATTTGAGGTTTTTGAGTACAATAATCTGGTGTGTTCACCTCAGAGCTTTTCTTTTACAGCTTCCTGAGCCAGCTGGAGCTCTCCCTTTGCAGGATCTGTGAGGGATGGATGGAAAACAAATGCACAGACCTCTGGAGTTAACAGCCACCTCACCACCCTGCCTCTATCAGGACTGTGCATTTTGGGCTATGCCAAGTGTTAATAAAAACAAATGCACACCTCCAGGCTCTCTTTAAATGCAGAGTTTAAGAGCAAAAGCAAACTGCAGCCACTTGTGTTATCTGGGGGGTGTCACACGGGGCTATGAGATAACCACAATGAACCTGGAAGGTCTTAGAAGTAAAACTGCCTGAACCTAATTCAACAAAGAGAAATGACTGCTTTAAAAGTCTAAGGTGAAATGGCTTCTAAAGTGAAATTACTGCTTTAAAAGTCTAAGGTGAAATGGCTTCTAAAGTGAAATGACTGCTTTAAAATCTCTCCATCCTTAGGGTTTCAGCATCCCCACGCTGAGGCTCCCAGGGCTCAGTTCCCTCCGAGTGCTGAAGCTCCTCCAGGATCACGTTCTGGGGTTGTGTGGTGGAGCTTGGACCTTGCCAAGAAAATGTCTTCAGCTTTCCTTTTACAAATATGGCAATGATCAAGCCCAAGCGTGATGGGGAGGTTGACTGTGTCTAAAGCAACTGAACATGTTGCAACAACGTGGTGCTCAGCCCTGCTCCGTGGAGCCACCCCGGGATCCTGGAAACACCAGGGCTGTGGGCCTGGCCCCAGACCTGCTCCACACCAGCAACCTTCACCTGGTGAGTCATCTCCCCGAGGTAAAGATCATGGATGGAAAGGAAAAACTGAGAGCCTGCTTGCAAAACTTGGCTCCAGCAGCGCAGTTCAGCACTTGGGCTTTGCTCTGCAGCCGTGCCCAGCCTCAGCTGGACTCCAGATCCTTCCGTCTTTTCAGAGATGGCTGCAGGACACCAAAAAGTGACTGTTCTCTTTCCAAACATCTCCCTGCAGAAGGCAGGTAGAGCCACAGCCACCATTCCAGAAGATTCCATGAGCTGGGGTTGAGGATTTGGGTTCAGCTGCCCAAACACTTCCAGTCCAAGGACTCCTGCACAGCAGAAGGATGAACATGTCCCCCAGAATCCCCTTCCCAGGTGGCACCGTGTGTGAGGGGAGCTGTGACAGCATCAGAGCAGAGATGTGACCAGCTGGGCTCCATCTGCATCACAGAATTCCAGAATGCTTTGGGTTGGAAGGGACTTTAAAGATCTCCTTCCACCATCCCAGGAATGATCTGACTACAATTCACTCCTGCCTTTTTTTCAGATCCAGGACACATTAAAACCACATAAATGTACTTTACAAGAGCCAGCAGTGCAATACAATAGCAAAGATAACAACTTGGGAATAATTTGTAGATCAGCGACCACAAAAGCTCTACAAATAACAGCTGCTGTATTTACATGTCAACAGATTGGATATTCCCTGATGATCCAGATAAACAGCTCCAGTCTCTGGGAAACAAACAGGCACCACGTGAGATGCAAAGCAAACAAAACCACAAAAGACCAAAGGATGCCAAAGGGAGCTCTGAAGGCATTCCCAGGGCTGCCAGAACAGGTATTCCACAGGGAGCTCCAGCTTGGAGCTCACAAGCATCCTTGTGGATCCTTTCTAATTCAGGCTATTCCCTGATTCTGCATGTAAAATATCCTGAAATTTGCTGCAAAACCCACATTTTTCCTTAAAATCACTTAAAAGACTTCCCAAATCTGTCTGGAAGCTCTGAGGAACTCCTTTGAATGAAATGTCCCAAATGCCCCCAATGTCCCAAATCACCTGGGACTTTTCAGGGACAGCAGAGGCCTCTCCCTCATATTCCACAATATTGTAGGAAGATCACAGCAGTAAATTATTCTCACATTTTCCTTGTTTCCACCCATGCTGGTCCTCAGAAAACACTTCCCATCACTCAACCCATACTTTTAAAGCTGTGGATTCCAAACCTTGCTGCCACTTCCTTGGACCCTCTCCACCAAACTTTTATGTGGACCGTGAGAACAATGGGATTCCTGAATTCCTGATGCCTCACAGCCTCCCTCTGTACCACAGGCAGTGTTTGCTGATGAGCTGTTAAAAATGATCCATTTAAAAACCCAAGTAAAGGTTCCTGGCAATCCTGGCAGCGGTTTCAGGCTTTGGAAGGTGAAGCCAGAGAGTTGCACCAGGGACAGCTGCTCCTGTTGGCACCACAGGCTGCGTCCTGAGGAACCACAAACCACTTGAACACTTTGATTCTGGATTGGGAAACCTATCAAAGCAAGGCCAGACACCTGGACAGGGCTGGGAGGGGTTTTGCACTGCAAAATGGATTGTTTTTAACAACTTCTTCAAACCTGTGCTTGGAGGTGTGAATTCAGCTGGTGCCTGGCACAAACTTTACTGAAATCAGTTTAAAAAGTGAGCAGCCCTCTAAAAAACAGCCTTTAAGCTACGACTGTGGGCATATTTAAACAATGTAAACACTGTTTAATGTCTGAGGTAAATAAAAATAGAGAGGGAAGATGTCACTCCAGCATTAACAGGATGTGTGTGTGAGATGCTCATCACCTTGGTTTAGCTGAGCTCCAAGCACAGACTAAATGTCCCTACAAAAGCCACGAAGATTTGTAGGGAAAGCAGCAGCCCTGTTTAATTTTCTCCATCTTGATTCTGCAAATAGATTTTTCTCAAGGAGCTCAGCATCTCTTTGTAGATATAAAAGCCCTTTTTGAGGGGAGGAAAAACATAAAAGCACAGTCTGAGAGCTATCAAAGTTGAAGTTGAGCTTTGCACTGCGGGGATCTGACCTATTCCCTCAGTAACAGACCTAATCAATCTCAGTATCTCCCACCACAGATCCATCAGGGCAGGGCCTTATCTCTGCATCAGGCAAGAAGAAAGGCAGAGGCAGCTATCAGGAAATACTTTCCCTCTCCCTGATCCATGTGCTGTGCATAGCTGGAATACCAGCACCGATAATAAGTTGGACACTCGTGAGTCCCATGTACACTTAATCACTCATTTCCTTCCCTGCCTAAGAATAATTCTGGGATTTAGCCCTCCTTCCTCCCAGACAGCTGGCACACAGCCAGGGAGTGCCACTGCTGCAGGACCTCAGAGGGATGGGGAAGGCTGTGGAGCTGATGGGAACATTGCTGCTCCCTGCACAACTGATGGAGATGATGCCTCAGTTTGGCTTTTCTATTTTTCAGACTCTGAGCTGCTTCAGTGTGTGGGTCTGAGCTTCACATCAGGGCATGCTGAGCTCTCTGCACAGAGCAGGAGACAAAACAATTCCTGCTCCAGCTGGGCACCAAGGACAAATGATCCCAATCTCAGCCCCAGAGCACAAACCCCGTGGGCTGCAGAGAGAAAAACAAGCAGGGTGGGACTGCAGGGGCTGAAGCTGGGATGGGACAATGAACTGCAAGGTGCAAATGGAGCAGAGCTGATCCCAGGGAGAGACCCCGTGCCCGGCCGGGCATTTTGGGGCCATTTTGGTTCATCTTGGGTGCAGCCCTGGCTGGGCTCTGGTGCTGCCCCAGGTGGGTGCATGGAGGAGATCCTTTGGATAAATCCCTGCTTTATTCTGGAGCTCTGCCCAGCCTCTGCTCTGGGGCAGCCTGCACAAGGCAGCAGAGAGAAAACTTCCTGCAGCTCCAGTGGGATTTTGGAGCTGGGGAGGCTCTGGAACTCTGCATGCCCAGGGCTGATGATCCCTGCAGAGCCAGCCAAGGCCAAGGCTCTGCTCACCTCAGTCATGCAGGGCCTCATTCTCAGTCCCATCTGAATCCTTGCAGAGCTTGGATCATCAGAGGAAAAGCCCATTTTCACCTCCAGCCTGGCTAGGAAGCCTCACCCCTCTTTCCAGAGGGGATTTGGCTGGGAACAGGGATGTCAGGGTCATGTCTTGGTGCCCAGGCTGGCCCTGGCTCTCCTGCTCTCTTCCAGGCAGGGATGCACATCTGGCCAGCTGCTGTGCCAGACAGATGTGAGTGCTGGAAGGACTCACCCTGATAAATACCATATCTGCTGGTGACATGATATTAAATATAATATCATCATTTCTCCACAGCTCCAGAGGTTATCCCTGACCCACAATCAAGGATTTGCAGTGCCCAGAAGCATCACAGCTTTGGGGTTTCCCCCAGATGTACAAAATGTTTTTCCCACCATCATTTGGTCGTTACCAATTTCTCAAATGCAAAGGGACAGGGAGATATTTGTCACCTGGAGGACACTTGTCACCTCTCACCCAGTTCCTGCTGGCATTTTCTGTCTCTCTGAGTGCAGACACTTGGCTGTGGCAGTCCAAGGCCATAACCCACCATCCCAAACCACTGCTGACCATGCCCCTTCCACGGGGTCCCAGGGAGCAGGGTGGGAGGGAAGCACCTCTAACAGCAATATTTTATTTACAAAAATAACATTTTCATGGTCTATCTCAGAAATACAAACCTAGAGCTGGTTTCTCCCTAACCTCACCACCCTTTTGTGCATGCCCTCAGGAACACCAGGTCCCATCCCATCATGTCCATCTCTGCTGGGGTGGTTTCCATTCAGAACTCAGTAATTGATCCAGATAAACCAGTAGCACTGAGCACTTTGGGTGTTTTATTGCCTTTACTACTGTGTGCACCTGCACAAGCCCAGCACTGCACTCCCTCAAGGCCCAATACTCAGATTTTTATACTCCTAACACATCTTAAAAGTTAAGGAAATTATGCTTTTATTTATTTTTTCCTCAGAAAGATAGATTTCTAAAAATCCTCAAGATCTGTTCACTGTCATTCCTGTTATTTAGGCAAAAAAGGAGGTACAAGAACAGTCTGTGCTTAAAACAACAGACTCTTTCCACCTCTGTATGGAGAAAATACTGACAAAACTGTATTTAGCCATTTTTGTGCCCAAGATACAAATCCTGGGCTGCTCCTCTGTCTGGCTTCTGCTGGCACCAACTTACAGGAGATGCAATTCCACTTGCTGGCTCTCTGAAAACCACTGGAATGGGAATTTGAGTTGGGTCTGACCACGTGCAAATGAAGTTTAGGCCATTTAAAAATTCATCCTGCTGTTTTCAGAAAGAGCATTTGCAATTAGTTTGCAAACACCACGAGGATGTCTGAAATCTTCCTTTTAAATTACAGAGCTGTGAATTCCTGAAGCACAAACAGTTCAACTGCTCTTTCCCTTGGTTTCCTAACCTTTTCTGTGGAGTGACAGGAAAAGTTGGCTTTTCCCCCTGGAGACTTTACACAAGTGTCAGCCCCAGTCGGTGCAGTTTTACAAGACTATAAAGTTAGCAGCCCCTAACTCCCAATTAGCAGTTCCCTATATAAAGGAAAAGCACTTCCATACCATTGTATTCCCAATAACCTCAGGCTGACTGCATCTTTTCCCCCTCTTGCCTCAACACCAGCTTCCAAAGCATTTTCCCTTAGAAAAGGGAAATAAGAAGGATTAACACTCCTAATAACCACTGATGAGATGGAGCTTCATAAATCTGCCATATTAAAAAAAGGAAAAGGAAAATATTTCGATGTTTAGAACAGGCAGTTTAAGAATTTGACACTGAACAACTCAGGGCATTTTCAGCTCATCTCCGAAATATTTGCACAACTTTTTTGCCTTTGTTGCTGTCACTTCGGATCAGTCTGTACCTGAGGATGGCTGCCGAAGCCCTGGCCACTGTCTGAACACATTAACAGACAATTCCCGAGCTTGCAGCCTAATGGAGGGTACAAAAAAAGGAATGAAGGGTCATTAGCAGGTTTGCAGATGCACCAGGGAGGCACAAGAAAAGCGAGACCCTTCCCCCGGTCCCCAGTGTTTGCATGGGGAATGACAGGAGTCCCAGTGGCCAGCATTTAATCCCAAAGGTCATTTTTCCTCAGCAGCTGAACAGGGCCATGGCTGAGCATGGAACTGGGGCCCAGGGAGGCTGGACACCTCCAGCTTTGCAGTTTTTACAGCCTGGGCCAGGTGAGAGCACTCTGAAGTCAGCCCTGACAGGAGGGCAGGGGAGGTGACCCCCCATGGCTCATTCCCACTGACATTTTCCTTGCAGCATTTCATTACAGAACCACAGAATCAGGAAATGATTAAGGTTGGAGAAGCCCTCCAAGATGATCCAGTCCAAGCTGTGCCTGGTGCCCACCTTGTCCCCAGCCCGGAGCACTGAGTGCCACCTCCAGGTGTTCCTTGGGCACCTCCAGGGATGGGCACTGCAACCCTCCCTGGGCAGTGCCAGTGCCTGAGCCCCTTTCCATGGGGAAATTCCTGCTGTGCCCACCCTGAGCTGCCCTGGCCCCTCCTGTCCCTGTTCCCTGTTCCCAGCCCGACCCCCCGGCTGTCCCCTCCTGGCAGGAGCTGTGCAGAGCCACAAGGGCCCCCTGAGCCTCCTCTGCTCCAGGATAAAGGTGCACAGGTCAGGCAGGAACCAGCCTGGGTGACAGACAGGTCTCTGAGCAATGTGTCACTTTTGTTGTCACTTGTTCATTCTCCCACAGCAGCACCAAGGGCTGGTTTTGGCCAGTCCCTGGCACAGGCACAGCTCCCAGCCATGGGTTTGGGATTTGTGCTCATGTGAGGAAATGTCCCACTATCTCAGGACATACCTGGATGACATGCAGAGGTGTGGTGATGATACTATTTTCTCTTGTTCATTCTTCATGTAATTAGAAACCTCTTGTTATTTCAATGTTCTTTACATAAGATCTAGATTTATTTGAGTAAATCTAGCACTTCAGATTTACTCAAATTTAAACACATCTGAGCACACTTTATAATTACTTTTCTAGAGAGGAAGCATAACAATAAAAAAACAAAAGCACATATAGTTCTGATTGACTGAATCTCCAGGCAAAACCAGGAAATAAAGAAGTGATTTTAGAGCAGATAGTAAATGGATAACATGACTGGACTCTCATATGAGGAATCTTGAAGTTGCCTTAAAGATATGTTTAAATCTAAACAAAAAGAGGAGCTACCACCAATCTTCTCAAGCTGCACCCAGGGAAATACAGGTTGGAGAGCAGGGAAAAGTCTTTTCCAGAAAGGGGGATGAAGTTCTGGAATGGCTGCCCGGGGAGGTGGTGCAGTCCCCATCCCTGGGGGTGTTTAACAAAGCCTGGATGTGGCACTGGGTGCCAGGGCTGAGTTGGGGTGTTGGGGCTGGGCTGGACTCGATGGTCTTGGAGGTCTCTTTTAACCCAGTGATTCTGGGAATTCTACAGAGTTACAAATTTATATCTATCTATCTATCTATCTATCTATCTATCTATCTATCTACACACACACTCCTAGCACATTTTTATCCCCATCCCACGGATCTCTTCCAGGTGAAAAGCTTTTTCAGCTGAAAGGATCTCCAGAAATGCCTTTCAGTGAGCCCTGTAGCTCTGGCAGGCTCTGGGAATATCGGCTTCCAGAGAGCTGCAGGGCTGACATCCCACACAGCTTTCAACAGCAGCAGCCAGCCAAACCCTTCCAGGGCAAGGAGAGGGATCCATGCAGCTCCCCCTGTGCCCCCTGGGCTGGCTGCCATCGTGGCCCGTGTCACCAGGCTGTGACATCAGCTGTGTCCCACAGATGGCTCTGACACCCAGCTGTGTTTGCCCTGCCCGTCCTTTGTGCGCAGCCCGCACAGCACAAAGCTCTCGCCCAGGCACATCCCCTGAGTCAGCAGCTGGAGGATGCTCCCCCTTCCCACTGCTGTGTGCAGGGCAGGAGAACAGGGGGCAAATCCCAGCCTGGAAAATCCAGGAGAAAGCTGGAGCCCTCGTTTTACCTCCTGGCAGCATCTGAGAACCCACGAGGAAAACAGTTCTAAGGAAAATCGTGCTCTATAAGCACCCAAAAGTATAATTCCCTGCCTCTAACTTTCAAAGAACAAACAAGTCCAATAAAATATTTCACCCAAAAGCAAGAGAGAAGTCAGTTGTTTTAACTACAAACCTGTCCTAGTTGTACATTTATTTTTTTACAAGTTAAAACCAGCCAGACTGGTTTAAAAAGCCAGACTACAAACCTGTATCACTTATTTACAAAAATAACCTAAAATACTTTTTCTTTTTCCTCATAAATTCACATCTTGAGTTTTTTCAAGATGGACACACGCTCATTTAAATGGTCATATTTTGGAAAAATAAAGTTTGGTGTGGGGATTTATCCTACCCTTTCTTTCCCCTCAGACTGCTCTGGTTCTGCCAGGTTCCCTTTTTCCACACTCTTTCAGCACCAAAAGGAGTTTCCTAAGCAGGACTGAGCCCAGCCCAGCTGGTCCTTGAGGACTCCCAGGTTTTTGCCCCAGAAGGTGACTCCAGGTACCTTCCCCCTGCACAGACAGAGTGTCCAGCAGAGGAAATAAATCCCTGACAAGAGGGGAGGCAGGAATGGGAATGGGAACTACAGGGTGACAGCTTGGCCATGTCCTGCCCCTCACTGACCTGCCCAGGTGAGCAGAGCTCTGCTGGGAGCCCAGTTTGGGAGCACATCCCAATTTCCCTGCAGCCAAACTCCTTCCTCACTTGGCCAGCACCCCATGAGCCCCACCCAGCCTTCCCAAAGTTACCAAACTGCTGCTTCTCCTTGGCAAACCCTGCCCCAGCTGAGCAACTCCCAATTCCTGACTCAGCCTCCAGAAGGAAAAGTCACCTTGGTTTTGTCCTGACCTCACAGATCCAGTGGAAAATGGGATTTGGCCAGTCTGTGTGAGCTGGAGGAAAGACAAGAAGTCAAGTAGAGGAAATAAAATGAGTTGGATTGAAAGGGAAGTTTGGGAAAGGCTGAAGTGAGGATTTATTGCCAGGATTACATTCCCAGGAAGGGGAGAGAGGTCAGGTGGGGAATATCTGGGAGAGGTTCCCCACGCTGTGCTGGGTGAGCTCCGCTCTCCTGCCCTTTCAGGAGCAGCCAGGGGTGAAATCCCCATCCCTGGAGGTGTCCAAGGAACACCTGGAGGTGGCACTCAGTGCTCTGGGCTGGGGACAAGGTGGGCACCAGGCACAGCTTGGACTGGATGATCTTGGAGGGCTTCTCCAACTTTCAATAATTCTGGGATTCTGTGCTCACATTTGTTGTCTCCAAATAATTCAGGCCCAGAGGTGACCACACAATCTGATGAAAATCAGTTCCTTTGCTGCCTGTTAGACCTAAAAATTCCCCTCATCTACTGCTCTTGCTCATGCTTTAGGCTTCCAGGACCCTCCATCCTAACCCTCTGTTCCACTGGAGCAACATTGTCCTTGGATCTGGGACAAGTTTTGACTGGGGAGAAGAAGGGAAGGGGGGAAAAAAGTAAAGACATTTTAGTCCCTTCTGAGAGTTATGAGATGAAATTTGTGCCAGCTTCAAGCACAAATGAAGAGTGTGAAGGGTCAGGAAAAGTTCACAAATTTTTTTCATAGATATAAAACAGAATTAACTTCAAAATTTTACTATGATTTCTGCTCCAAAAAAAAGCTTCTGGGAATATCTGGATCAGCCTGATAAAAAGCTACAGCACAGTTCCCATGGTTCCTGAGATTCTTGCAGAGCTTAACCTGCAGAGCTTGTTAACAAAACCTCTTTTAGAAGAAGAGGGACACTGCCATGAGTGTGGGGCTGGAGAGCAGCTCCAAACAGCATGGGTTTTTCCTAGGAATGAACACTGGGTTGGAAGAGAAGTATTCATAATTTTTAGGATTTTTTGAAATAAAGATTAAACATAAATCTCCAATAAACACTAGAAGCATCAACCTCCAGGAAATAATGACTGCACATAAAAGCTAAAAAACATTCCAAGGAAAATCAACAGGAGACATCTATAAAAACATACTGCAGTTCACTCTGAATTCTCCAGTTCATTAGGATTTAAAAAAAAAACCCAAGTGTCTTTGGCTATGTGAACAAATATTAAGAACTTGAACAATGAGAAATAACACAGAGCATGTTTCCATGCCCAATTTAAAGCAATAAAGCTTCTCTTCCTCCAGTATCTGTGGGTGAGATCAACCACGAGCATTATCTGACCCAAAACCAAGCCAAACTCTCCCATTTTGTGCTGCTTTGACCAGGATATGTGACCCAAACAGACCAGGTACAGGGAGTTGGATTCTGCCTGCAGAGAAAGTCATTCAGGGTGGGTTTATTAAACCAGGAGGGGAAAAAGCAGCTCAGGGACCATCACACGAATTTCAAAAGCTTTTGTGCTGCACAGAAGTTTAGTCGGGACTGGCATGAGAAATGACCTTTTTCAAAGGCAAAACTTTTAAAACCTTTTTCGTTTTGCTTAATAGAAAAGCAAAGCTGGAGAGGAAGGAATTTTTTGGGAGTCTAGACAGGACTCCAAACAAACTTCAAAGAGCAGCCCACTCCCAGAGCAGCTCATCCAGGCAGCAGATGGGCTGAGAGGGGGGAAAGAGCCCTGCAAGCCCTCTCAGACATCCTGGCTACTGCTCCGAGGAGGTGCAGCCCCAGGACAGAGCAGATAATATCCTGCTACTTAAGGCTTACAAAAATAACTCCAAGAGTTATTAATTAATTCCCAGCTGAAGGCAAGGAAGAGAGCCCTCATCTCTCACAGTTTGGGCTGGTTTTATTAAATCAAGCTAAAAAGCTACAGAAAGCCTCTTTGGGATGTGGCAGGCAGTTGCCATCTCTGAAGGGGAGCCCAAGATTTCCTGCTTTTATCCCTGGCAGCCACAAGGCTGAGCAGGATCCAGCCCAGCCCCTCGCTCCTGCAGGAGACCCCCAAACCCAGCATGTGAACAAGAGCAGCATTATCAGCCCTTTACAGCCTGGGAGGGGGAAGCTGATTTAGAGCCACCCATAAATCTGGGCTGGTGCAAAATAATCAACCCACATCTCTTGGTTTGGTCTGAAAAGGATTTTTTTTTTAAAGCAAAAACACATGTTGAGTGATGGCACTTTTTTTTTTTTTGCAGGTTCATGTTGATCTTAATGAATTGTTTATGTAAAAACAAAAGCTTCATACCATTGTGAATCCTTTTTAGATGGCTTCAGGGGAAGAGTCATTATTTCAGCTGAAATGACCTTTCATTTCAAATTGTTGAATACAATTGAAAACTTAAAACAGTCAGAACCCAGCAAGACGGTTTGGTTTTCTCTAATAAAACACTCTGAGTCAAAGTGAATCTTTTTTTCCAGCATTTTAACAATTATTTTTTACATTTTCCATTGGTTCCACGCTCAAAGCTTTACATCTCAAAAAAAGCTGCCAGCTGCCAGCTCTCAGCTGTGTGCTTTGCTCAAAGAGCAAGATGAGGGATCCAAGTCGAGATCCAAACCTCAAACTCCACCAGTGATTTGTTATTGTAGCTGATCCCAGCACAGCATCCTTCAGCTGAGCCACAGCAGGAGCAAACAGCGATGGAGGGAAAGGGAGCGGCCTGGAGAGAGTCATGGAATCACAGGATGGTTGGGAAGGGACCTTAAAGCTCATCCCATTCCACCCCTGCCATGGGACACCTCCCACTGTCCCAGGCAGCTCCAGCCTGGCCCTGGGCACTGCCAGGGATCCAGGGGCAGCCCCAGCTGGGGGGAGCAGGGCCTGCCCACCCTGCCAGCCAGGAATTCCTTCCCAATTTCCCATTCTCTTCCATTGCCCCTTGTCCTGGCAGTGTCTGCCCATATCAGAATGCCCGTGCTGGGGTTGGCTGGGCTGTCCCCCCACTGCAGCCCCTGAGGAGCACTCGGGTCTATCAGATGGTTTTGTGTGATGACACCTGAGCCACAGCCACCAAATGATCCCTGGGGCTTCTCCTTGTGCTCCCTCTGGAGCGTGTCCAGGGAAGGGAGAAGGGCTGGGAAGGGTCTGGAGCCCCAGGAGGGGCTGAGGGAGCTGGGCAGGGGCTCAGCCTGGAGCAGAGGAGGCTCAGGGGGCCCTTGTGGCTCTGCACAGCTCCTGCCAGGAGGGGACAGCCGGGGGGTCGGGCTGTGCTCCAGGGAACAGGGACAGGAGCAGAGGGAACGGCCCCAGGCTGGGCCAGGGGAGCTCAGGGTGGATATTTGGGAAAATTCCTCCATGGAAAGGCCTGTCCAGCCCTGGCACAGCTGCCCAGGGCAGTGGTGGAGTCACATCCCTGTAGGATTGAAAAGCCCTGTGGATGTGGCACTTGGGGCCACAGTTCAGTGTTCACCAGGGTGGTGCTGCCTGTTCATGGCTGGACTTGATGATCTTAAAGGTCTTTTCCAACCTTAACAATTCTGTATGACATTTATTATTACTATTTTACTTTAAAATATATATATTATTTTAAAATAAACTGAGGAAAGAGAAGAGGGACTGAAAGCATGCAGAGAGCAGCTCCAGGACCAACCCTCACCCCAAACCCCACAGGGTCATGAGCAGGGGGTGGAGATCCAAGAGATCTTCTGGAGATGTCCCCAGGGCAGTGCCCTGAATGTGCTCAGGGCACCCTGGGCATTCCCAGCCCCGCTGGGATCTGCCCTCAGAGGCTCCTGAGAGCAGCAGGATTCAGGGGTTTGGCACAGGGGAAAGCCTGGCTTTAACACCCCAGCAAACTCCTCCCTGCTGCCTTTGGTGAATCTGGGATTTCTTTCTATTTAGTCTGGGCAGGAAAATGATACAAACCAGACCTGGCACCCTCTGATCTAGGAGGGGACTTTACCTCCTTGGAAAAGGGGCAGCTGCAGCCCCTGCCAGTGTCCTTGTGATGCCACATCCCCTTTCCACCTGCACGATCCTGGATTTACCTGCACTTTCCAAAGAAAGCACAGGGAACTCCAGGCTTTATTTACCTTTTAAATCAGAGACTGGACAAATAGGAGTTTTTCTGGAGGAATATCCAATATTTCATTCTATTTTGCCAATAATTCATCTGCCAAGGCTCTGCAGTGGCTGAAGACCTGCCCACTCGTGGTATTTATTTGCATCACAAATAAAAGCACCTTCTAGTGGTGGAATCCCCGTTAAAAATAAACAGTCTGGGAAAACTTGGCTTTTCAAACTGTCTTGTACATTTGGTTCATTATTGTCCTTCCCCAGCTCTTATCCAAACAGTCCTGACAGCTTGTTTATGGAGAGCTCTGCAGAGCTCTGCCTACCCTCAGAGTGCTGGGGACAGAACCTCGGGGAAGCTCTCACTGTGCCCTGACCTTACAAATAACACCAAAATTAAAAATAAATAAGTAAAACAAACTCACAAGAGTAAACTGTTTAATTTGTGGACAACACTGGAAACCATTCTCTGGTGACTCACTGGCAAATAATTTGAATTTCTACCTGAAATGCTACATGCAACATCTTTTAATTGGACATTACAGCACCAAATATATCAGGAAATATAAAATTCACCCTTAAAACCTTCTGTCTGTGGGATTTTTAGGAAAAATTAATGACTCCTTCTGCTGAAGTCCCATGAAAGCAGCAATATAAATGTTCATGTATTCAGTGAAGCACTGAAGTCCCATGTTTTTATGTTCTATATAACAGTCTATATATATTTGTATAACAACGTACACATGTTGTTTTCTAGACAGCTAAACTCCTTTTTTTTATGAAGTTTGATTCTGGGAAACTGTTCAGTCCATTTTTATCCATGATAGATTAAAAGCACAAGTTGCAGCAGCTCAGCTTTGTTAAGCACTGCTCCATTAACATGCTCAGTTTTCCCCAGGAAGGCTGGAAGATGAAAGGGAGCTCCATTTCCAGGCCTTTTCCCAAAGGAAATGCTCAGTGCCACGTGGAGCTGTTTCAGGAAAATATGGAATTAAGAGAACCCCAAAGTCACTTGAGATGTGTCATCAGTCTGGGATTCACTGGCAGCTCTGGGCTAGACTCAACAGCCACCTCCAAAATCCCATGGCAGCTTCTGCAAGGTGTTGTTGCTCAGGGGAAGTTCACCTGGCCACTTCCCTTAACAGCACTTGGAAACACAGAGTGAAATCCTCACCTTGCTGGAATCCCTCAAGAATTCCCACAGAGCATAGCGTGGAAACATGATTATTAAAAATAATAAGTAAATCCAGCTTTTAAAAGACAATTTAGGGGCTTTTTAAGAACCCCACATAAAATGGAGCTTTTGAAATGAGATCAGAATTTATAGCTCAGCACCATGATAACGAGCACAGGCCAAGACATGGAAATTCTGTCCTGAATCCACAGTAAATACAGTGTTAGAGCACTGCTGCAGGACCCCAAGGAGCTGCAGCAACCAGAGAATTCCAGAGCTAAAACTGAGCCATTAATTCCCCAGGAATGTGCTTTACCTTTGCTTCCTGCCTTCATCCCTGTGACAGCAAAGCTCTCCCTGCATCCCCACGAGGATGCAACACAGGGCATCACCTGAGAACCCTGGAATTGCAGAGGTGATGCTGCAGCTGGAATTGATTTTGCAGCCCTGTGAACAAGCTATGAAAAAATCCAGGTCCATTTTCCAGTCTGCAGTGGTTTTGTTGAGCTCAAACAAGCTTAACCTTTCTCACACCTTTAAATTTGAAAACGTGGTTAAGTGAATTGTGATTCCAAACCTGCTCATGGGGAGGAATGCTGGAAAAGAAACAGGTAGAGAAGTGTTTCTGCCTTGTTGGACATGGATCAGCTGTGCCCTCACATTATTTGGATCCAGGAAAAAGCTGCTGAGCTCAGCTGGGCTTCAAAGAAGTTTTACGGCATCTTCCGTATGGAAAAATTGGGATAAGGGAAAAAACAGTGAGCTGGCTCTCCAGAGAGAGGAGCCAGGGATTATTGCTGTTCCTGGGCTGTTCCTGGGCTGTCCCCTCGCAGTGTGAGGCAGACAGGGCCAGGCAGTGACTCCTTGGAATCAGCTCCTTCCCTTGGCTGCTCCTCAGGGACAGCAGGAACAGCTCAGCAGAACTCAGCCCCGACCTGGAGAATCCCCCCTGGCCCAGCTGCACCAGCAGGGATCTCCTCCCAGCTTGGATTTAGCCAGAGGACATCCAAAATTCTGACCTGCCAGCCTGCTTCAGGGATTTTTCTAAAGGCAATTGGTCTGTCACACCGATGAGTATTTTGGGAGTCTAAAATCCAGCACCTCCCTGGCTGTGGGACTCTCAGGAGCCCCAAATCCTGATTAAATGTTTGCTGACATGCAGGAATGCCACGTGGCTCCATGAAGGAGAAGACAGCAGCTCAGCCTCGTGTCCAAATTATCCAAAATCCATGCAGTGAGGTAAACCTGGAAAACCTTTCCTGAAAATAACCCAATTTTTTGTGCTCCCCATGCACAGGTTGCTTCTGGGGCCACCACTGCCAGCATTTTCCATTCCCATCTTTCCTTTTTTCTGATCATAAACAACAAATCTGCAAGTCTAGGGTTAACAATTAATCTGGGAGCAGTGGGACTTCTCTTCCAGGATGCATTTGGAAGCACATGAAGGATCCTCACCAACTGCTCTGCTAAATTTAGTAGCACCACAACAATTTATGTTCACCACCAGCTTCCATGTCAAATGTTGTCCCAGTCTTGCAGATTTTTCCCATCTTCGTCTGAAATTTTCTTTTCACAAGGTGCCAAACAAAGCAATATTTGCTCTGTTGCTAACACAGGAAGCATTGTTATCCAACAAGCCAAAGAAGCTGACTGCACTTAATGTTTTTTGGCTGAAGCACACCGAGTTTAATTGCTGAAATACCCTTAAAATTTGATAAAAAGGAAAAATAACATTCTGTATTGCTAGAGGAATTTCAAAGCATAAAAAAAGGGCTGTAAAATAACATTAGAGGCTCAATTTCAGAAGTGTCTTTCAAAAAGTGTAACCCCAAATGTCAGCTCTGGTGAGCCCTGCCATTAATCAGTTTATGCCACTGCTTTCCATCAGTTGTAAGATCTAATACTCAGAGTAGGGACAGAGAGGGCACTTCTCCCTCAGAGACAGGGAAATCACTGGCTGGAGAAAATGCTGTGTTTTCTTTAGACACCAAATAGCTCCTACAATGCTGCAGCTGGCAGAATGGAAAGCAAGCAGCAGGGCAGTTTTGGTAAATAAAAGCTGGAGAGCATCTGTGCCATGAAATGTCAGCTCACAGGCATTTACACCTGAAATGTCATTTACAGCCTGAAATGTGCCTGAGCCCCCCAGCAGAGCCACCTTCCCCAACTGGCTCCTGATTCTCAGTTATGAAAGGTATGAAATAAATAAATAAAACCCAACCTACATCTGGAATAAATATCAATCAACAAGCTTTGAAAAAAAAAAACCTATTCAAGAGGCATTTGTATCAAGCTTTTAAATTCTCACTTGGTAGGAGAGGAACACACAGAGTGAAGCAATGCAATAAAAATGTCTGGGCCCAGATATGGGATTGAAGGGTTAAGGGTACAACCTGTTGATTGCTTTCCCTCACCTAAAACATATGGATTTGCACTTCAGGGCAAAGCAGCAGAGGAAGCCGGTGCCCAGAGCGTGTGTGGAATTCTTGGAAAGGTCACTGCAAGGCAGAATGTGCCTAAACACGGCCTGCAGACCCTGCTGCTCCAGGGAGCAAAGATTCCCCAGCTCCACAGCCCTGCTAAAATCACAGCCCGGGCCAGAAATTAAAAATAATTCATTTACCAGCAAAGGACTGGGCAGTAATTGGTTTACAAGCATAAAAATCAGCCAAATACTCTTATTTTGCCATGGGTTTCCAACATATTTTCACTGAGTAATAATGAAGGAGAGGGTATCTAAAAGTGTAATCAGAGCAGGAATTATGAGGATGCAAAGGCCCAGACTGTTCAATGCTCCAAAGTTCTCCTTTCCTCCCACATGAGCTCGTTCCAAGTGCAGAACTCCCATTCATTCTCTCCAAAAATGTATTGGGAAGAACAGGAAGACACAAGAAAGAATAAAGCAGAAAAGTGGAGTTAAAAACCTCCAGAAAACAAATCTGGATGGAGTTACCAGACAAGTATGAGGAGGTTTAAACACCCTCCTTTCTCACATCAGAAGTTGGGGATATTACAAATATGGGGATTTTATAATATATAAATCTGAGGATTTTAGAGCAGAAATTATTAAGGCTTCTCATTAAAAGGATGTCCCTCCTTCTTCCTTGAGAAGAAGGAACATGAGCAGTTTCTGTGGTGAATGTTTTGGTGAATTTGAGAGATTTGTGGATGAAAAAGCCAAACAGAGCAGGTGTGACAGAAAAGAAACTGTGTCATTATTCCATGGGAGCTCTGATGGGCATGAGCCAGCCATGAAAGATAAACTTACAAAAACCACACAAAGAAATACATTTTTCCTGTGTAGTCACCAAAAGGTCTCTTGGAAGTGAGTAATATTTACCTTCAAACCCAAAAAAACCCATTTCAATGGAAGTATATGAAAGCTAATTTATCCAAGCCTGCTAAATCCAGCACTTAAATTCACATCTCACGTTCCTCTGAGCTGCTCTCCACACTGCATGATGTGGTGACAGACATGGAGGAGTGAAATCAGAGCACTATCTCTTGAAAATTGCCCAAAAAAGTGATTTCTCACCAGATGGGAGCTGTAACAACCCTGAAGTGTTCCAGCCCTCTCCCATTTGATTGCTTTTCCCCTTGCCCAGTGTGACACAGCTAAAATCCACCAGCTCAGCACTTCCACAGTGATCCTTATTATCCAAAGGGGTTTTATCTCTACTCTGACATGAAATTAAAAGCTACATTAATAACACCACCTATCAAGATGATATAAAAAAATAGAAATGTACTTAAGGCTGTTGAATGTTGGTTCTGGCCAAGCCTTAAAGCAGAACTCACGTCTGGAAGTTTTATCTGAGAATTCCTGCCCCAGCATTAAAAGCCTGAGCTAAACATTCTGAAGACCATCTCCACATTTCACCATTTTCTACATCTTGAAGTAGAAGTTTTGATGTTTTAACCCTTTTCCAAAAGCAAATTATCCTCCTTGATTCCTCTTCAACTGGGCTCTTGTCTTTCAGGATCCCATTGGCACAAATCTTTTTCCCCAAGAGCATTCAATGCCCAAGATAAAGTGGGGAAAAGCTGTTTTTCCAGCCCAGCTGTCCCTTTCCCAGGAGGATTGTAGGACTGTGCTTCACTGAGGGAATCAGAGACCCACAGCACGGCGGGAGTGTGTTCCCAAAAAGAATGAGTGCACTGTTTATTCCAAACCTCCAAATTAATCATTTCTAGCACTACTTTATCTAAATCTGTACTCAAGGAATCTGCTATTTATCATGCTATGATCTCACTGCTGCCAGTTTCATCACAAGAGACTTTACTCTCTGAAGTTTATTTCTCCACAGAAATAGTAATATTTTTTTAAAATAGGACAGAGGATAGGGCGGTAATGAAAATGTTGTCTACAGCAAGATTAGCTGGCAAGTTCCATTTTTGAGGTCAGCAGTATCACTGTTACACATGAATTTATATCCTTCAGTGATTTGTTGGATTGGAGTGTTTGTCTACCTCTCCTCTTGGAAGTTGGACAATCATTACAAACTGGATTTGGAGACAGCCTCGTAGGTTTTATGTCATATATTTCTCCAAAGTTAAATTGTCTGATTTTTTTCCTAGCTGGAAAAATGAGAGAAGTGCAAAAATCTTTGTACTTAACCCTTCCCTTTGACTGGGATGTGTAGCCCAGAGCTCACTTAATGCAAAGCCCCTATTTATTATTACCCTACAACTCAGCCATTCCCTAATTGTGGAGGACAAATCCACCAGTGATTAAGAGCAGAGGAGGAAAACGAGGCGTCAGTTTGAGGTTTTCTCCCTGGATGTGCTCATTTAGTCATCTTTTCCTGCTCCTTATTTTTCATGGCAAGCTCGGAATTTTCACCTGGGGTCCATCAAAGCCGTGCTCAGTTTTGTGTGTACAAAGGGAGAGGGAAGATGATGAGGTTGCTCTGCCTCCTGCTCCGGAGGCAGCTTTGGGGTGGTCTGTTTAGAGCCAAGAAATTTCTTAAAGGAGCAACAGCGGCAGCAGGACTGACTCCTCCCGGCCGGCTGGGGAGGAAAAAGCTGGAGTGGAACGGATGAATTCCTGCCCAGGGCAAGGCTGAGCTTAGGCAGCACCCCAAGGAAGCTTTCCCAGGCCGTGCTTAACCCGGGGTGAGCACAGGACTGCGCTCTGTGCTTGTCAATCCAGAGCCTTTAACGAGCTCGGAGCTGGGGCCGTGCGAGGAGGAAAAACGCACATTTCCATCACTCCTTATAAAAGAGCAAGAAAATGTCAAACATGGAGGTAGAAGTCATATTTCACAAGGGCTCAGGCCCAAAGTCCCTCTCCCCCTGCACCTGCAGGGTGAGGAACATGTGCTGGACTGCTCTGTGCTGGCTCAGAGCTCAACATTTGAACTGGACCCGCTCCAGCTTCTGAATAAATATCTCTTTGCGGGGAGAGGGAATTGCATTCCTTACTCCAAACACAGTTTTTCTTCTCTGAAATTCTGAAAGAAACGTGTACTTGTGAACCATTAGGAACTGAAATGCTTTCTGCCTCCAGCCTGGGCAAAGAGCCCTCCCTGCTCCTTCGGCACCACATCCGTGACCCCCAGCCCAGGTGGGAGGGCTGCACTCAGAACGGGGCTCCTGGGGCTTTTCCTGGGGTTTTTCCTGGGCTTTTCTTCCTAAGGAACGCTGGTTTCCAACAGGGAATGATATGAGGGGAATTCAGAGGGATATCAAAGCCCTCTTGGGATCAAGACTTGTGGATTCCCCCATCCCTGGAAGCGTCCGAGGCCAGGTTGGACAGGGCTTGGAGCAACCTGGGGTAGTGGGAGGGCTCCCTGGATGGGCTTTAAGGTCCCTTCCAACCCAAACCATTCCAGGGTTTTACCCCAAAATCAGGATCAGTTGGCTCCACGCAGCAGCAACAACAGATGCTGGGAAAAGGGAGCTGGGAGAGGTGCCTGGGGAGAGCCAGCTGCTGCTGGAAGTGCCCTCAGACGGTCACCCTGTCACATCAGATGTGCCCAAAAACTCTGTACATGTACAAGTGCTGGTAGAATTGAGACTGGGAATAATAAGAGCAACTTCAAATTCTACAAAAACTCTTTACCATCCACATTTTAGGTGAATTGTACAAAGAACCCAAGAATTACCATATTTGAGAACAAAGAGAGCTCTGGAGAAGCATAATGAAGGAAGCTGAACAGAGCAGAAGAAAGGAACAGATGTCAGATTATCCTTAAACAAAGTTACCAGTTTATTTTCCCACTGATTTGAATATCTAAAATATACATTTTTTGGCCAAGGCAAACAGGTGATTAAAATACATTAAAAATCCCAGTGAGCAAAGGGCCACACTTGCATTTGCCTGACATTTGTCAGCCATTCCCCAAGTGTCAGCACACGCAGGGCAGAGCAACAATAATATTAATTTTACAAAGGCTGACTGTTTAATTGCAATTAACTGTGGCCTCACAAAAGGCAAGCTGCACTCTGGAGTGCACATAAGCCTCATTTATCCTGCAAGGACAGCGAGATGAAGCTGGCATGAAATATTAAGATCACAATTGCTGTTGGCAAACCTTCTGACGGGAAGTTGCTGGCTCGGATGAGCACGGATTACACAAAGGAGCAACGAGGGAAAACAGGGCCGTGAATCAGCCCACAGAATGTCCTTTCACTGAGCAGCACGGGGAACGGGTGGGCTGCTGGCAGCAGGGAGGGACAGGATGCTGTGGATGGCTGGAATGTGCCAGGATAACCTCTGGAGGAGGGAAGGCTGCAGGATGGCTCAGCACAGTCTCCTTTATTGCAGGCACTGCTGATGAACTGAACGAGTGCCATCATCCAGCTAATTAAGGTTCTTGCCCAAACTTCTCCTGCTGGAAAGCTATCCCAGTGCCTCACAGCTCTTCCACTTGGAAAACATCAACTCAAAGCTACTGATGGCCAGTTTAGACAAATTTAACTTTGCATCAGCATTACTGCGTGCCTGGGTTGCGCTCCCTGCCTTGCCGGGCTTCCTGAGGATAAACGCCGTGCTCACAGAGCAGGAACATTCCCCTGGCTTGACTGAACAAGCCCAACCTGCAGCCTCACCAAGGAGCCTGGCCAGACCCGTGGTGGTCTCCAGAATCATAAAGCACAGCTGTGCAGAGAATTCCAGAGGTCTTTCCAGAAACTTTTAGTTCCCTTGCTCCACCATTTTAATCTCGGCTCCCTGCTACACCCCAAGCAGGACATCATTTTCCTGCTCATCTGCCTGCCCACAGGGATGATTCCCAGTTTCCCTTCCTTTTTCCATGTTCTCCATGAGTGCCAAAATGGAAAAAGCACAGAAGACAGGATCTTACCTTAGAGAAATCCAGCAAACATTCCTAGGGGCACAAAGCAGGCAAAGTGTTCTTAGGAGCTGTGAGGAATAAAATGGTTCTTTCAGAGGGCCAGAAACTGAGACTGGACCAATAATTTCCATCAAGGATCACCAACTTCCATGGTGGGCACAAGTGGGAATTAGAGCTTGGTTATGAGGAGAGAAACATCAGGATGGGGACTAGAAGAGCATGAAAGGGGGAGAGGGATCCCATTGCTAAAGGAGAATGTGTGAGACGGGCTGGACAGGGCACAAGGGCCACACATGAAGAAAAATAGCCAGGATCATCGTGTTGGCACTGGGAAAGGAACTCTGCAGCCTTGGGAAGTCAGTCCATCCCTAAAACGAGCACACACATTCCATGAGAGGAGTTTCCCAACTCCTGCCCTGGCTGAAGAGCCAGCAAAGTCCCTGGGAAGATGTGAGCATCCCTGTGGTATGAGCTGCTCCAAGAAATATTGCAAGGACGTGTCTGAGTGTTTTGCTAACAGTGCAGCTGTTGTGCAACGTGTTTATCCAACAACTGCAAACAATCAGGAGGTCTTGGAATAGGAGTTTACAGAGGTTTGCAAAGGTAGTGGTTTGCCCTGGATCCTTGGGGTTTTTTGGGTTTGGGGTTGGTTTTGTTTTGCTCTCCCCACTTCAGGTGCAATTTCTTGATCTAATGACAGGTGGTGACAAGCAGTGCTGCCAACACACCCTCCAAGTGAGGATGCATCTTCTCTATCACATTTTAAAGGAATAAATTCCATTACACGGAATTTGATGATGTGATTAGGGCCTAAATTCTATTCCTGGCGTGCTGCAGTAAAGTTAATTTCCCTGAAATTTGTCCTGACTGTTGTGGGAAGCATGTTTTCCCCACATTGTAGGTGACTGAATTTATTCTCTGTTGTAGGAAAGACGCATTTAACACCCTCCTGGAGATTTGCTATGGAAAACTAACCAGAAATCCCAAAAAACAAACAGCAACAACGGCACAAAGGAAGGAAAAAAACCCCAGGTGATTGAACTGCTACCAAAACAAGGATTTAATCAACAGAATTAATTTGTTTGAAAAGGAAAAAAGTCCTTGGATTTGAGAAACGCTGACCAGAAATTCTTTCAGAGAGCGAGTTTCCACTGGAGAATGCCAAAGCTGCACGATCCAAACATCACCTGGAGAGGGTTCAGCACTGACACTTCTACTGCAGACCCTCCCTGCTGACACCAGCCCCCAGCAACAGCACTGGGGGAAACTGGGATTTGGGGCTACTGGGATTTGGGGCAACTGGAATTTGGGGCAACTGGGATTTGGGGCTACTGGGATTTAGGGTAACTGGGATTTGGGGTTACTGGGATTTGGGATAACTGGGATTGGGGGCAACTGGGATTTGGGGTAACTGGGATTGAGGTAATTGAGATTTGGGATAACTGGGATTTGGGGTAACTGGGATTTGGGATAACTGGGATTTGGGGCAACTGGGATTTGGGGCAACTGGAATTTGGGATAACTGGGATTTGGGGTAACTGGGATTTGGCCCTTCTGTTCCTCAGAGCCTGCAGTTTTCAGCTGGCCCCTGCAGAGCTGGTTGCAGGGTGCTGGGAGCCTGGCTCTGGCTCCCCATGTGGAGCTGCTGCACAGGCAGAGCCGGCAGCCCTGGCTCAGCAGACACTTTGGAGCCGTGGCTCCTGAGATTCCCAATCTCCTGGCTTCCCTTCAAGCCCACCTGGCAGATTAAAGGACAGCCCAGAGCTCGGGAGCCTTGTTCCCAGGACTGAGTGTCAGAGGGACCCCAGCTCCACACACCCCGAGTGAGGGCCCTGCTCCATTTACAGGGAATTTCACAGGTTTGGCTTCCCCTGCAACCCCCAACAACCCCACAGCTCGGTAGAGCTTGAGCCCTCCCTCAGTGGAATCATGGTTCCCTGCACAACTCACTTTGAATCCTTTAAAAACACAAATAAATTAATACACAAGGGAGAGGAGCAGCTGGCAGTTCCCACTTTTGGGGATTACAGAGATTCCCTGCTTGCATTGGTGCCCCTGCAGATTTCATGGTGCTGCTCCCAGTGATGCCTTTAGGAGCTGGAACAGAGGCTAGATGGAGTTAAGAGGAATAAAGAGGATATTTCTGAAGTGCCTTCAAAGGCCACACCCTGGCAGTACTGGAGCCACAGTCCTGGCTCTGCCCTGATGGCTCCAAGATGGAAGCTTGGCCACGAGATCTCACATTTTTATAAGTTCTGCTCCATTTGCACCTTGCAGTTCATTGTCCCATCCCAGCTTCAGCCCCTGCAGTCCCACCCTGCTTGTTTTTCTCTCTCCAGCCCACGGGGTTTGTGCTCTGGGGCTGAGATTGGGATCATTTGTCCTTGGTGCCCAGCTGGACCAGGAATTGTTTTGTCTCCTGCTCTGTGCAGAGAGCTCAGCATGCCCTGATGTGAGCCCAGACCCACACACTAAAGCAGCTCAGAATGTGAGAAATAGAAAAGCCAAACCTGATGCATCACCAGGATGTGGATACAGCACTGCCTGTGCTGCTGCCCTGCTGAACCCCTGCCCAAGGGGTCTTGGGAGCAATGCTGTGCTGCCCTGGGAGCAACAATTCCCACAGGAGCTCCCAGAAGTGGAAAAAATGTCCAGGAGAGAAAATAGCAGATGGAGTTTTACAGCTAACACAGGTTTGTATGAAACAAAGAAAGAAATTAGGAATAGTGTGTCCTTTGAAACAAAACAAAACAAGAAAGTAGCCCTGAAGTGGCTTTAAAACTTCATCCCACAAAGCTTTCAGATCAGCCCTGAGGTCTCCTCTCCAGATGGATGCTCTGTTAAAGCAGTTTAACTGGAGCCCTACAGCTCCATCAAGAGATCTCACCCTGATTTTGTTTTCAGTTGTCAGCCAGAGCCCTGTGCACATCCTTTGAAGCCAGGGGATGCAGATGGGCTTTAACAAGATTCCCTTCAACAGGACAGGACCCATCAACTGTCCCTTGGAATACTGAAAGAAAAACACAGGTGTTCCTGTGGCCCCAGGAAGAGGAAATACCACACTGATTAAAACTTGAACCACACTCCAGGACAGACCTGAACCTCCTCCTGCCCTCCCCTCCCCAGTTCTTCCAGTCTGGTGCACAGGAAAATGGGAACACATCATTTGCAGCTCAGCTCAGGATCTGCACGTGTAATTCAATAACCTCTAATGAGAGCCAGGGAGAGCTGGGCAGAGCAGGGCTGGCCCAGAGGGGTGGGCTGAGAGTAGGGCATCGACAGAAATCACAATTCTCCATTTCATGGCAGAAAAAAGCACCTTAATTATAACATTAAAACATCACCACATGCTTAAAACATCACCCAGATGGCCAAGACGCTGTTTCTGATCCCTAGAAGCTGTTCCAAAATTCCCTTTTCAAAGTCCTTTCTCTTCAATGAGTGAGATTTCGTCCTGCTCCCTCTCTCCCTTCCCTTTCCCTACCCAGGCTTCATTTTTGCAGCAAGGCTGAAACACACCCTTGAGCACTTCAGAGCTCCACACCCTGGCTTATATTAAAGGAGAGAAAACTACTTTAAAAAATCCCAGCTCACTTCCAAAGGTCTTCCCTCCTGACTGGGAGCTGCTGGGGATTGCTCCAAGCTGGGAGAGCCAAGCACTGCCTCAGCCCCCCAGGCTGGGAGCCCTGACCTGCTGGGAAAGCCACAGAGAGACAGGGAGCATCCTCTGGGAGCCGAGCCAGATCTGCTTCTCCTGCTGCAGCAACGCCTTTGGAGCAGGAGGAGAGGCTTTGCAGGAGGAGAAGCTTTGGAGGAGGAGGAGAAGTTTTGGAGGAGGAGGAGAAGTTTTGGAGCAGCAGGAGAAGCTTTGGAGGAGGAGGAGGAGGAGAAGCTTTGGAGCAATAGGAGAAGCTTTGGACAGGAGGAGAAGCTTTGGGACAGGAGGAGAAGCTTTGGGACAGGAGGAGAAGCTTTGGAGCAAGAGGAGGAGAAGCTTTGGAGCAGGAGGAGAAGCTTTGGAGCAAGAGGAGGAGAAGCTTTGGACAGGAGGAGAAGTTTTGGAGCAGGAGGAGGAGAAGCTTTGGAGCAGGAGGAGGAGAAGCTTTGGACAGGAGGAGAAACTTTGGACAGGAGGAGAAGCTTTGGGCAAGAGGAGGAGAAGCTTTGGAGCAGGAGGAGGAGAAGCTTTGGAGCAAGAGGAGGAGAAGCTTTGGAGCAGGAGGAGGAGAAGCTTTGGAGCAGGAGGAGGAGAAGCTTTGGGGCAGGAGGAGAAGCTTTGGAGCAGGAGGAGAAGCTTTGGACAGGAGGAGAAGCTTTGGACAGGAGGAGGAGAAGCTTTGGAGCAGGAGGAGGAGAAGCTTTGGAGGAGGAGGAGAAGTTTTGGAGGAGAAGGAGAATCCTTGGATCAGCAGGAGAAGGGGTCATGTGAGGGCTCTGCCTCCTGTGTCCTCTGCAGACACTCCCAGATCCCAAATGCACTGTGGTGTGCAGGGAAAGTGTTAAATAAAGAATTCTCTTAATGCTTAAATCTCAATGAAACCACAGCAGGTTTCTTTTTTTTTTTTTTCCTTCCCCAAAATCAGGCCCACCAATGCTTGCTTTCTTTAGGAGCCAAACAACATTCTTGGAGAGCAGCTCAATATCTCCAGAGGTGTAAATCACCACCCTCTATCTTATTAGAAACATTTGAAAGAGGGCAAGTGCTTTCAAAGCCATAAACTTGGGATTCCATACATGTTCCAAAGCTGCAGTGAACACACATTCCTGACTCAGACTGGTTTTAATTTGCAGTCCCTTGAAAGCACAAATGCAAAAGTCTAAATACTGAGTCAACTTAACTAACAATAACAAACCATTGAAAAAAGTTGTCCCTTTGCAACTTCTTAAAATAAACTGGAAATAGGAATCACTGAAATGCCAAAGGCAACGCCGTGGGGGGATGTCCAGTGCAAAGGCAGCCAGAGCTCCCAGGAAAATGCAATTCCCTGCTCCACTGTGGATTATTTATGGTCACAAGGCTGACAGAGCATTGGAAATAAAAAGCACCAATTCTCCCTGCTAAAAATCCCGGGACACAATGAGAACAGAGGAATGAAAACCACATGAGGGCTGAAGAGAAAGGAGGAACTGCCACATCCTTTGTGAGTCCCGAGGAGATAAATCCATACCTGCAAGCAGGGGGTGGCAGGCACAGCCCAGTTGTGCCTGAGATGGAATTTCTGGGGACTGGCAGGGTGCCCTTTGCTCTCCAGCAAGTCTTTAATTAAAGATATTGATATTATCTCCAACCACATTGTCCCAGTGCTCCCTAAGGAAATCACAGCAGCAGCTTTGGAAACAGCAGAGATTCCAAATACACCTGAAATACACCAAAATTCCTGGATAAATGCATTCCCTGCTGCAGAAATCCCTGTGCTTGCAAATGCCTCATTAAATACATCAGTCCTTTGGGGAAATCCTCAGGGAACAGGGACTGCTGTGGAACACCAGCTTTGGGAATTGGGGAAGTGCAGGTTTAAATCCTAACTGGGCAGGAAATGCTTTCCTTCCCACGTGGAATCTGCAAAAATGGAAATATTTCCAAGTAGTTTTCAGTGCTTCATTAACATTTAGAATCCAAATTACAAACTTGAAAGGAAAAACGGCCAATAAACCGCTTTAAAATGTATCATTTCCTACAAAACTTTGCTTTTAAATAAAAAAGTAGATGTTTTCCCTGAATGTAATGCTTCAGGCAAGTTTATCAGCCAGGCATGAGGAATGTTCAGTGCTTCACCAGCTCAGCTTGCTGCTCTGCATGCAGAGAAAGCACCTTTTGTCAGCAGCTGGGGAAGAGCTGAATAAAGAGCACAGAGTAAGTGACATTTAATCGCTGGGGAGCTGCCTTTTCTCCCTGATCCATTGTCAGGAGAAAAAGCTGCATTATGGAAAGCTGATTAGGGACAATATGGACCCCAAGTGGAACAGGGGACACATCCAGAAGGTTTGCTCCAGGCTGCCAAGGGGTCAGGAAATATTATTAACCTCAAGTGTTGGCATCTATCAAATGGATTTTAGCTCAGAGACTGAAAGTGCTCAACTTATGAGCATCCAAAAGTGGATCATCACCCCTGGAAGTGTCCAAGGCCAGGGTGGACAGGGCTTGGAGACACTGCAAGGTGGCCCTGGGTGAAAATGGATGAGTTTAAGGTCCCTTCCAGCCCAAACCATTCAGGGATTCAGCCTCAGTTGCTCTGTGATTTTATGTTGACTCATCAGAAATCTTTAAAAACATTAAATATATAAGATATGCAAACCACAGCTCTTTAATAATAAACATTCCAAATGTTGCTCATCAGTTTAGCTTGGTTTAATAGAGGAAAAAAGTAGTGGAACTATAAATAAGGTGTCAAAATTAATAATGCCCTGCAATTATGCCTCACATCCATATATATGTATATAAAATAAATTCTATTAAGTATAATGATCTCCCACTGGCCAGCAAACATCAGAGGCAAGAACAATGAGAACAACTTCCAAGGAGGCATTAAAATCCTGAGTTTCCTAACAAGCTGGAACAAGGATAAAACATGCCATGACCTTACACAGGTACAAGTCTTGTGCCTCTCTGAGTACCCAGGGACTTACAAAAATATCCCAAAAATCCCGGAAGATGAGGCAATAAATTCTGTCAAGTGAATCTTTATTAAATCCTGATTGCTACCCTGGGAAGCAAAATGAAGTAATTTCCACTTATTACCTCTGAAATGATGAAATTCTGGTGCTTAGATGGAATTAGTGTGGAAAAAAGAAACCAAGTGTGGTTTTGTTGGGTTTTTTGTTCCAGTAGGAAAACCAAAAGCACGGCACAGGTGTTCCTGCAATAGCAACACCTGAGGCTGTGTGGGGTCAGAGGAGGTGATGGGGTCACACCAGGGCACAGCAGAACTCAGGATGCCCCAGGGAACGCTGATGGAGACTCCCTGGAGGTGACCCAGCACTGGGAGCAGCTGGGGAGGTTCAGGACTCCATGGAAAAAGCAAATCCACACAGAGGGAGTGACTTGGGTGCTTCTGCAGACAGGGCTCAACCACTTGGGGATATTCCAGAAGCAAGGAGGGAGCTCTGAACTCAGGGAAACGGAGCCTTTCATTCACAAAACAAACCCAAGGCAAAAAAAACAGCGGAGCAGAACAAACAAAAAACCACAAAGCTGAGAAAACCTCGGGAAAACCCCTCTGAGGAAGCAGCAGAAAGGAGGAAAAGCTGGTGAGGCTCTGGACACAAAACGAGTCCCAAGGTGAGTGAGGAGGGGCTTGCTCCCTGTCAGGAACTGCTCCTGCCCATGCTCTGATGCCCCAAAATGATGAGGAATTCATTCCCCTGTACCTCATCCCCCTGGACTGAGCTCTGGGCACAGCTTGGATCCAAGGCTCTGTTATCTGCAGCAAAGGAAGCTTCCCTGATGTTTTCCATCTCCACTCTTCAATCAAAACGAGGAAAAGCTTTGGCAGGGCAGAAATAAAATCAAATCCTCCTAAAGCACTGCGCCCTTCAAGTTCTTCTTTTGGTGTGTTTCTCAGCACCCCACCCTTTACATTTTTCTGTATGATATCCAGTTTCTGTGGTTTAGCCATGGGATAAGCCTCCCAAACCTATGGATTAGCTGAGGAGTGAAAGGCACTGGGATACAGGAATAAAGACCTGGTTTTCCCTTTGAAGTGAGTGACTACAGGCTGCCAGCTTGGAAAGAGGAAAAATACCTTTGCCTTGTGTGCCAACACAGCTTCTGTGGATCCCTTCTCACAAGGAACTCTGCAGGCAGAGTTACTCCTATTTTAATTTTTTATATAGATGTAAATCTCTAACACATGTGTGTACTAATTGATCCTTGTATAAATGGACATCCAGGGCACACCTGCCCTGTGTGACACCCCCACATTGCAGCTCTTCCCTCAACACCCCAAAAGAAGTTAATGCTATTATTATTATTTCCAGGAAGAAATAGATTTTAAGGGATTTATTTTTTTTTTTAAAGTTTTGGTAGACTTAGAGGAAGTTACTGTGAAACAAGCCACAAAATCAGTGTGAATTTGCCAGGCATTAATAAGACTTTCCACACTTCCCAACCAACAGATCAAGCTTTTCTTTTTTATTTTGGAGCAAGGCATTTTCAGAAGCCAAGTTCTGAAGGAGCAGCACAGGAATGGTGTCTCCATGAGAGCAGAGCACAGCAGAGGCACAGCAGCTCTGGCAGGGCAAGGACAGGAGCTCTTTTCCCTGCTTTTGCCCAGTGTGCAGCCACATTCCCACTGGATATTCTCATTTATGGCACAGCCTGCCCCTGCACGTGACTTTGGCACAGGATTCCAGTCTGGGAGTTCCTCTGGGAACTTTACAGGAGAGAAAGAGAACAGCAGGGAAATGGTTTGATAAATTGAGTGTTACTGATCAAAACTCTCTGCAATTCAATGCCAGCCTCATCCTGACCCAACAGACTTTGGGTCAAAGCTTGTAAGCCCACACTTAATTCCAGTGCTGGAATTTCTGATGGAATCTCTCTTTGGCTCAGGCTGGGAGAGCTGGGGGTGCTCACCTGGAGAGGAGAAGGATCCAGGGAGAGCTGGGGGTGCTCACCTGGAGAGGAGAAGGATCCAGGGAGAGCTCAGAGCCCCTGGCAGGGCCTGAAGGGGCTCCAGGAGAGCTGCAGAGGGACTGGGGACAAGGATGGAGGGACAGGGTACAGGGAGTGGCTGGAAGCTGAAAGTGGGTAGATTGAGATATTGGGATATTGGGAAGGAATTCCTGTCTGGGATGGAATTCCCAGAGCAGCTGTGGCTGCCCCTGGATCCCTGGCAGTGCCCAAGGCCAGGCTGGACACCCTGGGACAGTGGGAGGTGTCCCTGCCATGGCAGGGGTGGCACTGGATGAGCTTTACAGTCTCTCTCAACAAAAACCATTCCATGATTCTGTGATTTCCAGTCACATTACAGATTTAAACTTTCTAAATTATCAAAGCTGAGACCAGTACAACACATTTCTTTCCAGAGGGAAGAAGCATGGAGCGATCCTGGAATGCCACTGCCACGAGAAGCAAAATCTGGACATTTCCTTGAGCTCTGTGTTACCAGCAGGTCCCAGAGCTCCACTTTGAGCCCATTTTTGCTGTGCCTGGGCTGGAGTTTAAAGGCAGGCAGGGTTCCAGCTCTCTCTGGGCAGTCAGGTGCATCCTCACAGCACATTTCACTCCCAGGGCTGCAGCCACAAACAAAGCAATGAATGATTAACTCGCTGAGAAATTTAAAGCAACTCTCTCTTGAGCAGGACGGTGCTTTCTGTGCCTGGTTTTTCATTATTGCTGCAAAAGATGGAAGCAAAAAGTAACACAAACCCCACTGCTGCCCCAGCACTACACTGAAAATAACAAAAATTGCCAAAATATTCCGTGTGTTGCACAGAAATAGAGGAGCCAGGTGCTGATTACTGGAGGCCATAAAGATTCACTAATGAACACCTACAGCAAATGGGGCCCTATCAAAGCAAACACTGGCAAAAACAAGAATTACAAGAAGAAAATCAATTTAAATCAATTACCATTGTTCACATACAAAGGACCCAGTGACTGGGTCACATTCCTAGAAATCATGCTGCTCATCCCATGGGGAACAAATCATTCCCTCCAGCCACGAGCCTAGCAGTCACACACTGAATTATCACAATTATTACTCATTTATTAGAATCTTCATTAAAATTATTAATAAAATAATTAATTTAATATAATTTTCACTATTTTTAACATATTGCTCATTTATTATAATTGTTGTTCATTTATTATAATTTTCAATTAAAGCATTCAGATTTTTTTCCTATAGTTTGCAAATGAATCCTTACAATTTCCAACTTAAAAATTCCTGGGATCAAATCAGAATTTGAATCTCCCCACTTCCACTGCTGTCACAGAAGTAGCAAATAAAGGCTTTGACAAAATAGAAGTTTGCCAACAGTTTCATGCACAGATTTAATAATATGGGAATTGCCTCTCAAGCCCAGCAGCCTCTCACAGTGACCACATGGAAGCTAAAAAGTACAAGAAAACCAAAAATATTTCCCACATTTAGGCAGGAGAGAAAAATCTGCTTCCCACCCACCCCACCTGCACAGTGCAGAGGCCAACGTGAGATGGTTAAAGCAAAATGAAAGAGAAATTCTAGAAATGAAAAATATTCATATAATAAATGATAAAATAATATTAATAATATAATTTAAATAATAGAAATAATATATTATAAATAATATAAATAACATGAATAAATGATAAATTATATCAATAAATAATATTAATAAACCCAGGGAATGGCTGGAGATGCTCAGCCCAGTGTGAGTGGAGCAGGTCTGCAAATCTATTACAGCACAACCCCCAAAAAATCTGTATTTAACTAAAATATGTTCTAAAAATTCTGTATTTAACTAAAATATGTTCTAAAAATTCTGTATTTAACTAAAATATGGCCAAAATATCTGCTAAAAGTAAACCCAGCCTGGGCTGGACTTCAAGAGCTCACCTGCTGTCCAGACATTTTCCATTAGGACACAACTAAAATCCAGGATAACCCTGCAGTGGAAGTTGAATCAGTTTCTATTTTCTGGGTTTTTCAGAGCCCTCAAGAATCCCCTCTGCATTTTCACCTTTGAGGAAGGAACTACTGAAAACTAAATACCAAATAGAGCTGTTTGAAAGCTTAAAAATGAGAACAAGCTGGGGAGCAGAAAGTAAATAATTTAGAATAGATTCAAACAATTAGGATTAAGCAGCTTGGTTTTGATTCTTTTTTTTTTAAAAGGCTGTTTGATTATTCTGGGCTGTGTTTTGGAAACCATTTCTACCTTGTTTTTCTGGGGAAAACAATTTCACGCTACAAAAAAAGGCACCGAGCGATGAAAAGCATTTGTTTCTTTCTAGCTCTTAAGTAAAACCAGCAACGTTGAGCAGGTCAGATATAATAAATACAGCTATTTCAAGGCAAAAGAAAAATGCTTTCCTGGCCTAACTTTGAGTGACAGGAGAAAATTTTTCCCAGCTTGAAACTCCACTTTATTAAAAGTGCTCAATTTGATTTAATTGGATATATATGGATATGTTATATTGGGCTGCTTTGTTGCGTTTTTCAAATTAATCCTCCAGCACTGAAGCAACATTTTCGAGTGAGTGGATGTTCTGGACACCTTTAGAAGTTCTGCTCTGGGGCAGCCACAGCCTCTAGCCCATATTTTTGAATTTTGGATCCTGGGATTACCCCAGCAGGAAGGCGATGGGCCTTGAATGGAGCTTTTTGTTCAGCCCTTTAATGGCTTCCAGCACTTGCCCCAGCCCACAAGATCCACACCAAATTTAGTCAGACATCCAGGCCAGACAGGAAGGATTTCTCTGCAGATCCACTCAATTCCACCAGTTGAACGTTTTGGTTTCTTGAGGGGGAGGAGGAGAAGGTGAGGCAGCTTAAAAGTTAATAATTATGGCTACAATCCTCCCCAAGTCCTGGGCAATTCCTATTTTAATTAAAAAAAAATAAGAATCATCCATCCTTAGCTGTTTCCAACCCTACATCCTGGGAATGAAGGCTGCTAGGAGATAGATACAGAAATACAGATATTTTTCAGTCCAGTTTGCCATGCAACAGCCCTGGAGCTCAAATCCTCTGCGTTTCCTGATGAAGACACTAAAACATTTCAGTCAGCTTGAAGCAATTCCTCTCCTCCCAAAGCCACTCCTCTCCTCCCCATTTGTCTCAGATTTGTTACCAAGAGCCCAAACTTCCCAGAAGGAGCTGGTAGGCAATTTGTACTCTTGCATTAAATTATTGTGGTTTAAAGCCACTCAGTTTGATCTTGTCACGCTGATCCTGTCCCACACACAAAGGGAATTATTTCTGTGCCCCAAAATGGTCAGGGAAGGGCAGAGAGGGTGGTGGGAGATGCCCCAGAGGGAGCCTGGCCTTGCCTCGTGCTCAAGGTGGGACCCCACCATTTCCAAGCCTATATCCTGGGAATGAAGGCTGCCAGGAGAGGGATACAGACATTTTTAAGTCCAGTTTGCTGTGTGACAACTACAGAGCTTGAATCTTCTGTGTGATCCTTATTTTTTTTAATTAAAATAGGAAATTCCCAGGACTTGGGGAGGCTTGTCTGAAGGCACAGCACGGATGGATGCTCCAGGCGGGAATCTCCTGATGGGCTTTTCCTTTCCCACTCTGCAGAGGGATGGAGATTTTGGAAGAAAAACCCCACTCTGCAGAGGGATGGAGATTTTGGAAGAAAATTCCCACTGTGAGGGCTGGGCAGTGCCTCGTGGGAGGATGTGGAGAGGCACAAGGTTTGAGAACCAGGCCAGATTCCAGCCCCAAATTCCAGCCCCACGCTCCTCATTTGGAAGCAATTGCCCCCTGCAATCCATCAGGAGGGGCCACAGCAGATAGCTTTGTGAAGTGGAAAAAAACGAGTTCTTAATTTATATATGACAATTAAACCAAATTGGATTGATTTCTTCTTCTTTTTTTCCTGTTTTTTTTTTTTTTCTTTTTTTTTGGAAGACTTTAAAATGAACTGTAAGTCAGAAGATCTGCCAAGGCTCCCTTCCCTAATTAAACACATCACTGGGACTAAAAACCTTTTAATGCAGCTGCTGAGAGCCTGTGGAATTGTGGAGATGTATAGTTTGTGGGAAACATTGTGTTCCTTCTTGGATTCTTCAGCTTTCAGAAAAGACAGCATGTGAAAACTTTCCATAAATACAAACTGGGGTTTCCAATTAAACTACTGTCACTTCTATAGAATAAGTGAGAAGCCAAATGAAAGCTTAGACAAATATTTTTAAAGTTAAAGTAACCGGCTTCAAATGAAATACACGACTTCTCACTGCAGCCATACCTTTAGTAACTCAAGCAACACTTTATTTTAAATAAGTAATAAAATATTCCTGATTTAGACATGACATTGCCACCAAGAGATTGCAAAACACCAAGGGTGTGGGTAATAAAAGAGATAAATCTGAATTTTAGAAGGAAATTCCTTCTCCAGCTCAGAGTTCAGAGCAAGATACGAACATTTCTTACCAAAAACTCCTTTTTGCCCTCCAATTTAGGAGTTTATTTATCAGTGTTGATTATTAGAGAAGAGACAGGGAGAGAGTTTAATCCTGAACTCCCTCCATCCTACTGGAAGTGCACAATATGATAGAAATAATGGAATATACTTCTATTAGTAATAGAAATTAAAACAATAGAGATATTAATGATAGAAATTGAAATAACAGAATATTTCATATTGCTTGCCCGAGGATCTGAAGCGTTCCCTGTGCAGCATTTCCTGGTTTATTGCTCTCAGATTGGCTCTGCAAGAACACAGCTCTGCAGGTATTACACGCTCAAAGCTCTCCAGCTTAGAAAAACAGAACAACTGAGAAATATCAAAGGCCTAATCCTGTAGACACAGCTCTGTCTTTGAAAAATCCAAGTGTTTCCAGCCCTAAAGAAGCCAATTTAGGGTACATTTGTAGGGCCCCGCTGGGGTCAGGCTGACTCACACTTACATCACCTCATTCCCAGCATCCCCAGTCAGGCTCTGTCAAACATCTCCTCTGGAATCCAGCCCGAGCCATTGAATGCCTTGTGCACAAAATCCTTCCTACCTGCTTGGGATCGTTTTCAATTAATGGATCGGGCAGCCAAGGGCTCCTGCAGTCCCAGTGAAGCCATTTCCCCCTTTCACCCCAAGCCTGCTACAATAGGTTCATTGTAGGATCTCTTACATCAAATCCTAGAATTAATAACCTGCTTCCAGCTCCAGGAGTTCAGTGCCTGTTTCCCAGGTGGGTGTCCCGGCCATCCATCACCCGAGCCACGCTGGGCAGTGGCACTCTGGGGCTCTCCACTTCCACCCAATCCACAGAGAAGAGCAGGTCTTTAGCAGGGAATCGCCTTTGGCATCCCCTGATGTGGATCCGGGTGTCTGCCATTGTCCCAGGTTAGCCTGAGGGGTTTTCACCTCTTTTCCAAGCAGCTGGAGGCCCCTTTGTGCTGCTCACACCTCTGGAAAGGACCGAGGCACTAAGGGGAAATGGGCTCTTCATTCCCATTAACACCTCCTGCCTTTGCCATGGCAGCACCTGGGGATTCACAAAGCCACGGAACAGAGGTGGCTGTGAGGAGCTCCAGGGGACTTCTGCCTTTGGAGACTTCACCTGTGTCCTGGATCACAGCTAAGGAATTAAAATGACATTATGGTTTTTCTGATTTCACCACGAAATTCCCCAAACTGGCTCCCAGCTCATCTCCCAAGGACAACTCCCTGCTGGGAGAGATCCTTCCCATCTTTCCGCTGCTGCCTTGTGCAGGCTGCCCCAGAGCAGGGGCTGGGCAGAGTTCCAGAATAAAGCAGGGATTGATCCAAAGGATCTCCTCCATGCACCCACCTGGGGCAGCTCCAGAGCCCAGCCAGGGCTGCACCCAAGATGAACCAAAACGGCCCCAAAATGCCCGGCCGGGCACGGGGTCTCTCCCTGGGATCAGCTCTGCTCCATTTGCACCTTGCAGTTCATTGTCCCATCCCAGCTTCAGCCCCTGCAGTCCCACCCTGCTTGTTTTTCTCTCTCCAGCCCATGGGGTTTGTGCTCTGGGCCTGAGATTGGGATCATTTGTCCAGGAATTGTTTTGTCTCCCTGCTCTGTGCAGAGAGCTCAGCATGCCCTGATGTGAAGCCCAGAACTGCACACACTAAAGCAGCTCAGAATGTGAAAATAGAAAAGCCAAAACCTGAGGCATGACCACACTTGACACAGTGAAGCCTTCATCAAAGCAGATTCCCTCTGGGATTCTCACAGTCCCAAAGGGATGCAGCAAAGGCTACTGGAAATCCCTGGTGCACGAGCTGCTGTAGCCCTTCTGCAAAGCTCAATATTTGTTTTACAGACATCTCCCGAGGTGAAAAATGGCTCTACTTCATTGTTAAAAGACAATGTCGCAGGCAGTTAATCTCCACCATTTATTTTATATCATCCAAACCAAAATATTGACACATCTGGACAAACTCAGTGCGAGGAAGGAGCACATTCCCAAAGCATTCATGAACACAAGCAGCAGATCATAAATTGTAACTATCCAGAGCTGACCCCAATTAAGGACTCTGCCCAGGGAGGAGGCAGGCAGCCACTCGGGCTGGCTTCATTCAGCACATCGACAGAAATTCAAAAGGTTAAATTAAAAATATCATCAGCTTGCTGAACTGGCCTCTCCTGAGTCCCAGAGTTAAGACAGTCTAAGCTACAGTAAACCCCTCCAGGGTAGGTCGAATATTTATTCAATTGTTGTGCCCAAGAGACTCTCACAAACTCAGGAAAAAGCATTTAACTGTTTCACTCAGACTGAGCTCAGGATTGCACATTCCTAAGAGGCTCCTGCTGGGATTCAGTGGCAGGGAAATTAGGATGAGTCCATCCAGGAGCTCAGCTGGAGTTTTTTCCATCTACTCTGCTGCTCATGGTAAAAAGGTGAGTTCTGCCAATCCTTCCTGAAGGAAATCTGTGCTACAAGGCCCAGCACTGCCAGCTGTGCACTGGGAGTCATGTAAGATTATTAACTCTAGTTTTAAACCCAGAAATACTTAAGAGACAATGAAAAAAAAAAAAACCAACAATAAAATGCAGAAATATTTTTGAAGCATCTTCCATCACCTCCAAATTTTTCTCTCCTGTACCTTAAATAAATTCTGCCAAGTTGATGACTGTGAAAGTCCTGGCTCAGAGAGCAAGATCAGGGCAGGAAGTGATCACCCAGTTCAAGACAATGAACATCAACACTATTTCAAAACAGCAGGGAGAAGGAAAAAGACATTTCTAGACAGAAACTTCCAGCTGAGCTGGAATGTCTCCTGCATGGCAAAGACAAGCACCCAAGTAACACAACATTTGAGTTTATCCTCTCTGCACCTCTAAATGACATTAATGGAAACCATGACTTTGACATTTCCATTGCAGTGCTCTTTTAAAAGGCAACACAAAAGCAAGGATTCATCCAGTTTATCTTTATTTTTAGGAAAATCCTTCTTTGCCATCAGTAATAAGATCTCACCACTGTCTGACCTCAAAGGAAACCTAAACAACGATTTCTGCACCACTGTGCAAATGATAAAAAAATCAGCATTCCTTCCCATCATGTCTTATTTTCCAATAAAGAGGTACTTTCCTGGCATCAAAAAACCCTCAGAATTTAACATTCCCTTTAAAATATCTCCAGCAAGTCACTCAACCTGAACATAAAAGCTGGGCTTTAACTGACTTTAGCCATCTTCCTTTCTCTGTAAATAAATGAAAAGAAACAACCTCTGAGTGAGGAAAACCCCATGCAGCTGAATTACAAATTCAGATTTTGGGACTGCAGGCTCACACAAAGCTCTGTGTGTTACACAGCCCTTATCTGTAATTAATATCAGCTCTGGATTGGGTTATGCTTATTGACACAAACAGCCCCCAAGCAAACCAGAGGTAATGGTTAATAATTAAATAGAAGCATCTGGAACAACAAATTGATAGAACAAAATCACATCATTATACATTGAAAACTCAATTTGAATAAAGTAAGGAAAAATTCTCCATCTGAAAGCACAAATTAATTGATGCTAAGAAAGAGAGGCATGTCCAAGTCATTCTGTGGATTTCATCATTCTTAAATTTACCTAATTGAAAAAAATTAGGGAAAGCACAGGTAGTAACTATACTACAAAATTCAGTATTATTTGTAGCAATATTAGGGTAAACAATGTTATTCCTTTAACTGGAATAACAATTAAAGGAATAACATAATTTTTAAATGCTGCCTTTAAAAACTTTCAGATTATTTTTTCCCATTGACACAACATCAGCAAAAACCACAGCCTGTGACATTTAATATCATTTCTATACATGCAGGGCACTACAGCTTTTCTATCCCTTAGAAATTCCCAGTTCAGCTTTGGAAGAAGCACTGGGAGAATCCCTGAAGAGGCACATGGTTTGATTTTTATGGAAAGCCACTTGAATTCCACGGGCTTATGAGTTCTTTCCACAGCCCCGTGCTCCTGACAGAACAGATCAGCTCAGTGAGCTCCTCGGGAATGAACCCAGTTATGAACCAAGCAACAAACACCCACTGTCCCAGTAGCTTCACAGATCTTATCACTGGGAAATAATGCTTGGAATGTGGCTTGCTGGTTTGCAGCCTCCTTTTTCTACCTCTGTCCAGGTCGGGATTGAAGGCACTCAATGGTTCACGTCAGACTCAGGTGTTTATTATTTCTTACCTATGTTCCAGTCTCACAGCAGTGAATTCTGCAGTTCTTCACTAACAAGGCACAAAATGACCAACTATCTTTTGTTACAAGGTCTTTTAAGGCTAAACTATCCAATTAAGAAAAGACACCTAAATTATTTTCACTTTTAACCCAATAACTGATCACTCACAGCCTGCAGTGCGGACTTTTCTGTCCAATTACAAAATACCAGCCAAACCCTTGGAGAAGAAGGAGAAGAAGGTGAAGAAGGAGAAGGAGGTGAAGGAGGTGAAGGAGGTGAAGGAGGTGAAGGAGGTGAAGGAGGTGAAGGAGGTAAAGGAGAAGATAAAGGAGACCAACCAGCCTCCACCCAAAAACCTCCATCTTGCCCCATATATATTGCTATATTCTCCAACCCCAAACTCTAGATTTGAACCCAGAACTCATCCCAGCTGGGCAGGGAGCACAGAGCAGCCCCTTCTGGTTCCCTGTAAGGGTTAAAGCCCAGGCAGAGCTGCCCAGGCAAGCAGGGCTTTGGCCCAGGCACTGACTTGGATAAAATCAGATTTATTCTCAGCAATTACTGGAGCCACTTGCAGCTTTCAGGCAGCAAATAAAGGCAAGCAAATCCGTAGGCTGCTGGAGTGAGACTAATGATGATCTATGCCTGACACTGGAAGTGCCAGAACTGGGCTGCTTGGGAAATCTGCCCTGTGCCTGAGTCTGGGCACTGCCCTGCAGCCAGGAGCCTCCAGTTGCTGTAGCTGCTGCTCACAATCATTTCTTTTGTTGCCCAGATTTTGTTGTTTGGCCAAGTCCTTGCTCAACTTCTGCTGTGGAGAGAAGAGGCCAACACTCAGCCACCATTCAGAGGTCGTGTGGTCTTCAATTTCTGTTTGCAGCAGGCTTTAAAAACTGCAAGCTCATCAGGCAAGCCCTTGGATTTATTGCTCTGACACCAGCACTGCAGTCAGGCAATGAAACGAGCAGAAGAAAAGAACAGATTCCAGGGCTATGACATTTTGCCCAACTTCCCTGACACAAACACAGCAAAAAAAAAGAATCTCAGTGCTGTTCATGTTCTTGTTGGGTGAATATCCACTGCTTTCTTCTGGAAAATAAACAGCAGAGGAAAACTCTGTGGTGAGCAGATATGATGACACAAACTCTGCTGCACAACTCAGAGGATCACTTCAGTGAGAGGGCAGAGAAATGAGTCTGCAGCTGAGCAATTTCCCACTCCAAAGAGTTTTATCAGTTACCCTGCAGATATGGTCTCCAACAGCAGATCCAACAAAAAATGAGCAGGACAAACACAGAGAAGAGAATCCTTACCTTTCTGCTGCCTACCTGAATCAAATCACTTGTGTTTTTCTTGATCAAATTGCAATTATTTAAAAATATTTAATTTCATCTCACCCCAAAAACTCAGCACTGAGCAGTTCATCCAGCAGATTTTGGGAGAGGAAGTGTGAAATCTCAGAGCTGCTGGATACCTGGGTACTGTGCACATTCAGTGGCATCCAGATCTCCACTCTCATGGACTTACAGCTGGGCAGTGTGTGGATACCAGTCCAGATTCCACATGTTTCAAAGAGATTTAGAAGGTAAAATGCCATGTAAGCCAGCAAAAAGAAAACAGCTTCTTATTTGCTCTTTTTAACAGCAACTTGAAGGAATTGCAGTTTTTACAAAATGCAGCTGTGGGGAAACAGAACAAAGTGCAGATTTTCTCACAGAAAACCCCAAAGGCTTCCACCTTGGGGGCTTTCAGTGAGGTGTTTTATCAGAGAACAGGCTGAGCTGGAAGGGACCCATCAGGATCAGAGTCCAGCTCCTGTCCCTGCCCTGGACACTCTGAAAATCCCACCCTGAGCCCGTCCAACCCCTGAGCAGAGAACTCACCAAATAACAGTACAGAGGAATCACAGCTAGAAATCCCAAGTCTGCATTAAAGCATTTCCCATATTAAACATGCATCATTTTAAAAAAGGAGGAAAGGGAACAAGCCCAGAGGCCTGAGCCAATTCACTCTGCAGAGGCCCCTGGGATCTGTGCTCCAGTCCCTGAGGTGAGTGGGGGACCTGGTCACTGGGACACCGGTACAAGGAGCAGTCACACCATGCCAGACTCAAGGAGGCTGCTGGATTTTCGTTCTTGTTGTTCCTTTTCAATCATAACCCAGAGAGCTGGGTTCAAAAGCTGCCACCTCCAACCCATTCCCTGTTCTGCATTCTCTCTTCCCCACTCCCCCTAACACGTGAGGGCAGAGTGACCTCAGCCCCATCCCAGGGCCATCGCTGATCAGCAGCAGCCAGGGGCAGAACTGCAGCTCCAACTGTTCTAATTACAAGACAAAAAGCCCACCAGCAGCAGAACCACCACGCTACAGCCACACTCTGCTCCCTCCCGGAGCAGCCCCAACAATGGTCCCATTGTTCTGCAGCCTCATCTCTGCCCAGGGCCACCCACATCTTCCCCACTCCAGGGAGAAGTCAGAATCTTCCAGCTCAATAGACAGCCAGGCAGAGGAGAAAGCATCTTTAAAAAGCTTGTTCATTTTTCTTGGATAAGAGCAGAGCTCAGCCTTTGCCTCCAAGCCAAAGCCCTGAAAGGAAGAGAATGAGTTTGAAGTTTTGAGGATGGACAAGCCCCCGACACTCAGAAATTCTGTATCACACAAGATTGATTTCCTCCAAGTACAAGAGGCCTCGGGTGAAAACGATCCTTCACAGCCCCGTGGCCCGGAGCCAGCAGGAGGCTGAGACACAAAGGAGGCATCGTGCTTGCCTCGAGATGTCAGGAGCTTTTGATAAATTCAAATTCATTCTGGTAAATGAAAAATTCCTGGGATCTTTTCTTCATGTTAACATGTGCAGTCATATTTCAAATTTATATAAATTACACTAAAAACCATTTAAAAAAATGAGTCAGTCCTTCCCTCTTTTTTTTTTTTTTTAAAGTTTAAAATGCTCTATTTCTTTTTACCAGGCCTGCTATAAGAAAGGAAAAATAAATGCAACCAGCCCTAAAAACACTGGAGAGGAAAACTATAGAAATAATGTGTCATGCCAGATAAAGTCCAAACAAGCTCTGTCCAAAATATCTGCTGTGAGCAGATCCTAGGAAGTTTAAAGCCTTTTCAGGGTTCACCTACAGACCAAAAGAGGTTGTGGAAATAAGATTTGCCAGATGTCCCAATATAAATCAGGATTTTTAATATTCCTCCTGACGTCCCATTAACTTCACCAAGATTTCCTCACATGCCATGTGGCAAAGTTGTCATAAAACTCAGACACACGTGGGCAGAGGAGGACAAGGGAGAAGCTGAATTCAGCTCCTTCAGCTTTCTGTGCCTGAAGAGAGGCAGGAGAACAAGGAGTCAAAGAAAACCAGGTTGGATGCAAAATGAAGACAGAGAGAGTGCATGCAGCCCAGATGGGTGAGGTAGCACAGATCCTGCAGCAGAAAAGCTCAGGACTCAGAGCTTGTCTAAAGGGGAAGGGGAAAAAAGGATATTTTTTTATCATGCTCACTTCAAGATAAACTTTCTGTAGCCTAAAATAAGCCCTCCTGTTGAAGTGCATTCAAATCAATGTTCTGATAGTGTCATGTGGAAGGGACACAGGCTTGTCCTGGGTGTAAGGTCACTGCTATCCAACAAATTAACTTCTCTTTACACTAAAAACAATATTCCCCACCCTCTAATCAGTGAGCACTCAGCCCTCAGAAGAAAGCTTTTTCTTTTCTTTTTTTTTTTTTTCCTTTTTAAATGAGAATATTTACAACAGGTAATAGGGAAATTTAATCAGCCCTTGGAAAGCATTTAGGGATAAAGAGGTGCACAGAGTCAGTGCTCTCCCCATTCCCCAGCAGAAATGGGATATTTCTGCAGAGCTGAAAGGGATAGAGTTTATCATGTCCACTGAACACCTGCCTCCACTTAACCCTTTGGGGACTTTCTGCTTCAGCTGCTTTTTTCAATGGGGTGAGTAGATCAACAAGGCTCTAAATTCTTCAGAAACTGTCTTCCCCCTGCCTCTTTTCAACAATATCTTACCAGACAGTCTTTCAACACAGGGTCTCCATCCTTATGGTTTTCCAAAAGACTCCAGCTGAGGGATCACAGAAAGTCAGGACAAGGCAGTTTTGTTCCTGCCAAGTATTTGAGCTCAGATCCCCCCGTTCATTGTGTCAATCACTTGTCTGGGCTGGGTCAAGAGTTATTCCCAGCTCCAGATGCAATCCAGGTTTTTGCAGTCTCTGTCTCCTTGTCCTGCTCCTCAGCCTCCATGCTCCACACATTGCTCTGTATCCAGGCACAAATGTGCAAAATTCTTGCAATATATAAAGTTATGCAAGTGTATTACCAATATGCATATAATTCATCCTCATCTCTGTGTGTATGTAAAATTTACAGCAGATGTCTTTGGGCACTTATGTTTTTAAAAAATGTTCAAAAGCAATGAATTTACTGAGAAAAAAATAGGGGAAACACCACAAAGGAAAATGAACATGGGGCTCCATTAATATGAAAGTCAAATATTTTGTGTTTTATTGGGAGGTTCATGTGAAATACTTGAAGTAAGTGAACAGCAGGAAGAAGCTGAGATCAGAAATCAGGTGCTCTGCCTTTGTTGTTTGCACAGAGCATCACAAGACCAGAGGTACTTCAAAGAGATAAAAATGACATTCACCCCAATCCAAACTTCCCTTCTCAAGAAAAGTCGAGATAAGATTATCTCAGCACACAAGTGTAAGTGTGCCCTATTTATTTACACACTTTATTCTGAAACATATTGAATGCTCTTAGTTGCAAGCAGCAAAGCTTCTTTACCCCAGCCTTGTTTAAATAAAACTGGTATTGTTACAGATTATTTTAATTTTTTAAGCCTAAATGCAGGATAGTTGGAATGGGAAGGATATTTGTCTTGTGGAGCCCAGCGCTACAGAAATCTGCCATCAAAAATACAATAGAAAACAGAGTTTGGTGGGAAGTTCAGCTGCTTCACTACCCTGCTCTGAATAGAGCAGAAAACTTCCATTAATTCCCTGCTGTTCCAGCCAGGGCAGGTCAATTCCCTCAGCACCAGCCTGGAGACTCTTCCAGCAGGGCTGGGATTAACCCTGTTCGTGCTGCTCCAAGTCCCCAAGCAGCACTGCCAGCAAGCAATGTGCTTTCCAAAACTCAGTTCCAAACTCTGCAATATGGACTGGCCAATTATTCTAAAATCTGGGCTAATCTGCAGCATCTCAGGCCCGAGATCTGACCATTATCAGTGCAGTTACAGGGACAAAGTGACAGTTTTGTCAGAAAAACACAACCTGGATTTCCACTCTGTGTTGGCAGAGTGGCAGCAGCTGAAAGCTCCTTGGAAAAATTCGTCGCAGAAAAGGCATGAAAAACACAAAGTGCTCAAAACAGGGACAGTTAACCCAAAATACATGAAAAAAAACTGCTTCAAGCACACCCCATGGAAAATTATTTGATAAACACCAACTCAGGTCTAACATAACATTTTTTGCCATGTGAGATTTAAAAGCTGAATCACAAACCTGGCACTTTAACAGCAGCATCAGGACAGCTACCTGTTGAAAGTACTGCAAAAAATATGCTGCTGTAAATTCTAGATTTGCAACTAAAATCAGATTTATTATGGGGAAAAAAAACCCCAAAACAACAAAAAAACCAATAACTAAGCAAGTGGAAGAGGATTTCCTAACAAGAGTTTCAAGAGTTTGAAGCCACCCTGGAAGGGAGTGGGGTTGAGGTCCTTATGCCTTGCAGGGTTTGCAGTCAGGGGAGAGCAGGAGGAAGAAGTTTCAGCAGGAGGCAAAACCATTTCTTCATCTTCCTGCCCTGCCTCCAGCACTGCCCAGGCTGGAAAACCTCTGCTCCTGGCTGAGTTCAAGGTGTCAGCCTACACAGAGTTATGTCACCTGTGCAGGGATCCATTTCCCAGCTGTGCAAGGGCAGTAGCACCTTTTGCCTGCCTAAGGAACAACAGAACAAGGAAAATTATGTCAGTGTCATGAGGTTTTGGGGGATTTGCAGTGATGAGAATTGTGAGGGCCAGAAAATAGGAGAAAATGGAGGTGTAGCCAAAAATCAGTATGGAAGCCACTGCACAGTGTTTTGAAGTTCAGGTCAGCAGCAATATTGAATAAAATGGATGGATACTAAACCAACTGCATCCCTCCTTGTGGTGTCAGCAACCAAATATCTGCTCAGAGAGAGACCTGCCCCTGAGCCATGCTCCCTTTCTGGGCTGAAACTCTGAACAACCCCTCATTTGGCTCATTTGAGTAAAATTATGGCAGCTCAGTGCTCAGAGGTGCAGAGCTTTTGGCTTCCCAAGTGCCAGCCAGTGGGATGCACACAGAACCTCAGGAAAATCTGAAATGAGTCTGCTGTGCCCAGCTAAAATCCCTTCTCCTCTCCCTTCTCCTCAGTGAAGATGACACTCCAAGCACATGTTTAATATCCAAATGTGTCTTTCCAATGGAAAAAAAAAACACATTTAGAAATGTTTAACTGGCTGTGGGAAAGAATTCATGTTCAGGAGAGGATCCAAAAGGATGGCCACAAATGTGCCCTGTGGATTTTGGGCAAGGCAGAAAGAAGAAGGGTCCAGGCTGTCTCCTTTTCTGTGCAGCTGCCCCGTGCTGTGCAAGGACTGAAAGATCTCTTCCCACTTACCACAGAAAGAAGTAGGAAAGTGTCAATGGTGCCAAAACTCAGAGGATGACAAAGAAACCAACAAAACCCAACAAAACCAAAAGAAAAAAAAAATCAGTTGCTATTTTCCCAAACAATTCTAGGAACACAAATATGGTTTTATAGATTTAAGTAATTTTTTTCTTAATGGAAACAAAAAATAAAAGAAAGCTGTAATACCAAAAAGTTATATAAGCTCCAACAAAAGCTGGCTATTAAGAGGAAAGCTTTAACTACCCAAGGACCAGAATTTCATGCCAAGAAGCCAAGTGGCAGGCAGCTGCCACATGCCAGCAGGAGGAATTCATGGATCCAGGAGGAACTTGCTCCATTGTTTAAGCAACTGATTTGCTAAGATATGGGCACTGGAAAAGCCAAAGGGCCTGAAAGTTCCCTCCAGTGTGGTGGCTGCATCCAGGCCCAGGCATCCCACCCACTCTTACTCGATTAACTACAGATGGCAGGGAAATGAGGGAGGAAAAACACAATATGCCACAGCTCTTTCCCACAGAGACTGAGCAATATCAGGGGATCACACTGTGTTATTTAAATCTGGGAGACTAAAAATACAGCTCTTTATTGCTCTGGAATGTGAAGCCTAAGAACAATTCCACAGTCTGAGGTACCAAAGCTGAGGATGTCCCACAGTTCCTCCCTGTGCCCTGGATTTGGTGTGCATTATGTTACTGCAGACCTTTTCCCCTTAGCAAAACAAACAAACAAACAGGCAAGCACATGCTACTAATTTTATTTACATTACACATTATCGACCAAATCTATATTTGGGGTTCTTTCCAGACCACCAAGGCTCTCGTTACAGGGACTTTGCACTAAGCAGAGAAACAAAAAAACCCAGAAAAATCTTGCCATTTCAGATTAATGAAATTGGTGCAGGTTAAGAATATGTTTATGAAAATCCAGGGGTGGGAAATACACATTCCCAACTCCAAAGGGGAATGTCTATTATCCATATATTAAAAAATGCCAATGCAGCAGACTCACATCATCATACAGTGACAGCAAATTTGGTCCTATCACTCATGCCCTCCTCCAGCTGAGGAAACCTGGAAATCTGCAGTGCCATTGAAAGCTGACAGGGATCCCAGAACCAGCAGAGACATCTTCAGTCAGCAAAGGCTGATCCAGGGTGAGCTCAAAGGCTCCCATTGACTTCCCAAGAGCTGGACCAACCTGTGCACCCAGCCTAGTGCCAGGCAGGACTCTCTGCCAGGAATGTCACCCCCCCCAGCTCTGGCCTGTCCAATTTAAACATCTCCAGCACTGCAGCTTCAATAACCTCCCTTGCAGGATTATTCACTCCCAGGGATTTTACTCATAGGAAACTCTGGAATTTAGCTGAGGTTTCCTTGTCTGCATTGGCTCCCTCCTATTTACAGTCATGCCTTGCTCTAAATAACACCCCTGTCCCTGCTGGTAGCACAAAGATGTGCACAAAACATCATCCCCTCCACTGCAACAGGGCTTCATTTCCCCAAAATAAAAACACACTATTGATTTTGAACTTTTTCCTCCAGGACTTCAGCCCAATTTGTTGAAATCTTTTCTTGGATATTAGAGGTGTGCTCCCAGGACGGTGCAGTGCCAGCCCTGACCTTGCTGCTCCTGTGTCCCCTCCTCTTCACGTTCCTTTCAGCAGAAATCGGGTTTGGGGGATGTTTTTAGGAACAAATATCTATTTATTGCTGCCTAAATCCCCTTTCCTTCCTTTGTGACAGAGCCACAGAGAAGGGAAAACAGGCAGAGGTTGGATTGCAAGGCAGAGGTTGGAATAGGTGACCCCAAGTTCCCTGGGGCAGCATTACAAGGATTCCACAATTTATAAAATTCAGGCATTCTGCATCCTGGAAAACAGCAGGATTCTGGCACAACTGACTGACACCATTACACAGGACACAAACCTCCTTACCTAAAGTCTGATTAATAAATATTAAAAGGCTGAGTTTGATCTTTCCAGAACAGCAGCAGACTTCATAAACAGGGTGATGTCAGATGGAGATTACTGGGGAAAAAAAACCAAAAAACTGCAATGGAAGGAAGAAAAACTAAACACAGCCTCAGACTCCTGAGATTACAGGTCAGCCCATTTGAATAAAAAATTGAGTATTAAAAAAGGGGTGGGCTGTTGTGTCTCCATGTATTTTGGGGGGAAGGAGGAAGGAGAAAGGGGAAAGCAACACTCGTTTTTTGAGCAGGGCATGCCTTTTTTTCTTGGCAATCTCTGCCTTCTCTTTTCAACAGACACATCCTTTGGGGCCAGAATTGTGAGTTAGACACATGTCCAGAGAGAAACAGGCCTCTGTTTTCTGTAGAACAACAGACTACTTATTTTTCAGTACAGACAACCCCTCCTATCTGGTATTTAACTTAGATGTAAACTAGTCCCAGCAGAGCTACCCCTCTTAATGGCTCTCACAACCCTGGAAAACAGATTTTTTTCTGCTCTTGGACTGGACTCATCACTGATGCATTAACTCAGGACGACAGTGAGCCCAAGTCTATTCAGTTTTGTGGGCTGGTGTGGAGTGATGAGGCTTCTTGGCAGACTTGAACAACTTGGGAAGGCAGATGTGAATCAAAGACTGTTACACAGATACAGCAAAAACATGAGAGAGATCCTGACATGCTCAATCCTTTCAGAATGTTTGATGTTCTGCTGTTCTCGAGTGACTCATGTGATTAATAAAGTAGATATATTTGTCATCTCCTTGGACAGAACTAGAAATGTACTTTGCTAGGAGCAAAAACAAATAGGCTTTGAGAGAAACACCACAGGTGAGTGAATACCACCCACAGCAGCAGGGATGTGCACTGCAGAACTCCCTTTTTGATGGGAATTCCCAGGAGCAAGGACAGCAGAAGGCTTCAGGATCATGGAACAAACACAGTTTAGGTCTGAATCATGTTTGTTGTCTGGGAATGTTCATATCAAAAAGCATTTTATACTCCAGCAGGTCTGACATGAGAAAAAACTTAGCTATGATACCATTATTGCATTAATTAAGGAGTATATTTGTAAAGGTCTGAGTAAACAGGTGAGGGAAATATTGACCAAGACTAAATGGAAGCTTTGGTTTCTCTAGGATCCCTTTAGAGTCACCAAGATATCCAGGGCAAAAGAGATGGGGCAGAGTCCTCTGGCCATGCCCCTCCCAAACTGGGTCCTAACAGATGGAAATCTAATTTCTTGTTCAAACACGGCCCTCACAGCCTCCCAGGACTATGAAAGGCTTTATTCTCCTCACCCTGGCTAGTTTTCTCTCTCATATCTAAATTAAGCTTATTCTGCTTCAAATTAAGTCAAATATCTTTTGTCTTAGCAATCAGTGCCATTGGGAATAAGCTGTTCTCTCCTTCCTTGTAACAGTTGATGCAGTAACAAGTCACAATATATCCTGGTTTTTCCTTTTTCCTCCCTTTTGGTGATGCAATCAATATCCTTTTTTTGTCCTTTTTGGTGATGCAATCAATATCCTTTTTTTTCCCATTTTCCTCCTTTTTGGTGATGCAATCAGTATCATTTTTTTGTCCTTTTTGGTGATGAAATCAATATCCTTTTTTTTCCCATTTTCCTCCTTTTTGGTGATGCAACAAATATCCTTTTTCCCCTTTTTCTCCTTTTTGGTGATGCAGTCAAAGCTCATCCATCCTTACCAGCGAGGTTTTCCATCCCCCTGGCCATTCTCCAGCTGGTCCCTGCCTTTCTCCAGACCCACTTCCCAAAGGCAGTTTTCCTGCTGCTGAGGTCTGTCCCATGCTGAGCAGAGGGACAGAGACTTTTTGTGTCCTGCTGGTTGTGCTGCTGCCTGCCCAGCCAAACACAACGTTTGCCTTCCCCTCACACTGCAGCTCTGCTGGCTTGGCTCCCTTCCCCTTCCACCACAGCTCCCAAATCCCCTCCAAAGAGCTGCAACCCAACCAGCTCCTGGTCTGTCATTTACACAGGTGGCTTCTCCTTCAGGACTTTTATACATTGCACTTAGTCCATCTTCATATTTCTTCTATTTTTCCCATTTAGCAATGTTATAGATACATATTATAATATTGGCTTTTCACAAATATTACAATGGATTTTATATGTGTGATGTTAAAATAACTTTGTTCTAAAGATGTTAATTAAGCTTAGACACAGTAGTGCAACAGCTGATATCAGTGTGCTTGTGTTCAAATGCCTGCTGGGATGGGATAACATCCAGTGAGCACAGGATGAGCACACCTGTACAGATCTGCCCACTATCAGCACTCACTGTCTGTAGGCAGAGTGCACCAAGGCCCAAAAAGTGGAAGTGATAAGGAGAAGGAGCCAAAACCACAGCCAAGAAACACACAGGCTCTAAAAAGGCAGGCGAAGGAGGAGCCATGTAAAACAGTTTATGGAAAATGTAAGCCAGTTCATGGATATGCATAAGGGGCTATGAATATGCACCAGGCTGATGTAATTAAAAGGTATTGAAGGGGTATCCCCGAAGGTGCCAGTGTGGGCTGCAATCTTTGCTTTACTGTCTTTGTCTCCTGCTGTCCTTTATTAAACTGTTTACGTTTTCACAGGACAGTGAATGTGTTTATCACAGCGAGATATCTGGAGCTTGCCTCCCATCCCTCCCACCCAGCATCCTCCAGCACCACTGCTGCTCCCATTCCCAGTTTGCTCCAGAAGAGCCAAACCAGGCCTGAGGCTTTGCAGATATTTGGAGCTTCTCTGTTTCCCCTGCATGGAAGCCACTCCAGTCCTGCCTTTACAGAGTTTCACTCAGCCCCCGTGTCTGTCCCTGCCATCACAATTTACACCAGCCCCAGACACGTCACCGTGTCCCCCACGGGGCCTGACAAGCTGCTCTGTGGGGAAGGGAGGTTGGAGGGACAGGATTTGGCCCTGACAAAACCATTTTAGCTCGCTGTTTATCTCCTTGTTATCTCCCAGCTGCTTGCAAATACTTTATCTGCTGTTAAGCAGATTGATGTCGAAATCCTGACACTCATTTTTTGCTTCCTTCCCAATTTTTTAGGGTCTCTCACTCCTCAGCCTGACCCGGGCTGAGCAACTTCCTCAGAGCTTGAGGAGCTGACAGGAGAAATCCTAAAACATCTAATTTATCCAAGCATTCCCTAGCAGTTTTTTCTCATTCTAGACTGAGATTGCAGCGCTGATGTCTGTGCATTCCTGGTGTCTGCTGGGTTTTTCAGGGCAGGGTCAAAAGCAGTGCAAAAAAAAAAAAAAAAAAGAACATTAAGGATTTCAGCCTTGGTTTCCCTCTCCAGAACATTTCCTGTGCACTGAGTCACAAGTCAGCATTTTCTCCTGGCTTTCTCCTCTCCTGCTCCCCTCATTATCACTTGGAGCTTCCATCCCGTTCTGTGCCTCAGCCTTCCTGACTTTTTTGCTGTGTTCATCCTAAACTTTTGTGCTGATCTCTCTTTAAAATACCTTCCTCTCCTATCCAGGGCCTCTCTCTCTCTTTTATTCACACCCAGCATTCCCAAATCAAAACCATAATAATGTTCTCCATAAGTAACTATTGAGCTCCTTAAATACTTTCTCTCTTCAGATTTGCCTCCCATAAGAAATGAACTTTAGTCTAACAAATCACAGTATTTTTATATCATCCCTATTTCCTAAAAACTTTGACCTCTATCATTCAAAATTGTTCATTAAAATACTTCCCAGAGTCACAATAGCAAATTTATGAGCATTTTGTCATTTTATAATTGAAAAAAGAGCATTTCAACCCCACACTGGGCAATTTCAAGAAATGCCACAAATTCCATTTATTTTTATGAAGGGGAGAAGTTTTGAAATAATTACCATCTCCAAAAGCAAACTGACAATGATTTCTTCCTGTCAACATCCCCCTCCCCTTCCCAAATCCACCAGGCTGGGCACTGGGAATGGCAGGAGGCTTTTGCAGGATTGGCAAGGACGTGGGCAGAAGAATTTGGGCTCAGGAATAAGGATCCAGATATGTGAGATGGCTCCATATGGCACACCTAGATAGGTGCCACACTGCTTCCAAATAAAGCAATAAAGAAAAATGCTTTGATCTTGGAATTTCAGTAAAAAAGACATGTGGAAGAGCAGATCCCCAGCTTTTATTCCCAGACCTTCTATGGGTTTTTTTTTTTGGGAGCTCATACAAGATTTAACTTGTACTCCTCTACAAAAGGAAAAAAAAATACATAACACACAGCAAAAAAAAAAAAAAATGTTTGTAAACAGTTCTGAGCATCCTTGATCAAAACTGCTGCTAAAGAAATCAGTAACTTCTGGATACTAGAAAAATAAAAACTGAGTGCTCAGTATTTCTTTTCGATGGAACATTGAGAAGATTTGCTTTTTTCTGATGCCTGCCAAGCTGCAATAAGAACCATATTTTCTGCATGAAATTTAACACCCAGAAGAAACTGCAAAGGACCAGAGGGTCTCCTGTCCCTCTACACTTATTACTGCTGTGAGCTCCATGAGCATATGGAAAGAACACTCTCTGGGTTGCCTGGAGATGATGTAAATACAGATAAGTGCATTCATCTGTTTAAAAATGAGCAAAAAGAAAAGAAAAGCTCCAGATCTTATTAAATAAGTTATCACAAAAAATATGAAAGTACATCTTTGCAGTGCATCAGCCCAGGCACATCATTTTTCACATGTTTTATATGTTTTGGGCTTATGTGCCTTTTCCTTTAGCTGCACTTCATGTTTCTCAGGACTCCAGGAAAAAACCAATCTAATATTTCTGACACACAAAATTTACTTTCTTACTTCCCATTTTCTTCCTTCCCAAAGGTACTTTTCATTCTGATTGAACACATATCAATGGCCTAAGCTACATATTATCAGCCTCAAGAATACCATTCAAGAAACAACACCAAAGAATGACAGGTGGTCAAAACCTGCTTTTTATCCTTTTTCTGCTTTCCATCATCCAGCTCTTCCCACTCCAGCTCCCCCTAATCCAGGCAAAGTGAGTGCAAATATTGACTCTAATATAGAAATTGTGCACATTTCTCCACGAGCAGCTCCACTTCCATCCCTGGATCCCTGAGAAAAAGCAGCTGCTGCAGCCCAGAGCAGGGGAAATCCAAACAGATTACACTCAAGTACTGCTTTATGGGAGATTTAGGAGAGACCACAATAATCCTAAATCTGATCCTCTGCATGACACATGCCACAATTCCCTATATCCAGTGGTTCTGCACACATCCCAGTGCTGCTGTGAGCACATTGTTCCCCAAGGCAGGCCTGATTTAAAGGCTCCCAAGTGATGAAGAGCCTCCCACATCATTTGACTGTTTGTTTTCCACAAATAGCTCCTTTCAAAGTAGAAATCTCACGGAAGAAATTGAAGTTGGCTCCCTTGAGTTCAAGCTGGAGATTTAAGAGTTTGTCCCCGCTGCAAACTGCCCTGAAATGGAGAATTGCAGGAGCAAAGCTGGGAAGCAGGAATGGGGCACCAGAAGGTCCCTGTGGGGAAGGGCCTCGCCTGAAGCATCATCAGGTACAGAGAGGCTGTGCCAGACACCCCAAATAAATGATGTGTCTTCACAGCCAACAGTCTGACTCATTTCTGCTGACTGAAGTCGGGGGATTTAAAACAAACTCTGAACAAAAATACCTTTTTTGTTTACAAGACTTTGCTTTCCAAGTGGCTGTCTCTGAGGATGGCATTTCCAGCCAGCTCAGGCCTCTGGATGCTGAGGGATCCTTTGGGAATGCAGCTTCAGGACTTACAGCTGTGTCACTGTCACTATCAGAGCCCCAACCCTTGGCACCCATCCTTCCACAGGGGCTGTGCTATGGATCCCAAGGAAAATAACTACAAAGGGAATGGGTTTGTACCCAAAGAACCAATTCCAGGATTAGCCCTCAGCCTTCATTCTGAGCTGCTTTAGTGAAAAACTACACAGCGAGATTAAATCTGCAGCAAAACCACGATTAGTCCAGCCCAAGAGCAGGTAAGGAAGGACAAAAGCTGTTCTCATCCCAGAGAGCATCCTGTCATCCCTTTTCCCTGATCTCCCTGCCTGCCTTTATGAAGTTCAATCAAAAATTATGTTTTGTTATAGCCCAGTCTTAAAAGTTTGGATGAAACCAAAAGAAATCTCCACTGGGCTGTAGCCTGTTAATGATACCGACCTCTCCTCTGGCTCCCTGCCAGAGAGTGAACAGTGCCAACATTTGCAGACTTCCAACAGGAAATTAAATAACTGCCCTGCTGGAAATATAAACCCATTTACAGTGGTCAGGCTTGCATTTTCCAAAACAACGATACAGTTTGTGCACGTAAAGCTCGGGGAAAATTTGTCAGAAGATTCAGCCAAGCGAATATGAAACAAAGCCTTATGGAAAGGTGTTTTACACAGGTCTCCAAATTAGAGCTTTGTCAGGTGTATTTCCTGCCCTGAGGCTTCTGGAGGAACAATTCTGGGCCCTTCAGTGAGTGCTGCACACACACATCCCCCCATGGCTGAAGAGTAACAGCTCTTATTCTGCTTATATCCTGCTTATTTCATCGTTTTCTGTATTCTTCCATTTACTTCTCAGGAATTGTTTTGGGGACATATATAAAGTGCTGCTGCAGGCTTGGGAGAGCCTGGGCTTGATTTTTAACCCATTTGGTGACTTTTGGTCAGATCTCTGCTCCAGGTTACCCTTCCTCCTCTCACAGAATCATGGAATCCTGGAATGGGTTGGGTTGGGAGGAACCTTAAAGCTCATCCTGTTCCAACTTTGCCACCTTCCACCATCCCAGGCTGCTCCAAGCCCCAATGTCCAATCTGGCCCTGGGCACTGCCAGGGATCCAGGGGCAGCCACAGCTGCTCTGAGCACCCTGTGCCAGGGCCTGCCCACCCTCCCAGCCAAGAATTTATTCCTAATATCCAACCCAAACCTTCTGTCTTTCAGTTTGAAGCCATTCTCCCTTGCCCTGTCACTAAACATCCTTGTAAAAAGTGCCTCTCCATCTTTCTTGAATGTATATTCAAGGCAGAGGCAAACTCCAACTTTAGCCACTGGAGTTTCACCACTGCCATCACCACCACCAAGATCTACACTGTGGCAGTTCCAGAGAAAGGAGTTTCCAGTTCCTTCCCAGCAGTTTGAACAGCCTGGGCTGTGCCATAAACCTTGTCCAGGCCCCACAGGTACAACACACAATAAATATTATATTCTGGAAGCATTACTGATTAGCAAATTTGACTCTCATCTTCACTCCTCTTCATCATCCAACTGTTGAAACTTTTTTCTCTGCTACCTCCCTGCTGCTGACACTTAGTCAGAAATCACACAGACACACAATCCAGGGGAGAAAGAGGCAGGCAGAATATTCAATATCTATATTCAATAACAGGAATATTCAGCAGGAACAGCAGCAGTAGAATTTCCACACTTAAAGGATAAGAAAGCCATCCTTCTGATCTCTAATATTATCTCTTTGTTGTTCTTTAATATTAACCCTTTGCACCCCACATAAGTGCAAACCAGCTACACTTTTCATTGATGAAACCTTCCCACATTCACTGTAAACAATCTGAAGTTGCAGGTACAGAATGCCCCCCTCCCCCCCACAGTGCTACCTGGTATTTTTGCACAGTAGGGCCTTTCATTCAAGGATCTGAACTTGCATTACACAGGTGGGTAAACATTTTTATCCAGCTTCAGCTGGATTGTTGCAAGTCCACGGCAAACCTGCAGCAGAGTCATTCCTTGAAGGGCAGATTTCCCCAGAGCCAGCACTCAGCCCTCTGGAGTAAAGACAACTTGCAAAAGAAAGAGTTTGTGGGATCAACCCACTAAGAAAGTTCCTCTCACTAATCAAAGTCATATGGTAAGAATTGCTTGAAAAAAAATCCCATTTCCTTAAGAAACTCTTCAAAAATGGATGGAAGGGTCACAAGAAGAGATTATCTACATTTGTATTTTCAAGCCTCACGTCAAATTTTTTGTGTATGTACGTAAAACTGAGAGTTTTGCATGTATTTAATGCCAGAGAAATAGAAAGACACCTCTGCATCACTGCATTTTTTGCTCCTTCCCTTCCTGCTCTCCCACCACACAGGCTGGGTTGAGGCCTTGGAAAACATGACCAGTGACAGCACTGCCCTGGCATGCAGTGAGCGATTTGCATCTTTCAGATTCCCATTCTGCAGAAGTCATTGGGCTTGGAGCAGGAAAACAGGCCAGGAAAAAGCAGCACATTTGCAAGTGGCAGGAAAAGCAGCAGCAGCAGGGGCAGAGCCCTAAAAAGCCTCAGTGAGCTCTTGGATGCCCCAGGACAGCACTAAGCAGCAGTCAGGTCTCGCTTTCAAGCCTCACTCGTGTAAAGGAAAAACAACTGCAAGTCTCACTCACTTAGGCGCTGCTCCAGGAAGGCACTCAGGCGGGATCTAACTTTAAACACAGGACTGGGCCCGTTTAAATCTCTGCACTGTTTACAGTCCCAGCCTAGGGGTAAGTGCTCTGCTGGACTGGGGCCTTGAGCAGGGATTGTTATTGAACACTTTCTTTGAGTTATCCTGCCAGTTCCTGGTGCCTCAGCAAACTTCATCTCTTTCCCATCCGCTGCATCCCCCGTTGCTCCTTGAACAAACACAGATGTCCCCAGTTTGAGCACTGAGATTCTGCCACCACAGCCATCTAGGAACCAGCAGATATTACATGCAAAGGGGACTTGCTATTTTCAAAGATTTCCTCGAGACAAGAATAATTTAGCACCATTCACTGCAACAGAAGAAAAAAGGCAAAGTGGGGCAAAGGGAGCTGATAGGAAAGGGGAAATCAACAAAACAACAACTTCCATCCCTTCACAGCACAAAAGCCCATGGCAGTATAAGAGAGATGTGTTGTCCCAGTGGGGAGCAAAGATAGAAATAAGTTTTTGATAGAAACCACAACAACACTTACCACTCTAAAGTTACCACAGAAAACCAATCAACCCATTGCAATAAATCTATAACCTCTTAAACAAAAAAAAATTAAATACTCTCAACAAATTAAGTAAACAGCTACAGAGGATGGAGCAGCTGGAGGTGTTTTCCCTCCCCACAGCCACTGCCTGGGGAAGAAGATAAGCAGGAGGAGTCGTCACTTCTTGCTGTGGCTGATAAAACACCAGACCCTGCCACAGGATTTGCCTGCTGGGAAGCACCAGAGAATTTGCAGCAGTGCCCTTTTCCTGCTTTGCCCAGAACAGCCTCCCTCCAGTCTCTCCTTGCTGCCATTGTCACAGCCCAGGGATCCCAAGGACATCCCAGGGATGAGGCATCACCACAGCAGAGGGACAGAGAAGCACCAGCAGCTCTTTGGCCTCTTCCCCATCTCTGCACCACAAAGACACCAACAGACATCAGAGGAACGATTTCAGCAATCAAAGGGAACAACTTCTTTCAAAGCAGAGCTGAAGAAAGTGCTTAAACAGACCTCAGAACAGTCAGCAGGGGATCCCTTTGGAAAAACAAGACTCTCAAGGACCGTGAAGAAGAAAAACCACACTGGAGAGCAGAGATTAGAAAAGGGGAAAGAAACAGCATGAGGAGGAAGGAGTATCATGTGCTCTGCTAACTGCACCTCTTAATTAAAAGAACACAAGTGAAACAATGTGCCTGCACATCCCTGCTACAGCACACATTTATAAAAGGGATATATTCCTGCTCTTCCAAATGCTGAAGGGTTTCCATTCATCTGGCTGCAGCATGTTACAGAGCTGCACCACAGCAAGTTAATCTCTAGAAAGCCTGGGCTGTTATTCATATATTGAAACATAAGTAAGATATTATTGGTTTGGAAGCTGTCAAGACATTCTCTGTGTGCTGCAACAGGAGTCAGAACCAGACATTATTCAGCCCCTAGCCAAGGCTTCCATTGGACACTGGAAAAATCAAAGAGCAGAAATCCTTTGGGGTGTTGACATTATTTCCTAAACAAAATCATCACCAGTGTAGTTCCCCTTCACATAAAACTAATTTTATTTGAGATATAAAGCTTCTAATATAAACAAAGTTTCTGAAAGAAAAAACAGGTCAATCATTGCAGCTGCCATGGCAAATAATATTGCAGATTTTTCATTTCTTAATACCCCTACAAGGTCTGGGCATGTGAACATCTGTAATCCTGCTCCCCAGTACCTTCTCCCCTGAAAATTAAAGTGGTACAGATGGATTTTTTCATTTTTTTAATAACCCTAGTCAGTAAAAAATGGAAAATAAGAAGAAGGCATTAAAAACTGCATTGTTATTGGTGTGTCTGTGTTGCATTAGCCCAGACATGTCTGTGCTTGGAAACAAATTGATTGCATCTCTTGGTAAATCAGCCCCTCTGTGGAGAATGCACCAATCTCTCCCCAGATTAAAGAAGAAGCATCTGCTTATAAACACAAACCAACCGAGGAGCTGGCACTGCTGCAGGACTTCATGGCTTGTGTTTCTCTGCTGTTCATCATGTGCATGTAAGGGCTGAGCTACAGCACATCTCTAACACCACATCAGGGCCTTCAGGTAAACCTCTAACTGCTCCATCTGTCCAAAAAATGCATTTAAGCTGATTTTCTTAAAATAAAATGCATGCAAAGTATGTGATGGAGCATTTATCATGGACTGTCTAACAATTCATTACCAGCATTGGGTACAGGATGCATTTATTCTGAATTTACTCGAGTGTAAGGAGGAACAGGTTTGGTCCAAATATCTTCCTGTGGCTTTAAAGATCCAATTAAGCAAAGCACATTCCCAAAATGAAAGAGATGTTAATAGAAAACATGGAAGCAGTTATTGGCTGACACAAGAATCCACTGAAACCCAAACAGCCCCCAGGACCTTGAATTGCCAATAGAAATGATGCAGCAGAGCAGCTCAAAGGCACAGGCCCCAGTGGGCTCTGCTCCTCCCTAGGAATGGGAGTGAAAAAGCAGCTGCACTGTGGGATGTGCCTTCAACCCCCAGCATTTCTGAACCAGCCTTTCACCAAATCTCAAAGTCCAGTGCACAACCCCCTCCAAAGCTCCACCAGCTCGGTCCCACAGAGGGCCAGGTTGTCATTAAAACACAAGAAAATAGAAAAAAAAATTAAAATCCACACCAGCAAGCAGGCAGTAAAAGTGAATTTCCAAATATTTAGTGCAGAGGTGTTCCTCCTGCATCTTCAGACATTCAAGTATCCAGAAATGAGCTGGAAGCCCCAGAAATAACTTGGATTAAAACTGGCCCAGGGCAGAAAGTGTTGGTGCAGGCCAGAAAAGGGCTGCCAGACCCTCCCCTGCCAGGTGCACCCCTTTTCCAGCACATTTTCACCTGGGCTGATGGCCAAAATAAACCACCCAAGTCCCAAATCCCAAACATCAAAGATGAATGAGCACAAAGTATCTGAAATGTTTCCTAGTTTGGCTCAAAGTGGGAAATTCTGCAGAACTCAGAAAGGATCAAGCTCTGTGCAACAGGAAAGAGACACTTGAGGCTGCCTCCCCTTTCACTTCATCTGAACAAATGTTTGATAAATTCAGGCAAAATGGAAAAATCCTGAAGATTATAAAATCCTTTCTCTGCATATACAAAAATCACTCATTTCATAACTCTATGCAGTGGTGCAAAAGTAATAAAAGCCAAAAAAGCCACGTAAGAGACTGAAGCAGGAGTTGCTTCCCAGTCAAAATCTAAAAGCACAGCATTAAACATTTCCTTTTTTATCTTTATATTCCTCCAAAATGTGAAAAGTTCTTGCTCAGAGACCTATTGCTCTTCTTGAACTGCACAAGAAATGATTAAATAGAGAGAGAACAAATATTGTCTCAAGTTGCAACAGCTTTCACCAAGTGCTGCAAATGTTTTCCTGACACACAAATGGAGTTAAAATTTGGAAATTATTTCGAGTCCCACGTTGAGTCTGAGAAATATTCCTCACAGAAGCAGTGTATTGTGTATTTTCATTAGGATTTAACTGATTTATTAGTAGCCAAATGAGATAACTTTTGTGCACATTTTTGGAGGAAAAATTGGGATATTATCATTAAGGTTGCTAGAGAGCATGAGAACATATATGGAACAAAAAGTGCAACCATTTGCATTTGGCTGCTCATTTGAACCCCATGAATATTTCTGGATAATATTTTGTTTGGAGAAATCCAATCCCCCCCTGAGCAGCGTTTTTCCTGTCTGCAAAGCCCTGGTTTGTCCTTCCCTGGGCCAGCCCTGGAAGAGCAGCCCCTGTGTGCTCCCAGAGCCAGAGCTGGAAGTGACACTCATCTTTCACCCCTGCAATGAGCCAGCCCCACATCACACCCAGATCAAAACCATCCCTGCTCCCCTGGCATTTGGAGCAGGAAGCAAAGGGAACGCTGCATCCTGCCTCAAAACTCAATCCCAGGGATTCCAGTTTCACACATTCTGCAGAGGGCATTTCCCAGCTCTGGGAAGGGGCAAAGCACAACCCCAGGACAAAAACCATCCCAGTGGGCAAAAACCCACGGGACAAAAACCATCCACAGGACGAAAACCATCCCAGTGGGCAAAAACCTACAGGACAAAAACCATCCCAGTGGTACCAGCGTCCATTTGGATACCAGAGATGCTGGGAACACTCAGGAATTGTAGCAGTACAAAACATTTCTCCCATTTCTTTTAGTCCAGTCCATGAGAGGAGCTGTACTTCTCTGTTTTTCAGGATAAAATATTCCAGGACGCTCTACGTTTGAAGTGTGTCTGGAAACAAAGCAGCAAAAGTATTTTTTAAGGGGGAAAAAGGGGGTTTTCAGTCTAAAAATAAGGAAAATATTATCAAAATAAATTTTCAGTGTACTTTGTTTGTGTACTGGTGACAAGTGCCATCATTAGCAGGACTGAGTTCGTTCTTTGGGGCTCTTTTAAGGCAATAATATCCCACACCAGGGGTGGCCACATCGTGACTTTCACGTGGAAAGTCTGTCTTCCTTTACACAGGAAATATTTCAGCTGGCTGAAAGCAACTGCCCACTAAAGTTACTAAAAGATTCATTACATGCATCCTCTAAAAGATCCTGGCAGAAAATCTGTCAGGCTCTGCTGCTCAGATTGACTGTCTTAATCAGCACTGCTGAGTGACTCAGCCATAACCAAGGTCTTTAGGATCTTGGAGGATCTTTAAGACAGCAAAACAAGTAGAGATCAAAAACTATTTCCCTGCTGCACCTCAGTCATGTTCAGTGTAATCCCCAACATCTCTGGTGTCAGTAATTCCCAGTAAGAACAGAGCAACAAACAGCAGGATAAAATCAAGCCTTGATACCTGATGAAATGAAAGCTAAATTAGCACAATAATCCTTCAGGAACATAAGTGCCTTCTCAAGGAGCCTGACACCAGGCTTATACAGGAAGGGCAGAAAAAAGCCTATAAAATTCACTTCAGTGGGATAATGCAACAAAAGCTGAAGAAAGTTGAGCCTCCAATCACCACACATCCATCCCTTGCAACATTTCAAATGATTTTACAGTTCTCCTGACAGATCTGTACATAGACACCTCTCAGCAAATCACAGGGAATATACACACACCTAATCCCTCCTTGCACTGCTGAGACAGAATTCTTGCCCTCAGGCCTTGTCAGTTATTACAATTAGTCCAGGTGAAGTTACCCTTGATAATCTCAGGAGATAATAACTGGCAGCAGGAATAGGATAACAGAACATCCGACAATTACAGGGTTTGGGTAGGGGATTTCTGTAGAGCTGACAACAAAATAAACAACACCTGATGTACAGACTTGTGCAGGAGCCTGAACTCTGATTTTCCCAAAGCAGAGGCAGTGCCAGCATTGCTGTCCCTGCTGTGACCCTGCTGGATGGGCTGTGATGCCTGAGGCCACAGCTTCCCTCATTTACTGACAGAGAAAACTCCTGTTGAGACTTTGCTGCTGCATTCTGTCAAAACTTTCTGAAAAGGGGGATTGCTCTTAGAGCTAACTGTGGATTTTTAAAGTTGGCTCTACCAGAGGTACTCCACAATAAATATAAGAGACCAAAAAATTCACCCAGTGCTTCAGAGCTCCAGCCCAGAGCCTTTAGAATGACCTTGGATGAGGGAACTGAACAGGACTGAGTCTTCTCTCTTGGATGGGGGAATCAAACACAACCCAGAAACTCAACAGAGCAACCTTAAATGTTCAGATTCCCAAAAATCCTTGTAAAGGTGCCCTGCTTACAGGAGTCACTTCCACCACGAGATATTGTCACCAAAGGCCTCAAGGCAGGGAAAAGCTGTCAGTTTGCAGGTGGTCTCTCCTTTATTGCATGAATTCCCTGAAATTTCACTGTCCCTGCTATTGACACTGAGACCACCTTTTACTCTTTCCCTCAGTCCTAACTCTCAACTTTTGAAGTTTTCAAGACAGATCAAAAAACTTCCCCAGAACCATTAGGACCTACAGAAATGTTGAAAGCAGAGGCACAGGTGTGATCAGTGCCAATGTGGCTCCCCAGTAAAACCAGTTCAGGAAGGAAGGAATGCCCAGTTCACTCAATGCCCAACTTCATTTGTCTCACCCTGAAGAGCTCAACCAACAAAATGTTGATATTGACATTCCCTGGAGGTTTTCAGCCTGAAATGAGAGGGGTTGGTCACACAGCTCCTCATATCAGGACCATATTTGCTGCTGGAAAAAGTAAGAGACAACAGATTTTAAGAGAAAATTGGCTAAGTTCTGCACTCTCAAGTTTGTGAGCATTTTACTGCTGCTTAGGGGTCAGAAATACACATTAGGATTTTAAAAAAGATCAATCACAAGCAGAGAATGCAAGAACATAAATCACATCCTACAAACAGGCTTTCCAAAGGAAAAGGGCAAATCAGATACCATCTCTCCCTGTATAACACAAGAAAATCAACTCCGTATTTTCTTTTAATCCCTGATGAAATATAATTTTGCTAATAAGATTCCCCTACAGTGAGAGGATGCCTTTACAGCTTCTTCCCTTGCCTGGGCCTCTTTTTTGGAGAATTTGTGCAGCAGAGGGAGAGTGAAAGGAGCAAAAACCCTTTAAGGGTTTTTACCAGGGTGTCCCAAGGCCTTCCTAAAGCTCTTTGCTGTAGTAAGAATGCAGTTTATATACAGGTAAAATACTACTGTTCTTAATATATTGAAGAACACTTTTTTTTCAACAGAGAACAACAAATCCTGCACAGAAAAGATAATTACAACATCCAGCTTATGGGAAAGACCCAAAACTTGGGAGAAAAGGGGTCTGGAGCTCCAATGGTGCTCCACTGCTACATCCACTAGAATGCATTCTGTTACCCCACAGCAGGTTTCAATTATTCATCTCTTAATCAACTTCAGATTGACTTATTTAAAAGGATGCAATTTTAACAATAAATCTCATGGACAGTGTTAATTAAAAGCTAAATCTTGCCCTGAGCTGGACACCCAAGGCCTATGAGAATGTTCACAGCCCATTTATTTACTCCAGCATTGTGTCAGTTATTGAATTACAGTAAATTAAAAACACAGTGACAGAGCAATAGCTGAAATAAGCGAGGCTTGTTGCATCTCACTTACAAAGGTTGCCAGACTTGGGCTCTGTCAGGCTGCCAAGAAAAGTGAATGTAAAAGTCAGGGGCCCTCAGTTCAGAAACATCCTCTGGTGAGCATGAAGTGTTTCAGCCTCAGAGATGCCAGCAGGCAGAAGCAAAGGTCCAGCACAAGCTCTTCCCTGGCCTCCTGAAAGCATTTAATGATATAAATCCATCTTCCTGACAATCAGCTGGGAATTAAATGACCTCTTGTCACTGGAGGTGAAACTCACTGAAAGCAGAGCTCAACGTGGTGCTCTCTCCACTCAGCACGTTCTGGAGAAAAAGAGATGTCTCCATCGTGCTACAGATTTTCATTAAATTCACAGAGAGATAATGTGTTTTATAAAGCAAAATCCAAACATGTGGAATGAATGATTAACATATACAAAAAAGAATTGAAAATGAAAACGCGCAGAACGTTTGTTACTTATACAGCACATCAAGTACTTCAGAGTAAACAAAACAATTATAAAGACACTTTCTTTCATTGGAAGCCAAGTTAATTTTGGAGAAGAGATGCTCACCCATGATAACTGACCCCTTACAGGAAAAACTGGGAGAGGCAAGAGCAAGAGCTGTTGTAAATGCAGTGCAGACTGCACATGGCTCAGATACACATTACCTCCACAGAGGTGCCACAGGTGAGAAATTCCCTGTACAACGAGGCCCACTCCTCTCCATGAGGAAAAACATTGGCAGAGGTTTTGCAAAGAGGACCTCACTTGAGGAAAACCAGGCCTAGTCTTAGTTCTAACACTGATTTTATTTTATTATTGTCTGACCTAGGTTGTGTCTTCTGGAGACCTCTGTGTGCTCACAGTCACACTTATCTCTGAGGACAGAATGACTGAAGCTGAATTCAGAGAGAGAACAAACCCCCTCCACGCCTTAAATGTTCCACAGGAGCAGATATCAACATGGTAAGAGCTAAAGGCCCTCAAGAATTTTGAAATTAAGGCCACCCAGATCCCAATCCCTCCTTGTCCAGCACGTGTTCCTGCTCTGCAGGAGTAGCCATGGTGTTCTACATGGACCAGCCATAGCATGGGCAGCCTCATTACATTTACACCCTCCATCCTTTAAAGCTCAGCTTAGCCTCTTCAGGGGGGATTGGGCCACCAGAGCAGCTTTGCAGAGGAGTGTTCACACTGTGGCTGTGGAAGAGCACATCCTTCCAGAGCCAGCCTCAAGTTCCCAGGGTAGGAAAAGCATCCCCTGCTCCATTCCCAGTCTCTGGAGGGAATGTGTGAGGAGGTTACAAAGCATTTTTCCCTGGCTTATCTCTGATCTCTCCATTTCCCATGGCCTGCTGCTGCTCCAGCTCCCAGCTCCAGCACTCCAGCTCCTTCCTGGATCTGCCTGGAGCAGATGTTCAGGGCTGTGCTGCAGACAGACAGAGCATCTGGGAACAGGACAGGGGGACAGCCCTGGGAGGGAAGGAGCAGAAGGTCACAGGAAGCCCTTGTGCCGTATCAGTTTCAGCACATGACCTGAGCAGCTTGAAAGAAAGCTTTTAATAAAATGCAGGCTTCCCCCAGAGCCTGCACAAACTTTTCTCAAGAACTCACCCAGTTATGAAACTTTCCCAGTGCAAATTGGGATGGCAAAGTCCTAACTTAAAGCTAGTCCCAAATATCTGTGAGTGAGTGAAAGCACATCTCTGCACAGCCCAGAGCATCAGCAGGGCTTATAGAGACCATGGAACATCTGCACAAAGTTCCCAGAACTTCTGCTCCAGCTCTTGGAGACAGTGGCTGCCTGTACACACAGGGACTTGCTTTGTTTGTTTGTTTGTTTGTTTTTTTAGCTTTCCCTGACACACACGAAAAGCAGGCAGATTTTCTTTGCCTTCAACATTCTCAGGGCACAATAAATACACCCAGGATTCCTGTCTCCAATGTGACATCACAGAATCACAGAATCCTGAGCTGGAAGGGACCCCAAAGGTTCATCCAGTCCAACTGCTGGCCCTGCACAGACACCTCAACAATCACACCCTGTCCCTGAGAGCACTGTCCAAAGGCTCCTGCAACTCTGGCAGCCTTGGGGCTGTGCCCATCCTCTGGGGAGCTTGTGTAGTGCCTCAATACCCTCTGGGAGAAGAGCCTTTTTCCTGATACCCAGCCCAAACCTCCTCTGACTCAGCCTCAGCCATTTCCCAGAGTCCCTGGTAACAAGAGCAGAGAGATCAGAAAATCTCAGCAGGGTTAAGCCAGGCCTGGACCAGCTCCCCCAGACTGGCACATTCCAGCCAACAGGGACACAGCAGCCAGCCCCCACCAACACCATGATCCAGGCCATGTCCTGCAGGACCACTCTGTGCTGTCCTTTACCCTCTCTGATCAACCAGACCCCCTCAGCTCTTCAGAGGGGTTTGTTAGAACAGGATATCAAGCCCAAAAACCCCACAGAACTTGGTGAAGCAGCAAAGCAGCCTCGACCTGAGCTTCCTCCTGCTCCTGCCCTGGGTGTGAGCTCCATGGAGTGACTGTTGGGAACCAGCAGAGAAAGGGCAGCTCTGCACACACAGCCCTGGCCCCACAGCCCATTTATCCCTGTCAGTCCCTGCTGTGCCTCCTGCTCCTCTTGGTGACCACTCTGCGCCAGTTTTTCAGGAATCCTACCTGACAACCATCCTCCAAATCTGTGTCCATCCCACCAACACAAACCATGGGATTCTCTCCCCAAGCACTTCCTTTCATCTACTGCCCTGCAGATTTACTTGGAAACAGTGGCACTGCAGTGTCTCCACTTCAGGAGGAGATCCTGGAAAGCAATCTTCCTCACGCTGGGATGCTGGCATGGAAGCAGGCTGAGGTTATTGCTTTCCTCACTAAAGGGTTCCTTTCTCCAGCTACTTCTTTTCCCCAAGCTGCCTGACTTTGGCAGAGCACCATTTTCAATATTGCACTGCATTAGAGTCCAAATATAGGCAAGTTCTTTTCTTTTACATTATATTCCCCAGCAGACTTCAAAGAACTTTACTATTAAATAACAGTAATATTTAGAGTTTTATCATCACATCACACACTAGTGATATATATTTAAGCTGAAATTATTCAGTTTTTCCACCTTGGCAAACTTCACAGTGTAGCCCCCCCCCGGCTATCCTGTCATTCCAGCCCAATTAAATGACATTAAACATGTCCAAGCCTCTCACATGCCACACTCCTGGCAAGGACAGCAGTGACTCTGCTTGTAAACAGACAGAAAAAAAAAAAAAAAAAAACCACCAAAAAACTGTAACTTCCTCTGCAGCACCTGACCAAATGAAACATAACACCAAATGTAGAATTTCAGGAATTTTAAAGGACTTCATCATAAAGGATGTAAAACTGCAAGCACCACCCCCACACAGAAGCATCCCTCAGCTAACACCAGTATTTTGCTGTTGTTTACAAAGAATCATTGACAACTGCTCTCATTTAGTCATTTCACTGCTGCTCCATTTATAGATGCTCAGATTCGTTGACTTTCAATATCTCCTTGATTACAATGAAAAAGAAACAAGAAAAGCCGTGCAAAGTCACTTCATTATTCAACTGTTTGGGGCTGGGGCAAACCCAGAATTTCTTGGAGCTGATTTCAAGACACAGCACGGGGTCTGCTAATTTTTAAAAGCAGGAACCCGGATCAAAGACAGCATCTTAAGAGCAAAATAACTGGATATGCCACTCGTTTAAGTACCTCGGTAGGGAGGAGTGTGTCAAAATGCAGGCTGGGTGAGGAGTGTGACAGCTCCACCTCTGCCCGGCCGGTGTGAGACTCTCCAGCTGTGCCAGCAGCGATTTCCCCTGGCGGCAGCAGCTCCGGGATACCCACCCAAGGCGAGAGCACACCCGGGCAGCAGAAAACACCTCGGACAAACAATTCCTGCTTCTGGAGAGAACATTTCACACAACAACATCGAATTTGCAGCTGAGGATGACTGAGGTTTTTTTTGGTTTTGGTTTCCAGGGCTTGAGGAAGGAAAGGTTTACACTTTTTCTTTTGTCTGAGTTAACTTTCTACATGCTTCTGGCTTGCAAGACAATCGCTGCGTGTAAAGCAGCTGCGTTTAGTTAGAGATTTTTTAAAAGAGTTTTCGACTCTGAGGTGCTCTTTGGAGTCCCAGCAGGCTGCTGGATTTCTACATCTGTTTCTAAAGAGCAGGATCCAGTGTCACACCTCAGGGAAACTTTTTTTTCCCCCACTCTTTGCCTACTTAAATCTATACGCAAGCTTTAAAATACTCCCCTGCCTAACTCTCATTTGCAACACTTTAAATCCCGGCGAGGACGTAATTAACACAGCAGTTTCGGTAGAAGTTAATTATGGAAACAAAGAAACGATGTCCTGAAGATAATTTGCTGCTACTTCAAGCCACTTTTGTCAAGAAATACAAGGCTACAACCTCAAACAGTGACATCTACCCTCATCCTCTTAGAGGCTTAAGGCAACAAAAGCATTTTGTTTGTTTTTAAACTCATTCCTGGATAGTGGCTGAAGCAGCAGCCTGTGACCCAGGGATGAAACAATTAACCACAGGGACTAATCAAGAGCTGTGGAACTTTATCTCACAACTTTCAAGGAAATCAGCAGCACCCCTACAATCTAAAACACAATCTGGAGATCTGTGGGTTTACTCCAAGCTTTTTAAATGTTTTTCTTTTACTCACATTTCTTTCATTATGACTCCTCACAGAGTTCCACGGTCTGGAAGAACAATAATCGAGCTGAACTGGGAATATCCAGAGCCACATGCTGCAGAAAACATCCAAGCTGGAGAGGTGCTGTTCCTTAAATTGACATTAACTTTGTGCTTTTATTGGGAACGCTCGGGCCAGCCCGTGAGCACCCTACAGGCAGTGAATGGACAAAGCTTTTGGGGTTGTTCTGCTCCCTCCAAGGAAAGGTCATGGACAAAAAGGCAGCAGCAGGAGACAGAGGTCCACATTCTCTTTCTGAACATGTCAGGGTTAAAGGGTAGGGACTGAAGATTCTGTCTGGGCTGGGTTTCTGATAGAGCAAATTCTATTTACCCAACGACTACAGTCACCTTAAAGAAACCTGTAAAACTTTTTAGAACAGGCTTTTTCTTTGTTTGGTTTTTTTAATTGGTGTTGGATGTTCAGGTTCCCTTATTCTTCCACAAAACCTAGTATGTGGTTGAACATGTGATAGATGTCTATCTATAAAAAATAAATAAATCACTTGATCTGCCCATGAATCCACACTTTAAGCATTTGCCAAAGATATTATTCAAAATAAAGGAAATACTTTGCTGTGGAAAGTAACTGTACATAATCACAGTCCAGGCTGGAAGGGAACTGGATGCATCACCTGGTCCAGCCTTTTGTGGGAAAAGGAGCCTGGCTAAGATTATCCAGTCTCATCTTGGAAACCTCCAGCCACGAGGATTTCACCACATCCCTGGGGTGGTAATTCCAGTGAATTTTTGTTCTCACTATGAAAAAAATGCATTCTTATACTGAGCTGAAACCCCTCTTGGTGTAACTTGTACTACATGACCTGTGCTGTAATGACTACATTAATATATAATGACTAATAATGACAATATTAATATACTCACATAAAGGTGAATTCATTTTCTGATAGGTACTTCCCAGCAGAATGCACAGAAAATAAGAAATGAACCATTTCAGACCCAATGTGATTAGTTGCTTTATGTTAATGGGGTTTTATTTTTCCCTTCCAGGCTCTTTGAAACATGGAAAAAAAAAACCAACTTGCATTGCCCTAAAGCTTTGAAACGATCTGAAAAACCAGGGGTGAAATAGCCTTTTTTGCCCCTTTAAAAAATACAGCTATTTGTTAAGCATAGACAGCACTCCCTGGAGACGCTAGAAAACAACTTTTGAAAATTTTCCCATTGAGATGTCATGAAGAATTCCGACCCCAAGCTAGAACTCATCCAGCCATTGAATGTGCACCACGAGACTCCCGGGACATGGGGAAGTCATTCCAAGAGATCCACCCTCTCCCACAGTGCCGGGAACAGCATCCTTGGGGACAGCGGCACAACCCCAGGCTCAGGCATCCGACAAGACAGTTTTATCTGTTAGCTACAAGCACATTTTTAAAGGCAGTTATCCCACAGTATTCACAATTTGGGTTAAATTTTGGCTTTTCCCATCAACTTTCTCTCTTTAGCGTTCACTTTTTTCACTTCTTTAACTATTAAATGCGGGCATATTAACAAGCAGCACTTCTCCGAGGTGGGGTGTGACTGAAGCACCCACCACAAACCCCTTTGGAGGAGCCGGAGCTCACGTACATCCAACTCAGTGAAATTCTCATGCAGCAGTCCAAAAACACTGCTCACTTTTTACTGACTTGGCCTGAAGGAATCAGTCTTTTTCCAATTCCAGCTATCCCAGCTCCAAGGTCCCTTTATGCCTGGGCTACGCTGTTTTACACAGAAACCCCTCGCAAAAGGGCCGGAGTCAGAACCCTGATAGAGCAGAAGGATCGCGGGATAAACATCACTCGATAAAAGCAAAACGGAGACGCTTTCTTTCGGTCGCAAATAAATAAACAGACAAATAAATAAATAAACATTTTTGAGGGGTACAAGGGGGGTGGGATGGCGAAACACGCCCTGAGAGCGGAGCTAAGGGCCAAGTCGCCAGTGCGGTAACACACCTCGGGCACCATCAATCACGGACCGCAAAGCGGGACCGCCTGGCAGTGCTTACGCCGGGAACGCGCACCGGCCCCAACACTTGGAAAGAGCTTTTTACGAAGCAATTAAACACAGACCGAGCATAAAACCCCGAGCTGGTTAACGGGAGGCGGCGGGGGGGCAGCGGGGCTCCCCTCGGTGCCGGCCCGGCTGCTCTCTCTCATCCCGGCCGGGACCGCCGCCCGCCCTGTCCCCCTTACCTTGCGTGGCGTCCCCGGGCTCGGCGCGGCTCCCCGCTCGCAGCAGCAGCAGCAGCGGCAGCAGCAGCGGGAGGCTCCCGTCCGCGCCGCCCGGCTGCTGCATTCCTGAGCCGGCGCTGCTCCCGCATCCACCGCGGGGCCGCCGCTCCTCCGTCCCGCGCTGTGCCGGCGGGCGGGCGGGCGGGGAAGGCGGTGCGGGCGGGGAGGGAGCGGGGCCGGGCCCGCCGCCCTCAGCCCGGCCCGCTGTCAGCGCTGCCCGGCCCCGCAGCGCCCCCGCGCGGCCGCCCGCGCCGCCCGCCGCCGCCATTTTGTCCCCGCGCGCGGAGCCGCCCGCCCTCAGAGCCGCCCCTCAGAGCTCTGAGGGCGGCGGTGCGGGATTGTCGCGTTCCCTTCTGAGGGACAGTCCCTGCGGGATTGTCGCGTTCCCCTCTGAGGGACAGTCCCTGCGGGATTGTCGCGTTCCCTCTGAGGGACAGTCCCTGCGGGATTGTCGCGTTCCCTTCTGAGGGACAGTCCCTGCGGGGATGTCGCGATCCCTTCTGAGGGACAGTCCCTGCGGGGGTGTCGCGTTCCCTTCTGAGGGACAGTCCCTGCGGGGATGTCGCGTTCCCTTCTGAGGGATTGTCCCTGCGGGATTGTCGCGTTCCCTTCTGAGGGACAGTCCCTGCGGGATTGTCGCGCTTGCAGGGGATCGCTTTCCACAGAACCGCCTGCGGGATTATCGAGTCCAGCCTGCGAGCAGACAGAATCACAGAATCGAGCTGGAAAGGAGCACTGCTGGTGATGTGTTCCAGCCTGACTTCTCCAGCACCCCAGAGCCCGTGGCATGGGGTTGTGTCCAGAGGGTTCTGGAATGTCTCTAGTGAGGGAGACTTCATATTCTTCTCTGGACAATCCATTCTAGTGCGTGGTCATCCGCACTGGAAAGGTTTCTATCCTTTCCCCTTCCCAAGGGTCTGCACAGTCTGTGGGATTACTGCACTCTGAGGGGCGCGCTTTTCACAGGATCACACAAGTGCTGAGGTTGGAAAAGACCTTCAAGACCATCAAGTCTAACCTGTGATCCATCCCCGCCTTGTCAACCAGCCCAGACCCCAAATATGCCTTTTCCTCTCTCTGGCGATTGGAAACCAAGATTTTGGGCAGGAGGGTTGGAGTTCCCTCCTGCCAATGGTGGATAACATTTTTGCTGGAGTTGGAGGACATTGCCAAAGCTGGTTGAAGCTCCTAGGAGTGATAACTACTTTCCATCCAGGAGAATTATCACATTTCTGGGATGCTTAGATTAGGTTTAGGGTTTCAAAAGTCAGCAACTGTTTAATAAAAAGCTCATAAAGCAGAGTGGAAACAAGGACAAGATTAAAGGAATTTCCTTTTCACTTCCTGCTAGATCAGATCCCTTAGGCTTTTCTTCTGCCATATGAATCTTGTATTTCTTGTCAGACACTAACAGAGTTTCAAGAGGAGGAAGAAACCCAGATAAACATCTGGCAGCGTGTTAGGGAAGGAGATTGAGATCTGGAACCACCTTCTCCTCACAGATACAAACATGCACATGTACTTCCTCTCTCCAGCCAGGCAAAGGACAGGAGATTATCCACTTTCTGGGGAAAACTGGCCAATAAACAAGCATGGATGAAATGGACAAGGTTGATGTGTTTTAGGATCTGGTGTGACACATGGAAGGGACTTTCAGCTGCTGGCCCCTGAGCAGAGTTCCTGCTGCTTTAGGTCCTTGAAGCATCACCCCCAATCCAGGTGAACAGGGCAGACCCAGCTCCAGACAAGACCATCAGGCGAGTTCATGGTGGCAGGTCTGAGATCAGGCTGAGAATCATCAACAGCTCAGGGGCCATTCCTCAGGGGCCATTCCTCAGGGACCTTTCCTCAGGGCCATTCCTCAGGGGCCATTCCTCATGGACCTTTCCTCAGGGCCATTCCTCAGGGGCCATTCCTCAGGGACCTTTCCTCAGGGGCCATTCCTCAGGGACCTTTCCTCAGGGCCATTCCTCAGGGACCATTCCTCAGGGACCATTCCTCAGGACCATTCCTCAAGGACCTTTCCTGAGGGCCATTCCTCAGGGCCATTCCTCAGGGCCATTCCTCAGGGACCTTTCCTCAGGGCCATTCCTCAGGGCCATTCCTCAGGGACCTTTCCTCAGGGCCATTCCTCAGGGACCTTTCCTCAGGGCCATTCCTCAGGGACCTTTCCTCAGGGACCATTCCTCAGGGACCTTTCCTCAGGGCCATTCCTCAGGGCCATTCCAGCAACACGGGACATTCTGGGCACTGGGACATGGCATAGGAGCTACTGGCAGGTCTGAGGTGGAGCAGGGAATGAGGCAGGTCTGAGGAATGAGACAGGTCTGAGGAATGAGACAGGTCTGAGGAATGAAGCAGGTCTGAGGTCAGTCCATGCATCAGGAGGGTCCATAGCCCAGCACAGGGATGCTGCAGGGACAGACTCTGAGGGGGCCAGGGCTGAGCTTAAAGAGAGCCCCAGGCAAGATGGAGTGGGACTCATTAAGAGCTCTGTGTGCCCTCAGGGACCTGACACTCGTCCTGGAGACAGGGAATAGCAGGAATAGCAGAGCTGTGCCAGCAGGAAGGTCAGGCCGTGCAGCTGGGATTGCAGTGCTGCCCACCAGCCCGGGCTTGCCTGCCCTGACCCTCTGAGGTGACATTTCTGACTGATCTAACAGCGAGCTGCCCGCAAGAAAACCCCTCGTGTGTTTCCTTGTGTTCCCCCAGGCCAGTCCATTCCATGAAGCCTCTGGCGAGAGGGAATGTGAGCGATGTTCCCCAGGATCAGCAGCTGGGTCTGATTCCCCACAGCTGCCAGAGTGTTGGATCCAGCAAAGGTGAGGGGGACCCTTCTGCAGGGTCTCCACTGAACTGCTGCTTTTGGCAGCAACTGCTGCTACACCTCTTCAGCTGCGAGACAGGAGTGTTTCCTTCATCTGTCTGAAGTAAGATGTCCATGAGATCCAGATTCCTCTGAGCTGGGCACATGGATAACCCACTAAACACACAAAAAAAGTCTGTGGCAGATGCAGAAACTAAATGCAGATTCTCCAAGTTCCCTTTTAGCTTCGAAGTTTTAGCTCCATGCAGCGTGAGAGGATAAATCATTTATAATTAAAAAACAAACCACTTATTTTTAGCTGCAAATCTACCAAAGTGCATGCAATTAGCAGATATAAATCATTTCCTGGCTCGCAGGCTGCTCAGCACAGCACATAAATGAAAGTTAAAACATACGTTTGGGGAATACGTGGTACATCTGCTCTCAATCTGCAGCATTTGGGAATCAATACAAATATTCTCCCTGCTTTAACATGCTGCAGTCTGTCATCCCACAGTGGAAGGGCTAAAAATATATGAAACAAAGGAACTGGAGTGGACACAGCCCTAAAGACCCCAAAATGGATAGCAGGGAGTGTCCACAGTGATCTGATGGCAAAAAGAATTCCGGGTAGGGATGAGCACTGGCTTGGGAGGAAAAACTGGGGCTTCTCCTCCGTGTCTCAGGATGCTTGGGTGATGAAGTGCACACATAAAGCTTCAGAAGGTGACTCTGGGGGGAAGAATCAACCACTTGATACATGGCCACATATTTTAAAACAACGACAGGCTTGTAGTCAATATCTTTGTGGAATTAGTTCCCGCAGGGAAAATGTATTATCCACAAAACTTTCTTATTCTTTTTTTTTTTTTTTTTTTAATGAAAAGATAGCAAAGAAGCTGTCTGGGAATGATTTGTAAGTACAATAAACCTCACAAGAGGATGATAAGCAAAGCATTGTAAGAGAATCGTGTCAGAAGTACAGCAAAATAAAAGAGAAACATTACACATTTGTAGTTACTGACAATGTGTGTTCTTAAGTATCATGTCACATTAGAAAAGAATCCTTGTTTTCCTTTCCAGCTTTCACTAATATTCCTATTAATCTATACCAGATTTTTTGATTCCACCATTTGAGGCCATATCAATCATCCTTTTCCCCCTTGGAATTCAACTGGAATTACACTAGCATGTTCAGCCTTCCAGAGTGGAAGCTGGAAGTGAGGGCAGAACTTCCCTGGATTCCCAGAGTCTGTGCATCCATGGAAAGACCCAGTGTAAATCTGATTTCACCACGGATTTTTAAATTATAAGGTGGAAAAAACCAGTTTCTGGTACATTTAAAGGTGGGAGATTTAGACATAACTTACACTGAGTTCTTTAGGAAAGGAATTCTGTTGAACTCAGGTGAAATCATTGTCCACTTGGTGCCAGCTTGAATTTCCAGTGGAGTTTCAGGAGCCAGTACAGCATAAATAATGTGTTTATTTAAAAGGGACAGGAGATATGAGAATAAATAGTTTTCTGTTTATTCTATTTTATTCTATCTTATCTTTTTCTATTCTATTCTGTTCTTCTGTCCTGAAGGCAGCAGGCCAATGAGGAGGAAGTGCATTTGTGCCAGTCTTTGCAACAGCTCTCTCTCCTCAGGTGGGATTTTTCCTTTGCTGTGAGAGGAAAGCAAAGGCTCAGCAGCCACAGGGAACGTGGCAGGGAGCACTGTGGGGTCAGGGGACAGGGGTGGCCCTGGGGAATGGCACGGGGAGCATCAGGGGCTGCAGGTCAGCCCTGCTCAGACCATTTCCTTCAGTCTGTGGTCTGGGAGCACTTTGAGAATTGGCAGAAAACTGTGGAAAAGATGAAAGGAAAAGCCTTGAAATAGACCACAATTCTTTCATGTGTGGATTACACTGGAATTTTATATATATAAATAAATGTGCATATATTTATATCTCAGGAGGACTCTGTTCTTTACATCCCTAAAATCCATACCTTCATAACATGAAGTGTCACCCTTCTGGGAAAAAGAGGGTGACAATAGGACACAAACACCAGCAACTATTTAATAACATATGCAAATATTGGCATGCTTATTACACATTAGTTTTGTTTTTGGTTTTTGTTATGACTTTATTTTTTGAACTGGCACCCCACCCCTTCATGGCAGTTGACATCCATTGTGCTGGGCACTTTGGAATTATTTATTTGAGGACATGGTGCAGTCAGTGGGAAAAGTGTGTGACAGCAACAACTCCAAACACTCACCCAGGCTGTGCATTCACACCTCAGGTGCTGAGCTTTGTAATTAACCTTAAAGGAAACTACAATTATTTGATGTCATTCTCATTAGCTCCAGAAGGGAGCCAGGAAGAGAAGGACACGGATTTACAGCTCAGTTTGGACATGACCAAGTTGTCCTTTTGCAAAACACCTCAGGTTGTTTCAGGTGAAATTGCTCCGTAGCTTCCAAGTTCCTCACGCAGAGTTTGTTTGCTTCTTCCAACCCAACCCTCAAAAAATCTGATTCAGAGAGAAGGTCATTAGGGCAGTAGTTTGGAAAACTGAACCAATATTACACCCAACAGTCATAATCCATCACTTCCCACCACTTGCAGGGAGCCCAAGCCCTTCCTGCCAGGAAGGACCATGGCATCTTCAGGATGAACGAGGAGATTTCATCACCTTCCTAAACATCCTCATCTTTGTGGCCAGGCACGTGAGGCAGTAAAATACTTCAATGGTAAGAGAAAGGAGAACAGCACAATTTTTGCAGGAGAAAAAGAGATTCCAGGGCTGGTGGTTTGACAGGTTAATAGGAAGGCCCCTAGTCAGCCTTTACAATTTATTTACTTGCAAGTCTACGTAGGGATTTGGCATCTTAAACAGGTTTTTACTGCAACAACATTTCAATTCACCTTTAAGACTTCCAATTAAGACAAACACTGGGGATCCAGGGGTGGAATTTGCATGGAAGTTAGCAGGGAGTTGGCAAAGCCCTGATAGCAGGGTTTAGGTATCAGCTTTATAGACTTGTATTGTCCTATCTAACATCTCGTATTCTCCACTCGTTTTGCATGTAAAACTTTTATTGCTATCAGCATGAGTTTAGCACAGAGCTAACCCAGAGATGTGCCCCAACATGAGCTGAGGTACCCCATTCACTCAGAACAACTTGGCTGCACTAAATCTTTGTGGTGAATGTTTGGTTTAGTTCCCCATAAACCTCGTCTGCTGGATTTATATATTTTGGCTCCTTTTCTTTTGACTCTGGTGGCTGAATTTGCGATGGGTTTAAGTGACTGCGATCCCACTGGCAGCAGCAGCAGAGCTGCAGCACAGTGGGGATTTCTCCTTGTGTAAATACAGGGTTTTGTCTGGCAGGATGCTGAGGGCACCGACCTGCTGGGGTTTCAGTGAGATCCCGGAGCGCTCTGCACCTCCGGGGAGAAATTCCAGCCCCAAGAGTGTCTGGTCCCTCTCTATGGCCCTTTGTCCCAGCATAAAATGCAGCTGCTTATCTCCTTGTGAATCACAAACACTAAAATGTTTATTTTCCTGTCTTATGAAAGCTCACTTCTATCTGCTACACAGAATTATGTCAATTATGAGGATGATGAAGACATCTTCTCCCTCTAAAGCTCTGTGAAATTTAGCTTTCTCTCACGTGGGTGTGGGGGTTTTAAATAAAGTAGTATTTCAATAATGGCTTCAGTGGGATTCTTTAATTCTTTTCCTCTATTTAGAGTTGATTATTTTTTTAAATTCATTTCAATTCCAGTGAAAATGGCTCTGATCTGATAAAGGAGATGAAGTCACTGCACAGGCTTACTATTTTATTTCCATAAGGTTTGAAAGTTTTGTTCCCTGCAGTGTTTTGGAGCCCAGGAGCATTCATCTGTTTTGTAAAAGGAAAGTTCTACGGGACAACATTTGGTCACTGTTGTCTGAATTTCATTATTCTGTTCTCCAGACTAGCAGAGGGGAAAAGTGCAAGTTAGCTGGGTCACAGTCTGAAATGTGAGAGCAGTCAACTTTTTCTGAAGTTTATGGGAATGAAAGGAAATTTAATACTGTTCAAAAGAAAGATTTAAAGTTGCATCATGTGAAAACAATTGGAGAAGTTTAATCCCGAGGTCTTGGGTTATTTGGTAACTTACATGACCATTTGTCAGCCTGCAAAAGATGAAGTTGGCTTTGCCTCTGTTAACAGTTGGCCTCTGTTTTGGAGTGGTTTTGCAGTGCCAAAGGAACAAACAGGAGTTATAGCAGTTTACAGAGCGCTGCTCGTTCCATTCTTCTGCAGCCTTTCAGCTCCTGCCACTCTGCTCGGCTCCTCGGGCTCTCCCACTGCTCGGGGAACACGTGCTGACAAGCCTTTCATGGGACAGGGGCTGCAGGCCTGACAGCTCCTCAGGCTCTCAAAAGCTGAATACATATCCATAATTTAACCTTTACCTCTCAGCCCGCTCCAGGCCTCAGCCATTGCATTGTGTGTGCAAGAAAAGCCATGGGACCCTGGGATGTAACTGAACACTTCATGTTTTGTAATGTTTCCAGTGTATCATTTATGCTAAAAGATGGTGATTGAAACATTCTTTTCATTTAGATCAGTTTCTGTGGAGCAAATTGAAGTGAAAAATCTACAGAGCTTTGAATGCATAAAAACTAGAGAACTTTTTTTGAAGAGCTTTGAATGCATAAAAACTAGAGAACTTTTTTCCAGAACGTCCCAGCACAAATTCCATGAAATAACTCTTAGCAAAGTCTCTTGCTGTTAAGAAAATTCTCAGGAAATGTAGCCTGAGCCTCCCTATATCATCTCCATCCTCCCTGGATTTGGCATCACTGCCTTCTGTGTTTGGCCACCTCTCCCACAGAGACTTAAAATAATGGGAATCATTATTAAAGGGGAAAAAATGGTATCAAAACAAAGACAACTTGGTTTTGAAGGACATTTTAAATATTGTTTTGAGGGAGTTGAGTCCCACAGGAGTAACTTTTAAGATCTTTGGGGTGTGCATGGGATGGGGGCCTTGCCTTGCAACTGGAGAAGCTGAGGTTTAATCATTAAACTCAGGATGGAGCCTCTTTCCCTGTATTTCCCAATGCAATGAATTTATAAGTTGCCTTTACCAGCTCTGAACATAGGGGTTGATGCAGTTTCTTTTCCACCTGATCATTCAGTAACTCCTCTGACATCCATGCTAGAGCTTGTGAAGTCTTGTATTCCCACACAGAACTGCAGAAAAGAAATGAAATCCAGAGGGGAAAAATACTGTGTATGGAGAGGTGGTAGTGGAAAAGGGTGAAGGAGGCCAAAAAGGAGGAAAAACAAGAAAAAAAGAAGGGAAAAATGAGAGGAGAAGAAACTTGTGACTGTAAGATGAAAATCCAGTTTGTGAGGAATTAATGCACAGAGACAGGAACCTGTTGCACTTCCCTGGATGTAAAAATCAATTCCTGGGAAAGCCCAGAGGTATTTGCTGTTTACATCAGCCCTGTTGGCATGGCAGAAGAAATCAGGAGGAGCTGAGGTGTGTTCTGTACCTCCTTCTTCACACAAACTTCACAGACATACATCAGGACATTCAGTTTCTTGGTGGCTTTGCAGTCCCTCTATCTGAAATTGAGAAATGCAGCTCAGCTGCTTTTTATCTACAGCAGTCACTTCAAAGCAGAACATACAAGAGCTGCTTAAAAACTGCCTTTGATTCCCTTGACAGAGAGCTCACCAGTGCAGCCAGGGAGCTGAAACCACAAATGTCTAATTTCACTTTTGCTGCTGGTTACTTTGAATTGATCTATCACATCTTCCTCTTTTCTTCTTTTTAACTTTATTTTTTTTAAAATTTGAGAAAGCAGCAAAATAAAATGTCTTACCTTGTTCATTCTGCCATAAATACTATCAACAGTGGATGCCTGAAATGCTGCCAGGAGCTGCCCTGTCTCACCTGCTGCTGGGAGTGAGACACTAATTAACAACTCTGCACATGTTGCACGTTTTTGCTTGGCAATAAGCTAAAAAATAAATTGCTTCATTTTACATTCAATTTCTCTACTCTCCATACAACCTCAATATTCAACTTTCACAATAGCAACAGTTTAATCAGGAGGACACTGAAAGCTAAAAACCAGTAAGTGTGGGAGAAGCTCTGACCTCTTGAAAGTGGAGGGAGCTCAGGTGCTCCTGAAAAAGGCACTGAACTGGGCCAAATGCATTTTAGCATTCCAATAAAGTGCCATGTAGCTATTTAAATAACACCTACATACTAATTAACTTCTCCAGCCCAAGCTGCACATTACTGAGGCTGTCATTTTGCTTTGGAAAAGGCTGGGCTTCACCCTGAAAGCTGTAGGTACCTGAAACTAGGCAGGACCTCATTTAAATTCATATTTTTGTATTTTTTCCTCTGTCATCCAAGTGGTCAAACTCTCAAACAGCTGGAACTTCTTGCAAAGGGAGGAACACCTCTAAACTGCTGCTGAGTCAAATTAAACCCCAGCACTGTTTAAAAATCCCATTATTTCCTTTTGTAGGAGCTGAGCAGCTGATTAATGCCCTCATAAAGCATCTTCTTTGAGGCTGGCTGCAATTGTGTTACAACACTTTTCTCTTCGGGCTGCACTGGCACAGGATGGATTTGTAGTGTCTCTCTGGTTCTTTACCCTCTTTGCAGACAGGTGACCCCGGAGGAGAAGGCAAAGTCTCCTCTGCTGCTGCCAGGAACAGCCATCCCAGTGCTCCCTGCTGGGATTCCTGTTCATGGCACCGTGGAGGGACACTCAGCACTGGGAGTTCTGTGCCAGGAACAACACAAGCACTCTGCTTGTGAACTTCCTCAGTGCTCCCCTTCCCTGCAGCTCCCCCCCTGTCCCAGGAGTGCTGGGTAAACACAGCTCAGATGATTCAAAGCTTTGCACACTCACAGGGCTTGCTTGGCCTTTCATTCCTTCCAAAACTCACCTTTTTCCCCTTCCTTTGTGATGAGAGGAGGGACTGGAAATAGCAGAGGAGGGACTGTGGGGATTCCCCAACATCGGGAGAGTCACCCTGGGCACCCAAACGGGCACCTGGAGGGAGCAGGGCATGGAAGGTCCTTCCAGGTGGCTTTCACAGAGCAGGGGAGGGAGCTGGATCCATCTAAGTTCATCCAAAGGCTTTCTAAGCCATGTCTTGATACCAAGTATAGCCATGAGGTGCAGCCAAACACCTCCAGTGTTCAGCTCATCCTGGCTGCTTCTAGAAAAGACAGGATTTTTCACCAGCCTTTGCCTTGCTGTGATAAAAAGGAGCTTAAAGCTCATCCAGTTCCATGGGCAGGGACACCTCCCACCGTCCCAGGTTGCTCCAAGCCCCAGTGTCCAGCCTGGCCTTGGACACTTCCAGGGATCCAGGGGCACCCACAGCTGCTCTGGGCACCCTGTGCCAGGGCCTGCCCACCCTCCCAGGGAACAATTGCTTCTCAATCTGTCTCTCTGGAAGCCATTCCCTGTGTCCTGTCCCTCCATGCCTTGTCCCCAGTCCCTCTCCAGCTCTCCTGGAGCCCTTTAGGTCCTGGGAGTGGCTCTCAAGTCTCCCTGGATCTTTCTCCTCTCCAGGTGAGCACCCCCAGCTCTCTCAGAGCAGCCCTGGGAGCATCTGATCCCCATCATCTCTCAGATCCATCCCAACAGCTGTGGCCTTGGCTGCTCTCACACTCTGTCACACGAGGAGCCTGGATTCATTTCAAACCTGGACTGCTGCTCCTCACCAGGATTCCTCATGCTAATTAAAACTTCATTTGTTCCCTGCAATCAAGCTGTACGTGTGGAGCTGAGCATTGGGCCCAGAGGAGAGAGGGAGTTCACAGAGCTGAGGTGCAGGTGGAGTGCTGGGGGCAGCACGGGCAGCACTGACCTGTGAAGCCTTCTCCCAGAATGGGGAATAGGGCTCTTATCCCTGTGGGTTCTGGCTCATAATAACAGCCTGTGAAAAAAAAAAGCAGTAAAACCAAATCCTTCTCTGTTTTATCCCTTCTACTCTGCATATATTCCACCCCACTGCTCCCACCTCCACCTCAGCAGCACATCCTGATCCTGTCCCATCCTTACCACTCCTCCCTGACGTGGTCCTTCACCTGCACTCTTTGGCCCCAGCCTGGCCCTGCTTTTGTCTGGTCCCAGTTCAGCATTTCTGGGATCTTCCCAGAGCCTCCCACAGCTGGGGAATGTGAGGGAATACCATGGGGAGGGATGAGACAAGTTCTTCTGGTCCCACATCCCTGGTCAGTGTCTGAAAACTGAGGGAACAAATGGGATTTGATTTCATTTAATAATTGTTTTAGCTCATCTGCTGCCACTTTACCTGAGCCTGGGCATAGCTGTCAGTGCTGTGATGGGAATGTGACAAATAACACCTGGAAGTTTTGCCCAAAACTCTACATGCTGAAGATCTGGGGATCAGATTTTGGATTTTATCATGTGGAACTACTCCATCAATAACAGCACTTGCAGTGTTTTCCTGAACTGTCTTAGGTAGTGCCAAACCTGTGGTTTGTGCCAATATTTCTGCATGGGAGCCCATCCTCAGGGACCAGCTGGCAGCCTGTGCACTCACCAAGGCTTCAGAAACATCCTGCCTTGGCTGGAGGTGGCCCAGAGACTCTTTACCAATGCTGCCATCTAGAGAGAGACACTCCACCTCCAGAGTGGAAAATCCTCCAGAAAGCCAGGATTTCAGAGCCTTTGTGCCTCAAGCACAGGGGTTCAACCATCCCCCTTGTGCTGGGAGTCACCCTGGACACTGGGGGACCACCCTGGACACTGGTTCCTGCCAGCTCAACTCCCAGCCATGGCAGCTCTGCTCGAGCAGCCAGGCTGGGACAGGGAATTCCTGAGCACAGTTTGGGGCTGGGCTGAGCTCTGCTCTGGGCTGGGCTGTGGCTGCTCTTCCCAGGAAGTTCCTGGGATGTGTTTCCATCTCTGAGCAGTGCAAACTGCGCCCAGAAATAAGATCCTGCCTTACGTAAAGGTTACAGCTGAGACATCTGGATCTCATTGGGCTCCTCTGGGACAGGAGTCCTGAGCTCTGGCCTGGAGAGAGGCAGAGAAAGAGCAGGAGTCATTTTTCATGCAAATGTCCATCTGCACAGGGGCCGAGTCTCTGCAAACCCCTCTGTGGCCATGGCTTTGGCAAAGGCAGCCCAGCAATGCTGCACAGACTGACTGTGCTCCCCTGTTCCTGCTCTGTCCCTGACCTGCAAGGGATCCACCAGGATCCAGCCCAGGGGTAAAAGTGGATTTCCTGAGAAAATCAGGACTAAGCGAACCTCGGGAGTCTCCCATACCTGGAGCTGCACCAGCTGTGCTGAACCACAGCCACCTTCCCTGCATGTGCTGTGCACTCAGGGGAGTGCTGGCACTGGGGCAGCTGCCAAGAGCTGCATCCTGCTCAGTGACCCAGCAGGCAAATCCAGCCAGGCTTCCCCAAAGGGATCTCTGGCCAGCAGCCACAGAACCACACAATCATTTAGGCTGGAAAAGCCCTCTCAGACCATTGAGTCTGGCTGTTCCCCAGCACTGCAAATCCCACCACTAAACCATGTCCCCAAGTGCCACATCCACGTGGCTTTGAAACCCCTCCAGGGACAGGGAGTCACCACTGCCCTGGGCAGCTGTACCAGGGCTGGACAGCCCTTTTGGGGAGGAAATTTCCCCAAATCTCCAACCTAAACCTCCCATGGTGCAGCTTCCTCTTGCTGAGTCACCGGTATAGAGAGGAACCAATCCCCAGCTGGTTCCAGCAGCCTGGCAGGGAGCTGGAGGAACATTTCCCACAGCACAAAGCTCCAAATCCCATCAGCCTGAGAGACAAGGGCTGCACAGGCACAAATTGCCACAGGGGGAACACTTTGGGCTCTACTTTGCAGCTCCTGTAGGTGTGGTGGGAAGGAGCAGCTGGAGGAACTGAGCCCAGATAAAGCTATGAGAGCACAGGAAACTTTGCCTCTCATTCTGAAGGTGCTGAAAGAAGCTGGGAGCCCCCGGAGGAGAGAGCTGTGTGTCACCACTGAGCTCTTAGCACCAGTCAGCACCAGGATGGGCAGAGAGCAGCTTTTAGCACAGTGTGACTGGAAAACACTCACAGTTCCATTAGGAGGAACCCAGCACTGACCTGCTTTAACAAGAGGCCAACCATAAACTCCGGGGTCACTTGTTCACACAATGCTTGAAAGGCAAATTAGAGCAGCCAAATTGTTTTTCCCCCACTAATCCCAGCTTCCTGGTTTAGTGCTCTGCAGCCAGCCATGAGGGAAACCTCTGGGACAATCCTGCCAAGGGAAGCACTGGGCAGCACAGGAGCATGGTGTGGAAAACACAGCTCTCCCAGCCTCAGACTCTGCCTGGGTCCTACCTTGGCTTTTGGACTTATTTGCACCTGGTTTTTGAGAGCTTTTATCCCCCCCACAGCAGAGCAGCTCCCCCAGCAGAACTGTCAGTGCAGATGGAACAGCAGAGACCCCTCACCTGTGCACAGGTGAGATAAAAAGCCTTTTGTCAGCACATCCAGACTCCCTTGGAGGCAGTGCTGGCAGGTTGGGATGAGGGTGGCATGTTCCACATTCCTGGGTAACAGAGCTGCTCCCTCAGGCCTGCCCAGGGACCAGCCTAAGTTTCAGCCCTGGGCAGAAGGTGAGATGGGACACGGGGACTGCAGGATTTGGGTGGCAAAGGCAAGCAAACCAAGAGGGGACAGGACCTAAACCCGTCCCACTAATGTGAGTACTTCCAGGAAAAGGACAGGAAGGTGCAGCTGCACAGCCCTAACATCAAACCAAGCTACAGCTGTCTGCAAAGTGACCCTCTCTGTGCCCTTGCATAAGATATTGCACATTAATGCCTGCAAATCTGATTATTCCAAGGCTCTTACTGTCCCCATTCAACCAAACAAGCTCATCCAAACTGGGATAAAGTATTTGTGCTCCTTTCCCAGGAAAGTTTCTGAGATAGTAAAAAAAGCCTGTGAGTTACTGAAGAATTTAGTGTCTCTTTTATTTCTAGAGCCTTTTGTTTAAGGAAAAGCCAGGAGCCCACGTGCTGCCCCAAAAGTTGTGTAAGGAGCATCACACCCAACCTCCAGCAGTGCTGGGGACAAAGAGAGGCAGCAAAGGGGACAAGGGGTGCTGAGGGCTGGGGTTTATTGGCTATCCTTAGCAGCAAAACAGTGTTCTTAAATACAGGGATAAAATCAATATTCCTCTTTTAGTGCCAGTTTGCCAGGAGAAGGCAGGGCTGCCTGCCCCAGTGCTCTATGTGATGACGGTGGGCCCGGAGCGGCCGGTCCTCTCGTGGAGCTGGGAAAGTTTCAGTGCAATGGAAATGAGAGGTGCCAGCATCACCTGCAGGGAGGAAAGAGAGGGCTCAGAACTGCAGAGCTGCATGTGCAGCCTTCCCACACTGCATCCCTCAGCAGCCAGGCTGGGACACCCAAAGCTCAGCTCTCTGGACCAAAGGCTGCTTTGGGCTCACAACCCCAGCTCTGGGACCAGGGACAGGGATGCAGTGCTCAGAGAAAATCACAAGCTCCAGTGGTGCTGCTGCCACCCTCCCTGTGCTGTATCCCAAACTCCACATCAGCACAGGATAGGTAAATCCTAAGTTCCCCCCCTACCTCAGAATGGGGGATTTTCATTCTTTTTGTCAATTATGTCACAGGAATTTAGGCACAAAGAGCCTACAGGGTGTTTGCTGGGGAATACAGAATCAGAGAAGATCCTGAGTTGGAAGGATCCCCAAGGATCAAGGAGTCCAGCTGCTGGCCCTGCACAGACACCCCAACAATCACACCCTGTCCCTAGGAGCACTGTCCAAACACTCCTGGAGCTCTGGTTGCCTTGGGGCTGTGCCCATTCCCTGGGGAGCCCCTTCAGTGTCCAACCATCTTCTGAGAGAAAAACCCTTTCCTGATATCCAACCTGAGTACGAGAGGAGGATTCTTTTCCTCCAGTGCCTACAAGAGCTCAGCAGCATTTATAAATGGTGTTGCAGAATATTTACTGAACTCAGTACAGAACAGGGCAGTCTCACCTTAGGTACAGCTGCATCCTGTGATCCCACTGATTTTTTTAAAGCAGGCACAGGGGTAACACAGACAGGAAAACTGTGCTGTAGCAGAGGCAGCTGTGAGGGATTCCCAGAATACTTACTCCACACTAAGCTTTTTTAAAAATAATCCTATCTATACTGGCGCGAAAGATACAAACCTCTGGCTCCCAAAATTCCTGTCACCTCCACACATCTCCAAGCAAAACAGGGCTAAGAAAAGGCTGAGCTCAGGCAGCCAGCAGTGGCAGGAGTGAGGTGCAGCACCCACCTGTGGGTCTTGGTTGATCTTCTGAGCATCCTTCTCGTAGCTGTCGATGTAGAGGCGCACGGTGGCCCCGGCGCTGCCGGTGCCGCTCAGGCGGAAGATGATGCGGGAGCCGTCGGAGAAGATGAGCCGCAGGCCCTGCTCGGGACAGGAGGGAGGGAAGCTCTCAGCTCTGGGCCCATGGGCAGCCAAGGGGTTTTCCATCATCCCCACGGTGCCTCAGGTTTTGGCTTTTATCTTTTTCAGATTCTGTGCTGCTTTAGCGTGTAATTCTGAGATTCGTATTAGGGGATGCTGAGCTCTTTGCACAGAGCAGGGAGACAAAACAATTCCTTCTCTAGCTGGGCACCAAGGACAAATGATCCAAACCTCAGGCCCAGGAGCATAAATAGCAGAATCAGGAGAGAAAAACAAGGATGGGACTGCAGGGGCTGAAGCTGGGATGGGACAATGAACTGCAAGGTGCAAATGGAGCAGAACTGATCCCAGGGAGAGACCCCGTGCCCGGCCGGGCATTTTGGGGCCATTTTGGTTCATCTTGGGTGCAGCCCTGGCTGGGCTCTGGTGCTGCCCAAGGTGGATCCATTTATCCTTTTAATAAATCCCTGCTTTATTCTTTAACTCTGTCTAGTCTCTGTTCTAGGTCAGCCTTCACAAGCACCACCCAGCATGGCTGTGCCTGACCTGCACCATCCCTCCTCTTCAGGGAGCCACAGAAAGCTCCTGTGTTCCGCTCTCCCCACTCCCAGAGGGATTAATGCCCATCCTAACCCACACTGCAGAACCTGAAACGAGAGCCAGGGGCTGCCTGCCAGACACAGCATTCCCAACCCACTGCTCTAGATGGAAAAAGGACATGGAGAAAACAGTCCCAGTTCAGGCCAGGCCAGGCTGTGCCCACCTGGTTCCTGGAGACGCTGCCATCCACGGGGTCGTTGTACTCGAAGTTGTCGGCTTTCTCCACCGTGTAGACTTTGTCCCCACTCGACAGCTGCTTCCCCACGAAGGAGCGGTCAAACATCACCGCCTCCAAATCCTTCATCATTTTGTTGGCAGCATCTGCATCCACCTCCTCATAGTCGTACCTGCAGCCAGCACCACACACAGGGGTTAGGGAGGGGAGGGTGCAATAAGTTGGGATGGTTTGGGATGCCCTTCTCAAGCTCTGTGGGTGTTCTCTGCTCCCATCCTGAAGGGGAGGACAGGCAGAAAAGGCACATCAAAGCACCAGAACACATTGCCCAGAGAAGCTGTTCCTGGATCCCTGGCAGTGTCCAAGGCCAGGTTGGACTGGGCTTGGAAGCAACCTGGGGTAGTGGAAGGTGTCCCTGGCCGTGGCAGGGGGTGGGACTGGATGGGCTTTAAGGTCCCTCCCAACCCAGCCCAGCGTGGGATTCTATGAAAAGAGAGGAGGGTCTGTGTGCAGCACTACAGCCATATCCACACAGATCCTTGGGATGCAGCACAGCATATCACAGGCATTTGGTGCCAGGAGATGAAAGCACAAAGTGCTGCTCACACTGAGTGTCACAGACCGAGGGCCGGGGCCAAGAGCCAACCGACTGCCAAGAATTTCCTGCAGTTGTACCCACAGCACCCCACCGGCTCCCTCGTGGTTACTGTGAACACCCTCAGTGCATCCCCCCAGCAAAGTGCAGCTGTGACTGCAGCAGGAAAACATCCAATGCCAGCTTTGATGTCCCTGCCCAGGCAGAGAAGCAGCAGAGAGAGGCTGGAGCCCACTCCAGGATCCCAGAGTCCACATTCCCACTGCCAGGGGATTTGTGCCGCTCTGTTCGCCGCCTACCCCTGCACTCAGCCTGCTCTGCACACATACCTCAAGTGCTAAAAGGCTGCCTTTTCTTCCTAAGCTTTGGCATTTTTCCCCAGGTTTCCATGCCTCAGATGTGTGCTGGCTTTTTGGTGAATTGGCGGGGGGGAGAGAAAGAAAAACAACAAACGAAAGGCAAGTTCTTTCACTTGGCAATTTGAGATGGAATTTTCATGCAGATCTTCCAAGCTGAACGATTCCTGCCTAATGCTTTCACAGTGTTCCCACCTATGCTTGTGTGCAGGCTGGTTCTCATTTCTTCCCTTGCCATCTTCCATGTCTACTGCAGCTTCAATCTGAGTATCTGTGAGATGCTGCTGTCACTGAAGATATCACAAATTAACTTGGGAAGTGGGGTCTCAAGTATATTGATCCCATGGCAAAAATGACTCTTGGAGGAAAAATCTCAATTGAAAGGAAAACAAGGTGCTTTGCAAGTATAAAATGTCCAGACTTTGGCGGCAGATTTACATCTGGAGTAACAATCCAAAGCTGGACACCACAAAGGGTTATGGTGAATCCCCATTTCACGGCACCCGGGAATGCTGCCAAGTGTTTGGGGAGTGGAATGACACAGGGACAGCCTGATGGTGACACAGCTGTGCCACTGGGGCTCTGCTCTGCCACAGGACAGGGAATGGGAGTGTCAGGAGCACTTTCCCCACCTGGTGAAGAAGTTCCTGCCGTACTTCTGCCAGTGGTCCTTCATGATGTCCTCCACGCTCTGCTTGCGGGCGGCCAGGATGGAGAGCCAGGCCAGCACCGCCCACAGCCCGTCCTTCTCTCGGATGTGGTCGGAGCCTGTGGGGAGCCACAGCACAGACACAATTCCCACTCCTCACACCACAGCCCCCACCTCATCTCCTCTCCCCATCCCCCTGCAGAGCTCACAAATGGGAAGCATTTCCAGAGCTCCATCCCTGCTGTGTCATTAAAATGGGTCAGGATCTCATCTGCTCCAGCTCTGGCCCAAATAGAACACTCAGCATCTTTTAACACACACACACTCATTGTTCACACATCCTTAACTCTGGTCCCAAGGAAATAATGGGGAATGCACAGTAAAAAAGGAATCAAATAAAAAACAAAAGGCAAATGCAAAGGAGCAGCTTGGGAAGGAGAGCATCAACAAGGACAACATCAACTCCTCAGCAGCTGTTGTGTCCTGTCTGCCAAGGAGCACCCTGGGATCATCTCCTGGCCCAGCACCAAGGGGAACGTCAGCCCTCCTGAGGAACCAAACCTCAACAACCCCAAAATCACCCCAGAACGGGGAGAGGAGCAGCAGGGCAGGGAGCACCAGCCATGGGGCTGGCAGCAGCAGGGCAAGGGGAGGCTCCATCCCCCTGCAGAGACCAGGAGAGCCTCCAGCCTGCTCTCACTGGGGGCTGGAAAAGCCCCGCTTTTGGCTCAAGAAGGATTCACAGAGTGGATCAGGCTGGAAGGGACCTGTGGGGCATCTGGTCCAACCTCCCTGCTCAAGCAGGGCCATCCCTGAGCCCAGGATTGCATCCAGATTTTTGATGTCTCCAGAGAGACTCCACACCTCTCTGGGCAATCTGTCCCACACAGTAAGGAAGTTCTTCCTGGTGTGCAGGTGGAATTTCCTGGGCCCCAGTTTGTGCCCATTGCCTCTTGTTGTGGATTCCCCCAGAGCTGGCCCTGCAAGGAGAGCAGGAAGCAGCCAGAGCCAGCCCAGCCTTGCCCTGGAAGCAGAGTGGGATCACACAGCACTGATCCCTTGGGAAACCCGAGAGGTGCTGGACCTTACACAGCCCCCAGATGAAATGGGATCAGATGGCCCAGAGCACAGCCAGCCCACACTCGGTGCCCCTGGCAAGCCAGTTCCACCCTGCGCCCCACAGATGCAAAACTTTCTCCTTCCCACTCTGGAAAACCTCCAAACAGGTATTAAAGAAATGCCAGGGGCACTCCAGAGCTGCCATGCCACCCTCTGAAGGAGTGCCAGAGTGGGAATCCTCTGGGAAGGGGCTGGGGGCAGGGCAGGGGTTACGTGGCGCTTTGCACCAATCCCACTGTTGTGGATGTGGCCATAAATTATCCCCATGGTCCCTCAGGGTGGAGAGAGCTGGGCAGAGGTGATGGAGAGGAATGCTAAATAAACACCAGTCCCATGTGATGTATCAGCTTATTGCTGGAATAAAATACCCAGGGAAGCAAGCAGGAGTTCTGTCATGTCGCATTACTCTAATTGCTGCTGCACTCCAGTCCCACTGCCTCACAGTTTGTTTCAATTTTTACTGGGTCCTTGGGCTGCTCTTTCACCTCTCCCCCTTTCAACACTCCCATTCAGTCCAGCTCCAAACAACTCCTCATTAACTTCCTATCAACCAACCCTCCTCACCCCTTTCACTCCTTTTTCCTTCCTAAGTGCATTTGCCACATGGGAAAACCCCTTGGCATTTTAGGGGAGTCCAACTCTCCTGGCCCTTTCCCAACCTGTTCCCCCAAAGTGCTTCAGCTCCCACCACCTGGATGTGCTGCTGCCTGGCCAAAACCCCAGACCTCTCTCTCAGACTGGAATCACTTTGATTTGGGATGCAGTCCCTTAGGGATGGAGAGAAACTGAGCTTGCTGCTCATACAAAGGTGGAAACAGTTTTGGGGAGCTGCTCATTTGAGATCATCTCCCATCAGCAGCTCCAGGAATTTGGTTTTATTTATCTCCTGAAGCACCAGTGCCCTCTCATTAGCCAAGGTTCAGGATATAAACTCAGCACATGCTGAAATCACTCGGGGCAAAACTCCAGAATCTTTCTTTACTCATTATTTATTTCAAGATTTCCTTGCAGAGATACCAGGTTCTCTGAAACTCACATTTTCTTCCAACCCACGGCCAAATCCCAGCCCCACATATCAGAGTAATATCTGACTGTAAAAATATTGCTCCTGGAGACTGCTGAGCCCCACAGCAACCTGCTGCCCCCCAGAGCTGTGATCCCATTTCCTCAGCCCCAGGAAAGCTGGGGTAATCCCTTCCTGTCAAGCTGTGCACCCCAGCTCCACGAAACACTTCACTCCAGGAATTTGGGGGTTTAAGGCACCCACACACAAGCTGAAAGGTTTTTCTGGGATGGTGGTATGAAAACACACAAGGCTTGAGTAAGAAACTCCTTCAGGACCTTGTGCCTTGCATATCCCATCAGAGATGCTTAAAGAACAGGAAAAACAACATCTGAGGGAGAGTTCAGGCCGGATAAAACTCACTCAGCCTTTGTGCAGGACTCAGGTGCTGATTGAGGGAAGGTCCCATTTCCACTGGCAGGACACAAAACCACAGGGGAGGTGCCAGGGAGACCTCAGGGCATGCAGAGACCTCCTGGGAGTCCTGACTGTCCTGAGCACCCTGCTCCAACCTGGAGCAAATCCTGCTCCCATCCACTTCCCTGCACGCCCCCAGTGAATTCCTTGTGATGTTCACTTTGTTTCTCAGTAACTCAATAACTCACTTGGACTGTTCAAAGGCAAGTGTTAATTTAAACTTTATAAATCATACCTTGTTTTCAGAACAGGAAAATGAGGGCCCTATTAAACTCAGAGATTTAATAGTGACCTGAAACCTTCCCTAATAAAACTCCGTGCTCCAAACCGTATTTCTTTCCAGAAATGAAAACATTGAGAAGGTTTTCCTGGCCACCAAGAGTTGAAAAATGCATTTAGCATTGCATTTAATCCCCACAGACTCAGTGACTGGGCTACTAAAGAGGCCCCCAAACCTCCATCCCCACGTGCCTTCCTGGAGAACAGGAGGAGAAGGAGCTCCTACCTCACAAAACCTTTAGCATTGTGTTCATCTCCACACTAATTCCTCCAAACCCTTTTTCATATTTTAATATTTTACAAGCATTAACAACTGCAGATGAAAGATAAATGCCAAGCTCTAAAGAATAAACAACTAAGAGGAGGAGCACCACCATCATGGGTGATATTGGGAATGCTGACTTACCAGTCCCAAAGCTTTCCTCTCCACACAGGGACAGTTTGTTTGCATCCATCAAGTTTCCAAAGAACTTCCAGCCTGTTGGAGTCTCATACAAAGCAATCTTCGTGGCCTGGGCCACCCTGCCAAGGTAAGAAGGCCAAGTCACATCCCTGCATCCTCAGTGCTCCCGGGGGAAATGGGATCAGCAGCTCTCCTGGGGTGCCACTGAAGGCAGGGAATGCCACTGCTTTGGTCCAACCCCTCTATTTCAGCCCAGTGTGAAATCTGGGAGATGGGTGGGACATGCATTTACAGAACACACACAAACACACAGCGATTTTAGGGTGCAGATCTCAAAGCATTTCACCATGAAAGCGTCACTATCAAATTTAAGGAAAAGAAGAGCAGAGAAAGTCATTTGTTTGGGCTTATCTGTAGGGAAGAGCAAGGCCCAAGAGCTCAGCCCAGCAGGCAGGGTTTAACCCATCAACCTTCACTGCTGCCCTGCCACTGCCACGCTCCTCAGCAGGAGGAGTGTGTGAAACACTCCTCAACAGGACAGGTATGTGAAACCCCAGGAAACGGGCACACCATGCCCTGGCAGGGCTGCCTGCCCACAGGGGGCTGTTATTACCTGCCCAGGGTCCCACTGATGGGCACACCGTGCCCTGGCAGCCCCCAGGGGCTGTTATTACCTGTCCAGGGCCCTGCTGGCCATGCCCTGGCAGCCCCCAGGGGCTGTTATTACCTGTCCAGGGTCCCACTGATGGGCACACTGTGCCCTGGCAGCCCCCAGGAGCTGTTATTACCTGTCCAGGGCCCTGTTGATGGGCACACTGTGCCCTGGCAGCCCCCAGGAGCTGTTATTACCTGCCCAGGGCCCTGTTGATGGGCACACCATGCCCTGGCAGCTCCCAGGGGCTGTTATTACCTGTCCAGGGTCCCTCTGATGGGCACACCATGCCCTGGCAGCCCCCAGGGGCTGTTGTTACCTGTCCAGGGTCCCATTGATGGGCACACCATGCCCTGGCAGCCCCCAGGAGCTGTTATTACCTGTCCAGGGTCCCACTGGTGGGCACACCATGCCCTTACCTGTCCAGGGCCCCGCTGGTGGGCATGCTGCGGGCCAGGCCGCGCACCCCGGTCTGCTGGAAGTAGGGGATGCTGAAGATGTTGGCGGCGATGACGGCCACCGAGTCGGAGGGGTTGACGAAGAAGCCGTGCTTGCCCAAAATCATGTTCCTGTCCTGGGGGAGACAGCACAGGCACAGCTCAGCTCCCTGCCCAGCCCATAAACCCAGCAGTTCCCAGAGATTTTCTGAAATTAACACAGAGCTTTGAAGAAGTCACACAGCAGCACCTCCACGGTGTTTTGCCTTCCTGCTGATTTTTCACAGGTTTAAAGTTATCTAATTACAGTTTGGGATCGTCCAACACAGCATCCAGCTATTTCTGTTGTGGCAAACTGCACTGAGTGGTTCACCTCACTGATGATTACAGAGCAGAGAGGGAGAGGAAAGGTGCACCTCAGTGCCCAGAGCTGGTGAGAGGGAAAGAAGGGCAATTCTGAGCAGCTCCTTTACCCCATCTCCATCAAAGGCAGCTCCAAAGTCGTACTCTCCTGTCTTCATGGTCTGCACCAGGTCAGCAGCGTAGGTCAGGTTGGGGTCAGGGTGGTGGCCCCCAAAGTCCTCCAGGGGGGTGCAGTTCACAGCTGAATTTGCTGGGGCTCCCAGCTCCTCACACAGGATCTTCTTCACGTAAGGGCCCACAACTGTCTCAGCAAAACAGAAGGGAAAGAGTTGGCTCAGCCCTCAGACAGCTCTGCACCACCCCCACCTCAGGCTGCTCAGTTTGGGTCACTTTGGGTGCTTTTTGGTTTAGGAGCTCACATCAAAATTCACCCCATCCCTGCAGGTGTGCCAGGCCAGGCTGGACAGGGCCTGGGGCAACCTGGGCTAGTGGAAGGTGTCCCTGCCCGTGGCAGTGGAGGAACTGGATGAATTTTAAGATCCCTCCCAGCCCAAACCATTTCAGGATTGCATGAAACATTTCACAGAATCCTAGAATGCTTTGGGTTGGAAGGGACTTTAAAGACCAGCTCATCCCAACCCCCAGAACACAACACTTGACAAGAGAAAATAACACAAGACATAAAAAGACTCGTGTTATTTTCACAAACAGAAAAATCCAGTGTGCTACAAACCAAACCCCAAACTTGCAATATAAATCCTGTCTGGAGTAGGTGACAAATCCCCAGGGAGCCCTGAGCCCACAGAGCCCCAAGCCCAGCCCCTTGTACCCCCGTGCATGGCATCGATGCGGATCTTGAGCTGGTTCTTCCCTGAGAGCAGCTCCTTCAAGGCACTGAAGTCAAAGATATTCCTCAGCATGCTGGCATAGGCTTCCACAGAGTCCACAATTTCCACTGGAAAAGAGCAGCAGGCAGGGATCAACCCTGACAGCCTGGAATGCTGATAGCCAAGCCCTGTTCTGTGCTGAGGGCCAGGGCTCAGCACAGAGCCCTTGAACATCCCAGAGGATCAGAACAGGGACAGGAATAATGGGGCTAAATTAGGGGTTTAATGACAGGCTCTCACTGCTCATCAGGTCACAAGTGGACCAACAAAATCAAACTCTCTTCCCAGTTAAGGCTCCCTGGACTTCCTTCAAGAGGGATCAATCCCACTTCACTTAAATTTAAAATTTTGTATATAAAATCAGATCTTTAATTTCCACCAAAGTCAATGGGAAGGGTGAACTTCATAGTGCAAAAAGTTGCACCTTTGCAGCCAACATAAAAACAAAATACAGCATAAAAATCCCACTACAAAGAAATGGAGACTGAGACAAATACCAACTTTTATCATCTTTTAACTTTGTTAATTACAAGCACCAGGAGATGGTAAAAAATACTTGCAGTATTTTTAAGAAGTCGTTTGCTAATTTATTTTCATATTTCACTGCTGATGGAGAAAAGTCACGAGAAATGTAAAAGCTTTCCCACTCACAGTGACAACTTTTATATGTGAAACCACAGGAAAAAATCAGTTGAAAGATTAAACTCTGCAATTTTTTATCAGGAAAATGCACTGTAACTGCATTTTTCTGTTTTCAAGTACATGTTTGCCTTGCAGAAAAAACAGCCTTTGATTTTAGGGAAGTTTGATGGATCAAGGTTTTGCTGCTGAAGTAGAAACTTCTGTAGGACAGAAAATTCTATCAATCAAAATCAACAAATAAATAAATGCCAGGAGCAATGTCCTCACTGGGATTATGCAACAGATGAGAAGAGAGGTCAGAATGGCCACAGAAACACCCCAGTTCCTCACCCTTGCCAAGAGGAAGAACATTTGTTTACCTGTAAATGGCTTAAATTTGTTCTCCAGGTCAAACTGCTGCTTCCCAATGGTGCCCAAGTCCACCTGGAGATCTGGGCAGATTGCATATTCCTCAATTTTCTTGCTGATTTGGAAAATTTTATCTGTGATGGCTTCAGGAGCAGGACCTGCAAAATGAAATGGGTAAGGGGAAGATGGTAAAGAATCCAACTGGAAGAGGAGTGAACTTGAGGAATAGAGCAAAGACCTGGGCTGGGAATGGAAGAGGAACACCAGGGAATGAGGGGAGCAGAGCATCACTTGCTCCATGAGAGAAACCACTGCTCAGGGCACTGGGATGTGAATAGAAATGTGGATTCTTGGGTGGTGTGGGAAATGGATTTGTAGGGAGCTCTCAAAGCCTGGCAGAAGCTCACACAGTGTGTAGCTGTATGCAAACCTTGAGATAAGAAATGCTGACTTAGTAATGCCATGGAATAGGACAGACATTGTTAAGAGAGAAATAGAACTAGAAACAAGCAAGGGTGACCTGGCAAAAAAGACTAAATGCTTTGGAGAAATGAAAGATGCATTGTAGTAGGACCCATGAAAAACAATTTTAGATGATTGGATTTAAGGCATTTACAGCATGGTGTGACTAAAGCTAATAGGCCAAGAAACACTTAGAATGTATTGTAATTAGGAAATATAGTTGGCTTCTGATTGTGATGGGGTGAATTATAACATCTGTTGTTGGGAAGGATGAAAGTTTGACAAGAAAGTTTTACAGATATATATGTTTAGCAGAAAGATTTTTAAATGTAGAGTTTGATGAAACAATAGAGATGGAAGCAAGTTTTGGTATAGAAGGAAAGAATTGCTGAGCTAGTTTTATTGGATAACTAAGAAGGCCAAGGGTATGTTAGTTAGAAAGAGTTTTTATGACTTAGAACAAAGGATAGACTTACTTCAAACAAGCAGATGTTTTTACCAAGCAGAAAGATAGCACAGGCAAACAAGCTGGCTAATGTGGCAAGTGGAAAAAAGGTCTCAGAATTTTCCACTACAGGAAAACTGAATAACAACTTCTGGCTTAAAGTGTAATGTACTGACTGTTAGTGACTGGAGAACAGTAACATGAATGTGGTAATATTAATACAGCAAGCAGAAGGGAGCAGCAAGAGGGCTGACCTCCGTTGGCAATGTTGAACTTGATGCCGAAGTCGCCGCTGGGCCCGCCGGGGTTGTGGCTGGCCGTGAGGATGATGCCCCCGATGGCTTTGATCTTGCGGATGAGGCAGGACACGGCCGGCGTGGACAGGATCCCGTTCTGCCCGATCACCAGGCGCCCGATCTGCAGGGGAGGAGCACAGCACAGCTCTCAGGGCAAGCCCCAGCTCCACACTGATGGATGGCTGCAGCTCTCTGGCCACAGAGAGAAACTCTTTTGTGGAGAAGATCAAATACTCCACAAAAGCGCTGGACGCATGCGGGGATTACTCCCCTCAAAAGGCATGAGTGCTTCTGGGATCTTCAGGTCCCTTTTTATCTCTCTCCCAAACACATATGCATACAATTTCACAATAGGTTCATACACATTCATTTTACAAACTTCTGTCTCTCTCTATCTCCCTCTGTCTCCTCCCCTTATCTCTCCCTGTCCTTCCCTGAAGCAGTTTCTCTGACCCTAGGCTTTTTGCAAGAACAGGCAGTCAGACTAAATAGCTAGATTTTCAAACTACAGACTTAACTTAAAGGTGTACATTTCACCTAAATCAAAATGGATTTCTACCCTGGAAAATTTCTATTCTGTCTCAAAACTGACACTTCCCCAAGCATCGTTCTGGGAAAGGCTCTGAGAACAGCAGAGAAAAGAATGAGAAACAATTCTCATCTTAACCTGCTGCACCTGGTACTGTGATGTGGAATGTGTTATGGAGATCTGTCTACCTAAGTGTGGTTTCTTAATTAACCAATGGTGATGGTGTTTTAATTAAAGGACCAATCAAGTCCATGTGTGGCAAAATAGGGTATTAAAAAAGCAATGGGTTTGATAATAAAGAAGATTAATCAGCCTTCTGTAAATGCATGGAGTTTATGTAACTTATTGCCCAGTCCTGGCAGTGTTGGAGCTTTGCACAAACAGGGTGGGACTGCTGGGACACGTTCCTTGAGCTTTACTGGGGCATCAGTCTCATTGCATGGTTGAGACAGTTGAAAGGTGGCAACAGCTCATGGCCTGCCAGCAGCAGCCAAAGATTTCTTCGGTACAGAGCATTTTAAAAACTTTCTAGCCAACAGCATATTGTTAAAGCTTACAGATAATTGTTCTAGCCAATCACTAAAAACACCCCTACACCTGCTTCACACTATGTTTGCTTGTATGCTTTCAATTAACAATGCACAATACTCCAGTATTAAGCTTAAAACCTTCTACTGTCTTACTAGGCATATTTTTCTGCAGTCTTAAGGTCAATCTTAACCAAGCCTAAAACTCAAACTATTGTTTCATGTCCTTGCTTGCTTTACTATTGTAACTTTACTTGCAGCTAGCTCTAAATTCTCTGCTCTTTCTGTTTCTGAAAGAGGCCTGCCTTCACAGCTTTCTGAAAGCCTTCCTACCCTCACTATTTCCCACACAGCCCAAGCCCAGACTCTGGCAGCAGGTAAAGCACAGCCCTGCTCCTGCCAGAGCTCCCCACGCTGCAGCCGACCCCACTCTGTTGGAACATTTTCCTCCATCAATGCTGCACATGGATGTACTGAAGGGCTGGCATTAAACACCACAAAAACCAGCGTTCCCTCTGGCTGTGGCCTCAAAATCTGCCTTCAAAACACACAATGGGGGGAGAGAAGCCAAAAGAACACAAAACTTGAACATCCTGGGAGCAGCTGCAGATTCTTCTCGCAGCGGGCAGCACACCTCCTTCCCATCAATCCAGGGATATCTCTGAGATTGGATCCAGAGCAATGTGCTGAGCAATACAGCACCTTCAGAATCCAGGCAATAAACCAGGAGGTGCAGAATTCCCTGGAAGAACACATTCCTTCCCACAGCCCCCAGATGAGCTGACAGGATTTAAAACCCCACCAGACCCCTCTGCACCAGCTGAGGGGGTCAGACCCAGAACAGGCTGGGGAAAGAGGAGGGATTTCATTCAATCCCCAGCTGGAGCAGGAATCAAGAGGAGCATTCCCAAGCTGTGGTGGGTGCTGAGCCAAGGGCACGGGATGGCTGTGATTCCTGTCCCCTGGCACTGCCAGGTGCTAAGCCCCAGCCTCGCTGCCCATCAGTTATTGCACGGTCCAGCTGCCACAGCCCAGCTGCTGGCAGAGCTGCACCTCTAGCAAATAACAGCAGAAATGGGAAAAAGCACTTTACAAACCCAAAGTGAGGGCCCTGCCTCCAGCTGCCCACAGCAGCTCATACTGGAGCCCTGACTGTGCCCACCCACTGATCACTCATTTATTGCACCTCATGTTTCATGTAAAGCAGGGTTTGCTCTTCCCCCATTCTCAGACACTCTTGTCCTCTCTTTTATTCCAGCCTCCAAACCTTGCTCCTTCACCTTCCCTGAGAACTCAGGGCACCTCCAGGAAGCTCCTCTCCAAAACTTCCCCTCCTGCTCCCCAGTTTCCCTCTGAGGGTCAGGTTCTGCAGCACCCCTGTGCATCAGTGCCCCAGGAGTGCTGCAGAGGAAGGGAAATAAGGGATTCTCCCTGCCAAAGCAGGCAGCAGCTGCAGGAGAGTGGGATGAACACATCAAATCCCCTGTCCCTGCCCTCCCTGCACACCTGAACTGCATCTTTTCCCCACAGCCAGGAAGGAAAGGAAGAAACATTTGTCTCCATGTGAGCTGTTCTGTTATTTGGGTCCTCCTTGGCTTCCAGAGTTTTCCAGCTGCCATTCCCCACCCATCCACTGCTAAATCCTTTGTGGTAGCCCCTGGGGAAGGTTGCTCAGTGTAACAATGTGCTGAATATTTACACTTGATCCCTTCTGAGTCTGGGGAATTTCTTATGAGGAAAACCTCAGGCTGCAATGATGGACAAACACCTTTCATGGATTTCTCAAAACAGACCCACTTTGTGCAGCAAGTTGGGGTTACAGCACTTCAAAAGCATCCAGGCAATAATTCCACCCTGGTTTTATTGAAAGCCCCACGAGGATGCACACAGGGACCTCCTGCAGCCCCTCCTTGCCCCAGGAACACTGGGAACAGCTTTTCCAGGCCATGGAAGCTCCAGGGTGTCCCCAGCCCACCCTTGAAGCACTTTCTGAGCAGGAGATGCAGCCCAAGCCACCAATCCCACACCCTGAGCACAGCACTGACAGGCACCAGCCAGACTGAGGAGAAAAATCCATGGAAAATACCCAAACCACATTCCCAATACTCAAACCACCCAAATCCCATTTAGGCAGACCTGGGCCCAGTGCTGGAGAGCAGAGTCTGAGCTGGTGAAGATGAGCCTGACCTCCCCTGACCAGCAGATCTGTCCTGGGGTCAGGCAGTCCAAGCCTGGCTCTGTGCACATTTTCCAGCTCTGCCCATACACTGATTTCAAAGGAAGACATTAATCTGCAATGCCTGAAGACTTTTTTCCCCACAAGATGGAAAATAGGTTGATTTTTGAAATAAATGAATAAAATTCTCTCATCCTATTTTCCCATTCACTTATTCCCATTCACTATTGATTACACTGTTTTTTGTCAAACAAACTCCTAAAATTCAGATCCCTTTGCACAAAGTTTGCTCTGCACTGAGAGATCCAGGACAGACAGCAGAACCTTTTCTTCTTAAAAAGCAGAAGGAAACAAAGCCAAAAGCCCATGGCATGAGCCACGATCTACCACAAACACACAAGCCTCTTGCTCTGCTTCCAAAACACAGAATTCCAGCACAACTGAGCTCCCTATAAAGGCTGTCACTCACTTGCTGACTCTCATATCAATTTTCAAAGGCTCCCTAAGCATTTATCCCACAACCACAACTTACACCTGGCGAGAAAGGCAAAACATGGTTGTTTCTTCTCCTCTGCCACTCTGATGGCTCTCCTTGTTAGTTCATTTCTGAACAGTATCAGGGGTTTATATTCTTGTGCAAAGACTGAAAAATCCACAGGTGCCAACAGCCTGGGGCATGTCAAAGCACAAAACAAGAACACACAAACCCCAGCAGAATTTATTTTCCTTTCTCCACATGTATTCTCTGCCCAACCGCAACACTTAACGTGAAAAAACAGAAATTTCTGTACTCCCCAGCTGATCTGCCATTAAAAACATCACTATTAGCAGTTGAATAAAGCCTTTGGGGAAATTAAGCCTCACAGTGCCTAATTTCTGATGGATTTCTGCATTTCTCAGCCACACCCCACAGGAATTCAGCCCTTTAACATTTACCAACCCCGTTGGCAGCAGCCATTTGGACAATCAGTTCCACTGCAGACTTATTGAGGTACCTCCCATCACCTCCAACCACCAGAGAGGCTCCTTGGCGATCCCTTAGGTCTATGGAAAAAAATATACTCTGGATAAAATTCTGCAAATAGTTCAGCTTGGATTCGAAGCAGGTGGTCTTCCTCCGCAGCCCGCTGGTTCCCGGCCTCTGGTCGCCGTAGGGAGACGTTGGCACCGTCACCACAGGCAGGGGAGCGTCTTCCATGGCCTTTTGTCCCACAGGTGCATTTAAAAAGTCAAATATGGCAAAATTAACCCCCAACCTTGACACAGCAATGGCCCACCTATGAGACAGGAGTTCGGGGGAGCTGCTGAGCACCCAAAAATAGCTCCCTGCACCTTCTGTAACCCAAGCCGCGTCCTCGCACTTGCGGAGGGGAATCAATGTCAGGGAGAAGGCACAATTCCACGCTGCTGTCCCTCGCTGTAAAGGATTCCTGTCTTCTCTGTCACCTCCTGGTTGCCACAGGCACTGCTCCCAGCCATCCCATGGAGCCCAGCAGTGTCAATCCTTGTGGATCTCCCCGGGGCAGGGAGGTGGGAGCAGCCCAGCCCCGCTGGGATGCGTTTTCCCAGATCTGCGGGGCAGGGCCGCACTCTGGGGCTCTGGAGGCAAACTTCCAATCCTGCTGGAGCTATTTTGCAAAGTCTGGTGAGTTAAAGGTCACTCTTAAAATGGAAGGGAACAGATCTGTTACCTCCCTGCCCTGACAACCTGGCTTCCCACGGCTCCCTGAAACACAGGGAGAATTTCCAGCAGGAATAGCTGGTCAGCCTTTGGCTGGAAAGCCTCATGAGCCTCAACTGAGCACCCCCAGTCAGTCTCACCCAGATGAAAACCACAAAAAACTATCAAATGCTTGGGAAAACTGCATCCCATAACACTGTTCATTGTGGGACAGCCTAAAAGCAAGCAGAAGAGATTCAGATCCCAAGAAACAGCTGTGAAGCCTCATCTTCCCAAGCAGGGGGAAGGAAAATGAAGGAAGGGAAGGTGGTGCACTACCCATCCCTGGAAGTGTCCAAGGCCAGGTTGGACAGGGCTTGGAGCAGCCTGGGGTAGTGGGAGGTGTCCCTGCCCAGGTCAGGGGGAATAGGTTGGGATTTAGGGTCCCTTCCCACCCAAACCATTCCATGATTCTAAAATCAGCCTTTCCTCCAAGCCTCTTTAACAACTCTCTGAGTCCTTCCAGAGCTGCTGGAAACAATTTATAGCTATCACTGAGCAATTAAAGAACAGACACTCGGTAATGATTCTGTCAGTCCCACCATTAGAGGCAGCAAAAAGGAGACCTGTACACACAGCTGAATTGTGACAGTCTGAAGGTGCTCAGGGCCTCTTTCCTGTGGTGCTGATCCTGCCATTGCTGCAATAATTGATATATTTTCTTCCAAAGAAGGTCACAGAACCATAAAGTTTGGAAAAGCCCTGTGAGATAACCCAGATAATCCTAACCCTGCTGAGGCCACCCTGACCATATCCCCAGGATTCTGGTTTATCCATCAGCACACTGAAACAGAGTTGGATCATTTGTGGGAGCCAACACACCCAGCAGTGAGACTGCCTGGCATACACAGCCAAACTGCTTTGTGCTTCATCCTCCCACACTATTCCCGCATCCTGCAGCTCTCTTTATTCCCATGCAAAGGGCCAGGCTTCCCTCTAGTGGCACAGAACCCAAAATCCAGCTCCCAAAATTACACCTGGCAGGAAAAGGCCCAAGCAAGCTCTTGGCCTTCTTGCTGCCCTGGGAAATGCCGTGGCATTAAGTGACAGGGGGAGGGCACAGGACACCCAGCAGCTCCTGAGGCTGCACACGGGATGAGCTCGGCTTTACCGGTGGGGAGAAGCCCATGGAGGGTGGGAATTGTGTGAAATTCAGGGCATGGGGAGTAGGCAGAGGAATCAAACTAAATTAAGCAGGGGAGGAGGGTCATTCATGCAATGTTCATGTATGTAAAGTGAAGCACATTATATTAAATGAAATATTAAAAATATATAACAATTACTATATAATAATTATATAATATGGAAAACATTATTATTATTTTATATATATTATTATTATAGAAATAAATATAAATATAATACAAAATAATAATATAAAACAATGCAGAAAAGGCACAGGGACAAGGACAGCCACACTCTTGGGGTGCTCCCTGCTCCCAGAGCTTTCCTGTAACATCTCTTTGGGGCAAACTCAATCACCAGTCACTGCTTAATGAGGACTGCTCAGGGCTTGGGGATCACACAGCTGCCAGAGGATTCAGAGGTGCAAAAACGTCACCAAAGGTGGGTGCTGAGCACCTTTGCCCTGGGGCAGGGACTGCAGAAATGTCCTTTGATCTGTGGTGTGGGAGGCTTGGCTGGGGTGAGTGCTCTTTACAAATCACTCAGGTCTCTGCTCCCTCCCCACAGCTGGACCAAGGACACCCAGGTCTCCTCCTGGAAGCTGATCTAACTTGTTCTTGGAATCTTTTTCTCCAGATAAGCCCTGCCAGTGCTCAATTAGCTTTGCAGCTGGAAGTGCTTCCCTACAATCTGCTGGGTATCTCCCTCGCTGGCACAGCAAACAAAGAGATCATAATCCTCTTCCTGGCAGCTCCTCACTAAAAAACCCTCTGGAATTGGGCTCTGAGTGCCCTCTCTGCTACAGCAAACAGCCCCAAGGTTTGCCCTACCAGCTTTTCCTTGTGGTCCTGTTTCCTGGATCCCTTATTCCCCATGGCACGTGGAGGCTGCTGAGGGAATCTCCCTCTCTCAACAGCCAGCCTGGCACAGACAGGGATATTTCCCAACCCAGGTCTCCTTTTACTGTCCTGCACTTCACACACACAAGAACAGTGTTAAAACTATTAATTAACTGCTGAATTTAATGATAGAAAGACAAACAAGATTGTTCTGAGAGGGTTTAAATTCATTAAACATTGCAGAGCCACAGCTTCCCACTTGCCTTAATTCTGTGGTCCCTACACATCCCCTCTCCCTGAGGTGCCATCTTTTTTGGGAGATGGAGCCTTCTTCACCTGGAGTCTTCCCCAAGCCTGGGGTAGGGTTAGAGCCAGACCCTCCCAGCTCCTCACTGTGACACAAACCCAGCCTTCCTCCAAGCTACAATTTCATATGTGGGCATTCAGACCAGAAAAATAATTGTGGGAGGAACCCACCATGGAAAGGTCAAACTGAACTGCTACACCCTTGGGTCAGGCGTCTCCAAGGTGCCTTCTCCTCCTCTTTTCCTTTCCTCCCCATTCCTCTCACAGGTCTTTGTCCCCATTCAGAGGGCAGACAAAGCCAATGTTCCCTCTGTGGGGCTGTGTTTAGCTGCAAGTTTCCTTTTCCAGCTTTGCAGGAATTTTTGACAGCAAGCAGCTGGTGACAGGCATCTCCCTCTGCTCCTTTTCTGTGCTGGTCAAGAAGACACTCAGCCTGAAATCCCGGGCAAAAAATTGAGTAAAACCACTTTACACTTCATCTGTGACTCCCTGTAAGGCAGAACCCATTCCCTCAGCTCCTGCCCTCAGGAAAGCTCCAGTGCCCGTGCTGTCCCTGCACATCGGCCATAAGAGGGTGCCAAGAGCCCTGGAAAACCCTCCTGAGCAGCTGCCAAAATCTGGCACTTTCTGCCCAGGATGACTCTGGTGCAGGCAGCCACTGCTGGGAGTGGCATTTGGTAATGCCAGCACAAATGGAGCCCCAAAAAAATAAATGTATTGCAAGTGTGTTATTGGTCATACAAGGAGAGCTGCTCCCACTGCAAAACGCTTTGTTTCTATTAAGAATTAATTTAAAATCCGAGTTTGGAAGTTGTTGTAGAGATTCCAAAGGGCAAAAAAGGATATTTGGCACCATCTCAACAGCACAAGTGCACTCAGATATGAATCACTCCAGAAAGAAGAGACTGTTCTGTTCCTACAACAGCTGAAAAGAAAAGGGCTGACAGGGCTGGCAATGAATCCCATCTCCAGGTCTGTCCCACCAGCAGGGGCTGAGCCTTCCTTTCCAGGGAAGCACTCACCAGCCACCAGGATTGTCAGACTTTCTGCTCAATGGTCACACCTCAAAGCACGCCCAAATCTGCATTTTGTCTCTGCTCTCCTGCCCCTGCACCAGGGAAAAGGGGAGGGATCCCAGCAGGATTCCCTCAGTGCTCCAGGATTTCTGGCCCCAGCCTGCTGAGATTGAGCCCCTGGCCCTGGGTGCTCTTGGAAATCTGCACCTGAACCCAAAAAGCATTTTCCACTACCCCAGGTGGCTCCAAGCTCTGTCCAGCCTGGCCTTGGACGCTTCCAGGGATCCAGGGGCAGCCACAGCTTCCATGGAAAACCTGTGCCAGGGCCTCAGCACCCTCCCAGGCAGGAATTCCTTCCCTACAGAACGACCTCAGCCAGTCCTGCTGGAATCTCCCACACCCAGACCAGATCCTCCCTGAGGGCTGGTGCCCCAGCCCAGGACTTGTCCTCCTGGTGAGGCTTTATTTCCTGATTTTCACTCAAACCAAACACATTGTAAAATCAAGAAGTGATGTTTTTCTGGATAACTGGATGATCCTGCCAACTCTGTTTGTCCTCTACCCATCACATCTACTGTTTGTTACTCTGCAGCTTGTACTATGACTATGTCCTATAAGTGTACATGTTACACTTTTATTACTTCAGAATTCTTGGAACTTCTTACTGATATTTCTAAGCCATCTCTGTTTATTTCTAAAATACATTTCAGCTCCTCATCTGAAGCATGAATCAATATTTTGGCCAGCTCAGGGTCATGACAGGATGCATTTCTCAATCCTGGTGAGCTCAAATTTGGAATAACACCTGGATAGCAGCTCTCCAGCCCAGCTCCCTGTGCCAAACTTTGCCCTGACAAGGGGAAGGCATTTCTGCCCTGCCAGCCCAGCCCCAGCTGAGGTGTCTGCTCATGCACAGTCATTGTCCCAGGAGATTACAGCTAAATCCCTGGTAGGATGAATTTCAACCCTGCCTGCTGGATTTGCTGAGATTAACTGCAAAGCACCTTAGCTCTTTGCTCTGAGCTGGAGTTCCATGAGTGCAGAGTTTAAAATTCCAAAGGGGCACTGAAATTGGACAACCTGACCGCTTAATCACCTTTCACTGTAAACTGACACAAGCCAATTAACTTGACAGGCAAAAGGAGTCTAGGCTGGTGTAAAAGAGGCTGTGAGAGCTGCTGCAGCTGCTGTCTTCTAAAATCCACATCATCTGCAGCCAGGAAATATCCACAAGTGGTATTTATTTCCTCCCTTTAGATATCACATCTCAATTTCCCCTTCTGCCTCTGAGAAAAACAGTAACATAAGAAAGTCAGAAATTGAGGTTTTTCCTGCTGGCCTGGAGGATCCAGCAGCACCACATCTCACCCTGGTTGCCTTTTGGAAGAACTTTCTTGATGAGCACTTTATTTTGATGATTTGGCTCCCAGGAGCTTTTACTCAAAGGGAAGATATCCCAGTGGCAGCTGCTCTGGGAGCTGTGGCAGAACAGCACAAGGAAAAGGGAGCTACCAAAAGAGAGCAGTGATAAATAAATGCAACAGGTCTGAGCACTTGGTTTCTCTGGGTAACTGAGGGGAGAGAAAGGTTAAAGCAGCCAAGGCAGGAACCCAAATTTCCTGGGGGAGAGAGCAGCATTTCTAATAAAAGCCCTGTTTGTCCTGCAGCTATAAAACAAAAGCAGGCACTATTTAACATGCAAGGCACAGCCTGGCACTCCAAACACCTTTCCAGCAACGTGCCTGAGTGTGGCAGCTTTGAGCACTTGCAAGAGTGTTCAGTTAGGAAGGAACCAAGGGCAGAGTAAATTTGGGGAGCAGTGAGTGACAATGTCACTGAGTCAGCCTGGTGCTGGCTCTGTCATCACACCTGGATTTAGTTTCTGTTGTTTTCGACATAAAATTATTGCACAGCCACAATTCTGCTGATCAGTGATGCTCCAACAGGACCTGTGAAGATCTGATTTGTGGAATTAGAGAGTCAGACTCACCATGTGGGAATAATACCAGGGAAAGCTGGCACACAGACCAAAACAAAGCTGGTAGGCTACACTGGATGCCAACTGGGGATGGCAAACAATTTCAGTTTACTTACAGAAATGCAAACTTTAAAATAAGATAAACACCCCTTAATCTCATCACTACAAACTGAGTGGTTGCTACTTAAAAATAAATACTTAGTTCCATGTTAACCATTCCAGGCAGAGACAAAATTCGAGCTCATTTTAGCATCCTTTCCTTTTATGTTGCAAAACTAAAGATCACTGGCTGTGGTCCTCAGGTCTGTCCTGTGCCTGGAGAGCACCACTCAACCAGATCTTAACACCACGTGATTTTAAAGCATTCATCCACCACCTCTTCATCCTCAGGACCAGAAATGCACTTTTCCAGCAGTTTTCTTAGCATTACTCAGCTTTTCTCAACATGAGGCTGCTGAGTTTGCCCCCAGACCTGGCTGCTGGAACCAGGAGATGTTTGAGTCCCAGCACTGGACAAACCCACAGTTACAGGAGCAAGTTTCCATGTGCTGGTCCCTGTTCTGCAGGGCACTTTCTTACCATGAATGAAGTTGTCCAACTTTCTCTTTGAAGGGCAGGGAACTTCCAGTCACTTCATATTTACTATGAAGAAAGAGGATTTTAAGAGACTTTCTTAACTACACTGTGGTAACCACCAGGGAACTGATATTTGCAATTACAGAGAAACCCCACAAACCAAGCATCCCTCAAGCACTCCAAAATACATCAAAATTTATTTAAAACCAGTGCTTTGAATTTGCTAAAGAAACCCTCTGGTTTTAGTCACACCATTTCTTGGGACCAGAGAGTTTTGCTGCTCTTGAGTTTGGCAATGCAGTTCCTGCACTGTCTCAATTTAGGCCAGAGCTGCTAAAATATGGCAAATATCTGTAATCAAGTTTCCAGTGGCTCTGCCCTCTGTACCTCTGGTCACTTATTCAGGCTTTACCTGCTGCTCATTTATCAGCCCACATATTCTTCCACACGTTTCCTTCCCCCACCTCCCATTTTTCCTGCCTTTCCCGAACATTTTCTGACTTCAGAGCCAATTCTGTGCCAGCACTTGGAATTCACATGGATAAAATGCTCCAAGGCAAATTCCTGCCGGCAAGGGCAGCCCTTGGGACTCGTTGCTGCAGCTCTGGCAGCGAGCTCAGCTCTGCTCCTACGTGAGTGACTGCACGGTCCAGGGGAGGATCCGAGACATTCCCGGCCCTCCACGCTTCCCAAAACACCTCATCAGCCCCCAGCACGGCTCTAGCCCAGCCCTCTGCTGCTGGGATGGAGCTGAAGTGTAAATGATGGAGAGGTCGGTGCCTGGAATGCTGCCACAGCCCACCAGGCCCCGGGTGCACGTCCAAAAAGCTGCACAAACTCAACACTTCATCCCAGGGAACAAGCTCCCCGCTCTGCTTATTCACAGGGATCCTGTCTGTGTGTGTGCACTCGGGCAGGAATGCTGCATATTCCAACTCCCACCCCCTCCCAGAACAAATAAAACAGTGCCTGCTGCTTTTCCATCAGGGAAGGATGCTCTATCCATCACTTCCAGAGGTGCACGCAGCATCCAGGGATGCTGGGCTATGGAATCAGAGTTGAGCAGCTGCCACACATCCCAAAATACAAATTTCTACATGGCTTTAAAAGAATCCAAACCAGTTATTTGCTTCTTTATGTCCTAAGAAGGCAGCAATCAAAAATTATTATTTTTTTCCTAAGAAGTCAGATGTTTACAGCCATTGGGGTGCCTGGGAATTTGAAATAGGTAACTCTGAGGTTCTACCCTAAGCACCAACACCCTCAGGCCTTCTCTCCTTTGTGGTCCACGAGGAAGAATGTTTGCTGCTGGTGTTGGTGTCCCAGGAGAAGGGGATAGTTTTCCTTTGGAAAAGAGTAAATGTAGGGGAAAGCTTCCCTTTGCAAACTTGCCTTCAGCACATCTCTCCCCATCAATATCACACTCCCCGCTGGGATTCCCTTGGGCTGGACTAACCCACGGAGGAATCCCCCAGCAGCGAGACGCATTCCAGCGCTGTGGAAGGGAACGCTGCCCCCTCCCAACACCCCACAGCTGCACACCGTGCCGCTGGTTTGCGTTTTAGCTAGAAAACCCAACCATAGAAGAAGGAATTAGAGCAAAGTCGTGTTTGCCTCCACACCTCCGCCCTGGCCAATGTCCACTCGCTCCCGCAGGCAGGCAGAGGCTGCCGGGGGGTTTTTCCTGCCTGCACCGCGAGCTGTGCCCCTCCAGCCCGGTCAGCTCATCTGTCACTCACCGCGTTACTTCCACGCCGCGGACACGCCGAGTGCCAGCGATTTCCGCCGGCGCTGCGGGCGGGCGGGGAGCGCAGCGCGGAGCCGCGGGCGCTCGGTGCTTACCCCGTTGGCGGCGGCGATGCGGACGATGAGCTGGATGGCGTCTCTCATGTAGAAGCGGCCGTCGCCTCCCACCACGAGCGTGGCTTCCTGGCGCTCCGCGGGCGGCACGGTGGCCAGAATGCTCTGGATGAAGTTCTCGGTGTAGTTGGCATTGCTCTGGAACACCGTCACCCGCTTGCGCAGCCCGCTGGTGCCCGGCTTCTGGTCGCCGTAGGGCTTGGTCTTCACGGTCACGATCCGCACCATGGCCGGCGCCGGGAGAGTTCCGGGAGCCGGGGGGGGACCGCGGCCGCCCCGGCCCCGCCGCCGCCACCGCCCCGCGACCGCCCCGCGACCGCCCCTTAAAGGCACCGCCCGCCCGCACCGGCCCGCGGGGACAGCATCCCTGGGCTGGCCTGTCCCGGCTGCCACAGCCCCGAGCTCCTCCGCGTCCTGCTGCTCTGCTCCATCCGAGCCAGTGGCATGGAATCATGGAATGGCTCAGCTTTAGGAAAGTGCCTCCCCAGCAGTGCCGAGGCCACCACTTAAGCCATGTCCCCAAGTACCACATCCACATGGGTTTTAAATGCCTCCAGGGATGGGGACTCCACCACTGCCCTGGGCAGCTGTGCCAGGATCAGACACTTTCCATCAAGAATTTTTCCCTGAGATCCAATCTAAACCTTCCCTGGCACAACCTGAAGCCCTTTTCCCTCATCCTGTCCCTGTTCCCTGGGAGCAGAGCCTGAACCCCCCAGCTGTCCCCTCCTGGCAGGAGCTGTGCAGAGCCACAAGGGCCCCCTGAGCCTTTCTCCAGGTGAACCCCCAGCTGTCCCAGGTGCTGCAGACCTGCCCATCCCTGTGGCCAGCAGCAGGATGTCCCCACAGGCCTTACAGACAGGCCCTGGCTCAAGTGAGCACCCCACAGAAGCAGGAGCCCCCCAGAGCTCCAGAAGCAGAGGCAGGGATGGTCAGCATTAGCAAAGCCTTGAAGAAGCTGAATTTTGTTATAGCTCTAGTTCTCAAAAGAAAGGTAACATTCCAGAAACTGAAGTTACCTGATACAGAGATTTTTTTCTCCTAAATATCTCCCCTCAAAGAAAATAAGCTGGTACCTGTGTTCAACCTTAAAAAGAGAAGCTGGAATTTTTCTGTCTTGGTGGTACCTGGATTTGGAGCAAACTGAAAAAGAGTCTGCAGATACAACCAAGATCTCTAATCTCACCTCCTCCAGGGCAGGAAAGGTAGAAACTGCCATGGACACTTTGCCTATGTCCTCACTTAAAAAATTGGATAATGAAACCCTTCCAGGCAGCAGGATGATCAGAATATAAATGAGGTTCCCTGTGTAGTGCTGGGCCATGTTTTTTACCTGCAGCAAACCCAACTCTTTCCACGTGCAGTGATCTCTCAGCTTTAACCATTCCTTTCCTAAAATACAGAGAGAGTTGCATATGAATTCCTGCCACATCTAAAAAGGCTGATTTTACAAACAAAAGAAATGTAAATAACGGACTGCTCACTTTGTGTGTCTGTTCCACACAGTGTCTCATCATTTCCCAACTCCTTTTTAGACAAGGAGCTGGGAATTTCTGCTTTCCCCACACTTTGCCTGAGGCTGCATTTGCAGAGCTCAGTCAGAGCTAAAAATCACCAAGTACTTTTGGGGCCTCAGCTTCTTTTAGACAGTTCTGAAAATGGAAATGATACCTGTGGTACTTGCTAAGGAAAAACCATGGAAAACTCAAAGCTCACCAGGAATCCTGCCTGAGTGTGTAAATCAGAGCCCAGCTCTCATTTTGTCACTGACATTTACTTGCCCAGTGTAAGATTACAGCAGAGTAACAGCAGAGAGCAGGACTTGGGGCAGATAAAAATAACTTTGCAACACTACTTGCTGCCCTCACACATGAGGTCATGCACATTTAATGGCTATTTTAAACTCAAACACTTTTTAAGCATCCAGAGGCCAGGGTCATCAATTTTTTTTCACATTAAAGATATTTAGAGGAACCAGGAAAACATAATAAGGTGAATGTTTTTAGTACCTCAAAGATGGCTTTCATTGCTGTTGCAGCCCAAACTTGGTGCACTTCAGTCTTCTTATTTCAGCTGCCCTGGGAATAATTAATTGCTGTTAACAGTCAAGAGCCCAAGACAAGCCTTCATTTTTCTCAAATGATGTTATTTCCTTATTGCAATGGAAAGGCAGACTTTATTTTATATAAAAGAGTAAAAAAACAGGCAAAATTACAGAACAAGGGTAAGATAAGGATTATCAGCAAATGACCAAAAAATCAGGGAAAGAATCAAATCCTTTATCAAGTGACAAAATGAAATGAGCTTCATCCCTTTATACCTCTCACATCAAAACCACAGGAATGTTTAATTAGGAACCCATTCAACAAAGTATTTTTCCCCTCAGTGAAGCAGCCTGTGATGGAATTACAATCTATGGTATGGAAAATAAGAGCATATTTAGGGAAACAATCCTTTAAAAAGCACAATTATATTACAACTGGCAGCTGGATTACTGAACAGCACTAATTTTTATTGTGCCTCAGCGTTTTCATGCCAAAATCATCAAGAAATATAAATGTATGCCAGCTTTTTGAGAAGGACAAGACTATAAATTGTCTAAAAGCTGCCCAAAGCTAATCCTGGTTGAGTGTGGCTGCTCCCAGCCCTGGCACTGGGAGGTTTAACGTACAAGGGAGTGCACACAGCTGTAAATCCACTCTTCCTGCTCATTCAGGGCCATCACGTGCTGAGAGACCTGGCACAAGAGAAAGCAGAGGTGAAAGAGAGTTCTCTTTACTGGAAAACTGTTACCCAGTGTGCTGTGGAAGCAAAGTGTTCAGTACTTGTGTCACTAAATGATGAATATTCATCATCTGCACTGACAGATATTCAAAAATCACTCTTGAACTTCACAGCAAAATATCCATAAGGATTGAATCTACAGTTTCTACTGAATGAAGCCTAAATTCAAATTAAAAACCACCTTACAGGATGAGGCAGTGGATATCTAAAATGTCAGCAGCAATTTAAATAGGCCCCAGCCTTGCCTGTGTCATGGGACTGCTCTGTTTACCACAGGCTTGAATGAATCCACCCTGGAAAGCTGGGAAATATAAAATAGCTTGGATGCCTCTGCTTTTAAACAAAGAGAGTGTACTTTCAGAAAAATAAAACCAGGGGGTTATTCATAAATAAATGAAGAAAAACACCATCTGCATTTGTAATGCATTTTCCATCACATTCCATCCCTCAGGACCCTCATTTGGAATTGTCACTAAAGCCTGCCCAGCTCTGCAACAGGGCTCAGCAATATCAAATTGTCTCATGGTTAACATGATCCCTAAATCAAGTTTAACAAAAGTTAACCACCAGCAAATCACAGTGTGCACAAGGACTGCAATGCATTTATTTCTCCTTCTGATTAGTGTGTGCTTGGTCTGTTCTCACAGACATCAATACATGGGATTAAAAATTGCAAAGTGAAAAAAAAATACAGCCTTAGAAAGAGTATTAAAAATAGTAGTGAATGATGCATGTATGGAATGGACAAGTGAAACAGGCCCATGTATGAAAAAGCAGATTATTGATTTTTATAGAAAATTGCACAGGAAAACAGGGATACATCAAATACGTGATCAGCTCTGAAATATCAAAAAGTGCATCTGATCTGTTCTGGTCAGAAGAGGCCACTGTCCACATGCTCATTATCATGACAAAAGCCCTACAAAAAGAAAATATAAAGATGTCACCTGATTTTCTCTAAAGTTGGCTAAGCAATAAAAAGCCTTACCATCATGGATTTTGGAGCCACTTCCACAGCAAAAACTGTCAGCCCCCTATTGTTCAGGCAGTTCTTACTCTGCTCATTGTTGACATGAATTATCACTTTATCTTCAGACTGCAGGTGAAAAAACACAAAGGAACCATTAGACTTTCCTGGTTAAGTGTCTGCTCTTTTTGTAATGCCTGCACACTGCTTGGATTTCTGTGACCTTACTGTTTTAGGGATAGAAATGCTTAATGGATACTCTGAAGAGTAATAGACACTCTTTGAAGAGTAACAGACACTCTTCTTTGAAGAGTAACAGTTTCAAATGTGCCTTAGCACCACAGTCATGGTCAAAAGCAGTTTCAGATTCATTGAACCAACACAAAGACTTGTGAAGTTACAACCTGGCCTTGTTGTATCTTCCCAGCCTGTCCAGATCCCCCCCGTGGAGCTACCCCAGCATTCCCACGCAGCTTGGTGAGATCCACAAACCAAAGCCAAGAGATATAAACAGAGTAGGCAGAGATCTGGGGCAGAGAGCACCAAGTTGTCTCAGTGCAGCCCTGATCTCCTTCTGTGACATATCCCCAAACACAAAAATAACTCTGGAATATGCACCCTAAAGGGCGAAGTGCAAAGCCAAATCCAGAGTTCCAGGAGCCTCAGCATCCAGTCCTAATATTAGCCCCCCCCAGGCCACCCCCTTTAAATGTCTGGGCATTTAAAAATACACTTCTTGTTGCGATCCTTTAAGATTTAAAGCATCTGAAGTTCAACATCTTACTGTGCTGTGTTTACTCACAGCTCCTGGTATAAAGGAAACTGAGAACATTGATGGTGATCTGTGGGAAAAGGTTTAAAATCTCACCAACCACTTCTATTTGGATTTACAACTTTCAGTTTGAATTACTAATAAAGCAAACCTGGAGGAATAATCAGGTGAGAATTCATCCACAGCACACTCCTAAAAATCACTGCTCTTTGACTTTCTTATGGGCACTGAAAATATTCAGCAGTGTAAATGCTGTGATCTTTGCTCTCACTCTAATTGCATTTCCTGCTGTTAGTGTTTGTTTCCTCATATGATGATGATACCAAAATACTGAAAAATTGGGATGTGAACACAAAAACCACTCAGTTTCTATATGGTAGTTGGAAGTGCTTGCCTCATTTTTACAATCTGCCTCTTGCAGGTGCACTGACCCAGGCTCTTCTGAAGTCACAAGGAGCACATCAGGCAGTGTTTTTTTAATGAAACAGACACCAAAACCTGATTTTAGGAACAGCAATTCTCATCTATGACCCAAGGAAGAAGGAGAAACACTAACAGACATTAACACAAGGTACAATATGGAGGTTGCAGGCCATACCTTATTTTCAATCACAGAGGTGATTCTGCTGCCTGATCTGTAGGTGTGGATGAAGATGTTCCCAGAGCCATCCAGCACTTTGGCCTCTCCTTTGCTAACCACAGACCTGCAGACAGCCCTGCTGAGCTGGGAGCCCCCTGCCTCCAGGGAAATGGCTTTAATTCTGGGTTTGCCCCTCTCTGCACAGATGTCAATGACAAAGGGGCAGGCCTGCAGTGGAGAAGATGAGTTTCAGCATCACTCCAGCTGTAGTTTTTCCCCTCAGATTTTCACTCGCAGCTCCCAAGTATTTTCATATTTGAACTAGAATGACCCAGGTATAAATATTTCCCTGAATATTTAATATTATAAACTGTGAGCTGTGGCAATCTTTTACACCAAATGAAAGCCCAGGACAACTGGTCTTTTTCATGCCATTCCCAGTAGACCTGACAGTTCAACACAGCAAACCCTTCCTTGGACAGCAAAATGTCCAGGAATTGAGATGAAGGCTGAATGTATTCCAGTGTCTGAAATAAACCTGTCACACTGCTGTTTGTGCCACCCCACACAGATTTAACACCCCTGCAATGCTGCACTGAGCACTCTGGGAGTACCTTGGGTACATTTTACTCCTGGTGTAACAACCAGGGGGTTGTATTTTCTCAGACTCGCTCCCAGCACCTCAATTCCCTTCTAAAGGCTGTTGGAATCCATGAGGATTTCTCAAGTTCTGTCTCAGTGTTCCCAAAACATCAATCTTAAATAATTTGGAATCAAGGAATTAAAGAGTTAAGTGAGAGACACGAGTTAACAGATGGAGATTTTTAGATTAATTACTGAAGGATTTGAGAGCTGTGCTGTCCTTTGGAAAGCAAAGGCTGGAGCCAGAAACCACAGCTGGAACAAGGCACAAAACACCTTCCTGAAATTCCTAACTGGGGAAGAACATCCCTAAAATGCTCTTTTTTGGAGGAGGGCTCTCTCTTGTGGCTGAAACGCAGAAAAACAGCCTTGCAAGGGCTCTGCCAAGCACAGGTCAGAGGAAAAGGAGCTCATCTTAAATCCCTCAGTACCATCCCAAAATTTTCACTGAGAGACAACTGATATCTCTCATACTGACTATTTTTAGGTCTTGATATATTTTATATACTGATTACATTGACCTGTTTAACAAAGTTAAATAATATTATCAGACTATGATCCTAAAAATCTGCTTTTCCTGGGAATTAAATGATTTAATTATCTGTATATTGAATGCCTTAATTTTTCATAATTTTTTCTCTTCTTAAAAGAGATCCTCTTTCTTTAGAAAGCATTATTGACATCAGAAATATGTAATATGCATTTCAGAATATAAAAACAAATAAATAATTTTTAAAATCTGTGAGAAACATCAAAGAAATAATCCCTGGTCCTGCAAAGTAAACAATGAGTGACTCAAACCCTAAAATTTTAATGAAGCATTAAAATTTTGTGTTGAACCTCTTTAGACATTATTGTGAAAGCAACAATAACAGAAATAGTTATGTTACTAGGAATTCTGAATCACGTGGAAAAAATTATCTTTATCCACTTATATTGTGGTTTGGGCCATAAAATGGACTTTTTAAAGGAGAAAAAGTCCTGGTTTTTCTGCATTTGCTGACAGGTCACAGTTTACCACCTTTATCTTCCTATCCCTCCCCACCAACAGAGTGCATGGATTATTGTAACAGATACAACCCAGAATCCCCTCCTCTTTAACCCATAACATCCTGGCTTTCTCTAAAGCAAAAGATAGTTTCTCTTTTCAAAGATCCAAATGCTATTCTCAGAATCAGGACAGTGACAGTGACAGCCCTGGATGGTGGCAGTGGGTCCCTGCCCTCCTGCAATCAGTTTGTGGCAGGCACAAAGATTGCAGCAGTCACATGTGCAGGGGTTTTTGCTCTTTTGTGCCTCTCCTACCTCTGTCATTTCTAAGGCTCTGTTGTAGCCCAGGGACAACAAAGTGACCCAAAGGTCCCAAGGATCCCCATCCCGGTCGTTGGCTTCCATGAGATTCAAATCCAGAAATCCTTGTCTTGTTAGCTCATTCTTCTTCATCTCAAAATTTTCTGTTTCAAAGGAATAAAGACAGCACTTAAAAATCTGTTCTGTCTGCAAACACCTTCATCCTTCCCAAGGCAGAATCCCCCTCCTGTTAACAAGGTTGAAAAGATGAAGCCAACTTAGAGCCTCAGATCTCCAAGATTATTTGGGAAAGAACGGCCTTGAGCAGGCATGTGCTGTTTGCAGAGCTCCCCTGTGGATTTGGGATAATGCCTACAAACACTGGATAGCCCCCAAAAAGGGAGATTACAAAACAAAAAGAATTCATATTGATTTTTTTTTCCTCAAAGTTTGTGGTTGAGCTTTGTAGGATGGGGTATTTTAGGAATGGGAAATGAAAGCCAGCTGGAGCCAGCACCTTGAAATGCTTCAGGTCCTTGATACAGAAATGATTTACTTAGTTCCTAAAAAGCAATAAAATTCCAGTAATCCTAACACCCCTCTCTAGAGAGAATATCATAGATCCACCACTCTAATGTCAGCAAACACATAATTGAAATGTCCTCATGTCAGGGACTTTTAAAAATGGTTTTCTCATCTTCATAACAATGCTAAATCTTTACTATATATTATTAAAAAGGGATTACCAATTTAATAAATCTATCCAAGGGTACAGATGCTGTAATAAATGGCTTGAACTTTGGTGTCAAGATTGATGATATTCGTGTGAACCCTTCCTCTGATTGATGGCCTGGTGAAACATTCCCCAGCTTCTCCTCCTTCCTCTCTTATTTATTCACACATTTCCACCCCTCCTACTTGGATCACCCTGGCAAAGCCATCAAGGGTGGAAAAGCACATCCAGGCATCAAACAGAGGAGAAATTCAGTCCTAGAAATGTATTTTTGTAGGAGTTTTCCATCAGTTAGGAAAAATTCTGATTCTCAGAGTATTTTGGGGAGAGATAATTAATAGGGCTTGCCACATTTAAAGTATTTTTGCCAATGTGCCACAGCCTCCAAAGGAATTAAGGCAGACATGACATAGAATTATAAAAGGAGACACTGGCAAACCACAAAAACTCTGGATGCCAATTTGCAGCATCAGATCCACACTAATTAAATGTCCCTCTCCACACTTTGTGAGATAAAATAGCAGCACCTGCCCAATCTGCACAAAGAGATGGATTAAACCAATACCTGTGACAGTTTCCTTCCCCATATGATCCAGGATCACAAACCCTGTAGGTTTTGGCAGCTACAAAACAATTAGGAAGGGGAAGAATTTTCTCAGCAGAAGGTCAGTGGCACACACAGCAGAATGAAGCAAAGCAAAGGACAGGAGACTGGAAAAAAAGAAAAAGAAAGGAGGAAGAGAAAAAGATCTCCACATGTTCTTGGAATAGGTATAGAATATCCAGTCCTATCCAGCTTGGAAGTTAATTGATAGCCTTAATTAGCTGTAGCACAGAAATGAACTTACCCTTGCACACAGCCCAGGCTTCCTGGTCACACTTCTCCCCACTAGTCCTCAGCTCAAAGAAGTTGTACTCCTCCAAACTCAGGAGGCCATTCCCATCCAAATCAATTGTTTCAAATATATCCAACAAAGCAGCTCTGAGGGGTGAAAAAGGCCAAATTATTTCCAAAGGCTTCCACTTCCACTGTCTCACAACATTGCCAAGAACTGCTCAGTCTGTCTGAGATTGTTCTGCACAAAGAGCACTTCAGGAAAACCCAGATTTAAAAAGCCACATTTGAGCTGAAAGGAGATTTTTATCGCCATGTTTGGGAATAAAACTCACCGGAATTCATTGGTGAGAGCCAGTTCTCCATCTTCATCCCTCCACAGCAGTTTGGCTTCCCCAGTAATTTGGGTTTTTCCCTTCCTCAGCCTGCAGCCAGTTGTGAAAGGGAGCAGCCAGTAAACCCCAGATCCAAGCTCCCCTCTCCAGCCAAACACCTGCTCTTAAAGGAAGGCAGAAAAGTTTGCAAGAACTTCTCAAATGATGCCTTTCCTTGTTGCCAGTAATATTCATACAAAACTCATTACTTGAAAATTCATTATTGAAAACCCTGGGAATGCTGGGTTGTCTCCTTAAAATGGCTGTGTGAGGCCAGTTTAAAGATTAAAAAACAGTGAATCTCTTAGAATAAAAGTGAGAAAAATATAGAGATGAAAACCAAGGGGAAAATAAGTTCATGCTTTCTTATTTCTGCCACAGGAAAAGAATATTCTGTGCACTATGGAGTTCAAATGGCAAGGAGAAAGAAAATGAAAGGAAATTTAAACAAACTTTGCCTTGGAAATGTTGTGTTAAAGGTTCAGAAATATAACTGAGTTTTTACAGAGTAGCTGTGAATACACCCAGCAACTCAGTAATTCTGAGTGCAGCTGGAATTCCTTCTGAACCCATGGAATTCACATCTCCAGCATTAACACACAGAGGAAAAAAATAACAATTAAAATAGGAATACACCAAAAATCTCTAACCTCTCTGTTCTGGAGTTCAGTAAAGCTCACAAGCTGTAAATTCTCTTGGGTTTCATTTTCCTTCAGAATAAACAAAGCTGTATCCACTGACAACCAGTGACAAGATTTTCCTAAAAAGAAAAATATATCCCCAAAAATTATACAACAACAACAATAACAATGATAATGATGATGATGATGATAATAATAATAATAACAACAACAACAGCCCCAAATCGTTTTTCTTTGCATCTCAAAACAGATATTCTCATGGTATTTATTGATCCCTGGTGATGAAAAATGGGAAAAAAAAAAATCTATTCTGTGCTATTGGGACTTTCTTCCTGTTTAGACTGAGCAGATAAATTGTTCCAAGCCTTGTGATTGTCTTACAGATAATGAATAATTTTATCATTAAGAATTATTGATAAAATAGTTCTATCATTAAGGGTGAACAATATCAAGGAATGGTTACACACCACACAAATTAGTTTAAAAAAAAGCCAGCCCAGGTGACTTTAAAACAATTATGGGGTTTAAAGGCTCCTGTTTTATGGGATTAAAAAGGGAATATTCTACTTGGGGGAAAGAAATAATTCCAGTGTAGCAACTGGATGAAATCCCATGGTAAATCTGCAAGCCAGCAGCTCTTTTTAAGAAGAAAATGAAATAGAAACCCACCCACCTTGTGCCTGGGGAATACTGAAAGGTTTGATGGTGATACAAAGTGCAGATCTCTGGGGTAAGTGCAGCCTGTACTTGTGACTGATGATTTCCCCATCCTCCTCCAGGTAGAAGCAGCCTCTGGATTGTGCACATTGCCATTCCTGGAAACCAAGCAAATGTTAAGGGTTTGCTTCATTCTGGATGAAGATAAAAGTGCTTTCTCTGAAATGTTAATTAATTTGATTATTGAATAAACCCTGCATAAAGCACACCATGAGATAAAGCATCAAATACTTTTATTTTTTAAAAAAATCCCAAATAGTCCTTGTTGTAAACAAATTGCTTCACTTGTGAAAATGCCTGAAAAGCACAGAGATTACCCTACTGCTCCTAAAGCTGAAAATTAAATTGGAATTGCCACGAAGATTCTGCTAATTATATTTGCAAACAGCTGACAGCATGGAGTAATTTAAATACAAATATTATACACTTTGCAACTCCCTTTCTGCTGTTCTTTGGAGGTTTGGATTTTTTTTTTTAATTAAGATTTTGCTCAAGGAGTTCTAGAAGACTTCCAAAGTAACTTGGCTGTGGAAAAGACAAAGATTAATTCAAAATAAAGTGGGATGGCCAGCTCCTGGCAGGCACTGCTGTCCAAGCCCTTCCCCTCCTATAATTTCCCATCATCTTTTCATTGTGGGCACAACCTGCTGGAGAAGTTTTTAGGGATAATCTTTAAGTGCAGCTATTTCTGGACCATGGAGCCAGAGCTCAGCCCCTGGACAACTTTTATGGAGTAAAATAAACCTAATTAACAAATCCATCCAATAATTTTACACTCTTCTTTATCCATGGAACCAGATTTGTAGTGACAGGACAAGGAAAAAGGGGACCAATCATTAAAAAATAATTAGGAAAAAAATGGAGACAAAATATTCCTGGGATTTAATGGTGAGAGTTGAATATGGAGCAACAGCTGGGGTTGTGCCAGTCAAAAAGTGGATAATGGGAGCTGGGATTAACATAAATCAGTGTCAGGATTCCAACATGGAGTTCAGCCTCTTGGATCATTTCCACTGCTACTCCTAAACTGGTTATTCCAACACTTCATGATTCCTGATTTCATTTAAAAGGAATTTTTTTTAATGGATTTTCTTTTCTTCAAACTTGACACATCTGAAATAACTGGTTGTTTGCTCCAAGCTTGATACCTGCCAAAACTGTTGGACAAAACCCTCATCCTTATACTTTCCTCTTGGGAAATCAAACCCTGTTCCTCTGGCAGAGAGCATAGGGTGGTGCCAGAAGTCCTAAATTATCAAATTCCAAACAGGTATGTAAAATTGGGAAACTAAAAGAGGATTTTCTGAGCGGATTTTACACTGTCACCTCAAAGCAGAACAGAAATTGCTGAATAACAGCTGAAGAGGGAAATGTTTGTGTTAGAAATGTTATGTTAGGCACTACCTGCTGCTGGTCACTGCTACTGACATTTAATATTGAAAATATCCACACATTGATGAATAATTCCTGATAAAAAGCAGTGAGTGAGAGGAATTTTCCAAGGGTTTTTAGTTTTAGGCCTTTCACCATGTTCTGACTTTCAGTGTTTTCCTCTGTCAGAAATGTAAAGCTGGTGTTGCTCCTGAGGGTAATATTTTCTTACTTATACAAAAAGACAGGTGAACAGCAAAAAAAATAAAATTCTTGGCTATAAGATGAATAAAAAGAATTTTTGGTTGGAGGATTCTGATTCACACCATAAATAAAAGCCTGGGTATTTATTCATTGATTCTGGCAGAGCTTGCATTGTGCAAAATGAAGTTTAAAAAATTTAATAGTTTATTAATACAAAATATTTAATTAATATATTCTAACGGCATATAATATTATAGATTAATATTAATATTAATATAATTAATTTGTAAATGCTTTTATTAATATGAAATATTTAATTAATAGGAAATAAAACTTTCCATGTTTATTGATTGATTTCAGTTTTTGGATGATGCCAAGCAATATTAATCAATATCTTTTTTTTTAGTCAATTTTTACTGGCTTTTAGAAAAAAAAAAAGAATCCAATCTTGGGGAAGTGTGTGCTGGTTTTACACACCCCACATCATGTTTGAACAAGGTGAGATTGCAGGTTAAATTGCATGGAGGTCCAGCTACCTAAACAGACTGCACAGAACCCCTGGGAGATGATGTTTGGAAATTTTAATATAGAGCAAATGTCACTGTACAGCAATGGGGAAGATCTAAAGGACTTCAGAGTTCAATAACAAATCCAGAGTTGTTATTTGAAACCAAAATGCAGCTCCTGAGGACCATCAGTTCCGTGTTCCAGCAGCAGTTACACTGTGTGGTCAGAGCCATTTGTTCCCTTTTATACAGGAGTCTCCAGGTGCACATTTTTAATGTATCCCAGCAGTTCCCAGTTAATGTTTTCTATTTCTACAGCTATTATTTTCTGTTGAAAGAAAACTAGTAAAGGTTCAGTCAAGAAAGGGAAAACAAAGGGAAAAAGATCAATATTAACACTCTACAAATATTGACTTAGCAAAGTGACTTTGTTGTCTCTCTCCCCCAGGAATTTGTATTGAATGAGTGATTTATTTAAAAGAAAATACTGATAGAACATATTAGTCTAACTAAAAATCAATATTTTCAGGTTATAGCATCTATTTACCAAGCAATGCCCAAGAAACTAAATATGCTCACAGATTTGTTATTTATTTCCAATTACCTTCCATGCAAAGGCTTATGATACACAATCTTTCAGACTACTTAAGCATTTAAAGTTCTCACCAACCTAATAAATTATTCAATTTTAAATTTCTCAAGAAGTCATTAACTGTTTTCTCCAACAGTGGTTTCATTTATAAAAAACACATTTTGTTCTATTAAACCTTCACACCTGAAAAATTATTTCCAATAACTTGTTGTCAGCAAAACCAACAGTATATAAAAATGTTAATAACAATAGGTATCAAGAAAGCTCTCAGTAGTTTATAGCTGCCCTTGACAAACTGTTAATAAAACATAAGACACCATTTTTCTCTGATTTTTAGCTTCTTTAAAATGCAATAACACAGGTGCCTAGAGGAAAACACCATCATTTCAGTGTGATACCTTCATTGTGTCAGGCTCAATAATTAGCTTTGTGTTCCTGCTGCTGCTGGCACCCACAGTGACAGTGCTGGAGGTGGAAGCTTTGCTGCTTTGAGCTGATGAAGGTCTTGAAGGAGCTCTGCTGTCACCTAGAAACAGAGATATTTAATTACAGTTACATTATTTCAACCCTCTCCTAGTGCTATTAATCATAAACCTTGCATTTAGAAGCACAATGCCAAGAACTCCATCAGAGAACTTCCCTTCATCACTGCTGTGCCATTTTTGCACCTCTTTGATTTGAAGCAGCACAAACAACATCCCAAAATTTCATACTTTGTGTCTCTGCAGCCCATTCCCTGTGGAGTTTTTGCAGTTTGGGAAGGTGTTGGAGTATCTTTGTAACTTCAGGAAGGACATTAAACTTACAAATTGTGCTTGAAAAGCGGCCTCAATAATTGAAACAAACACACAGCTTACTGAGAAATGTTTGGGGTTTCATCTCTGATATAGGAAGGAAATAAATAATTTGCCTATATTGCAACACCTGAGCATTCATTTTCTCTCTTCCCTCTGGACCGTGTCACATGAAAATCAACAGAATCCACCCTTAAGAATTTGTGAGTTTCACAGATGCAGCCATTTGAATATATTTTACTGGCCCATTTTGTGATTGCCACAGCAGAAATTATATTTATCAATAAAATCTTCAGTAATCTGAGAAAAACGAAACAAAAACTCACCAGCTCATTGAGCCAGAGCTTCATCTCCAACAGAAAGAAAACAAAAGGTAAGAAATAGAAATACCTTTAGCCAGTTTGTGATCAGTTTTCCTGGAGCCCCTTGGGGATGGTTTTGGCAGTGTGATCCCTTCAGGGACATTTTCAGTTTGATTCCCAAAGTGCTGCTGCCTCAGCCGAGGGTCAATTTCCAGCCTGTCCCTCGCAGCTTTGCAGCACTGCTCACTGGTGCTCAGGTACAGCTCACAGAACTGGAGAGAATAAAAGAATATTTCACTTACCAAGTCACATTTCTCAAAAGGTTGTATGGAGTAAAATGTAGCATTAGCAAGGAAAGCACAGCTCAGCAGATGAAATGCATTTTCTCTTCAAGCCAAACATAATTTTAATTTTCATCAATCAGGACAACCACTCAGGTATCACAGGAAAATGAAGCCATGATTCAACAAGGAGGTCCAAGTATTGAACAAAAAATAAGTGTGACTTTCAACTCTTCCTTTCTAGATATTGGAAGACTGATTTTTTACACAGGATTCTTATCAGCTTTCCTCCTATGAAACCATATTTATGTATCAATCTTTGTGGGCTGTTTATTCAGTCCAAAATTTAGAATCCTGGGGTAAGGGCATCACTAATGCTCACACTGACAATTACACAAGAACAAATATCACTCTTGGCCATACCTTGTTGTAGTCAAGCTTGCCATTGCAGTTAAAATCAGCTTGTTTAAGAATGCTGGTCACTTCCTCCCAGGTCATTTTATCACCTCTCTGCAAGGAAAAAACAGCTCAGTTTGGGTTCCTAATCAAGAATCCTGTGCACCTACAGCACAAATTCCATAAACAAAGGAAAAGCCTTTTCATATTCTTTCAGAGAATCTTATCTTGTAATAGATTTCAACAGATTTTGATTTCAGTCATGAAAACAGAGGTCAAAATCATTAAAAACTTTGTCTTTATAATGCTACTAAATATCAAAGAGATCAACTGTATCACTTCATGTAATTCTGTGGTGTCTTCTGGAAACCCACCATGAAAACCTTCCATGAAATGGGGAATCCCAGCTCCCAGTACCACCTAATTTCCAAAATCTCTACTAATTAAGGATGGATAATCAGGTTTTTAGTGATACTTACTGTTGTAAGAATTTTACAAAGTTCATCATGGGAAATATATCCAGCTTTATGTGTGTCTATTTTACCAAATGCTTCGAGCAGTTCAGTTTTTGTAGCTGGCTTTTCTTTTTTTAAAATAGCACAAAAATCATCAAAATTCAGTGAAGATGTTTGTGAAGTCCAGTATTTGTTAATGGTCTTCTGAGAAGGATTTCTTCCAGCCTGTTGAAGTACTGAATAATAAAACACAATATTACATATATTCCAGCTGTTAGAAAAGGAGATTTCTCCAAAAATCCTTGAGTCCCTTTTCACGTTCAGATTTTTTTAAAGCCAAATCACTCCAAGAGAAAAGTGTGGCTGGACAGTTTTGGTTATGATCTTAATCAAAATATCCATGAACTCACAGACAGTCTCCAGTGCAAACTTCAGCCTATATCCAGTGTCTCAATATCAAGAATATATTATTTTTAAGTCTGCACATTATTAGATCCTATCTCTACTGAGACCAACATCATCTTTGCACTTCCTTTGCCAAGAACTGAGATCTGGAGCAGAATTTATCTGAGACAGTATTTTCAGTCATGCCTGTACATTTGAAGGTATCAATTCAAATTAGACATGAATTTTAAGGGAAAAATGATACCACCAGGCAGCCAATGGCACACATGCAACCAGTGCCATGGGTGTTACACCTGGCATTCTCCAAAATGAATTTGCTGGATCTATTTGCCTCTTCAAGGTCTTTGCTGAAAACACCCTTGCAGTTTTCAGTGTATTACGTTAAATGGAAATTAAATTCAAATGCACAGCCTATCTGGAATGAGAGGGATGCTTTTGTATCTTCCCAAATAATCTTCAAGGGAAGCACAGGAGATCCTCCATCTCCACCTGGGCTGGCATTTGATTCTGAGCCAGCTGAGCAGCGCCCAAGCCTGTGCTGGGAACTGCTGAGGAGCATCTGTGAAATGAGACGGTGGCATGGTGACAATGCTCAGCGGGACCCATGTCACCAGCAAACCAAACCAACCAACCAACCAACCAACCAACCAACCAACTAACTAACCAGGCACCTCTGCTGTTAATCCCTGCCCCAGTGCCAAGCACTAAATAAAGATTTGTGCCCTGCCACCTGTGCTGGAGGAGCCAGAGCAGAGCAGGGCTCACATCTTTATCCGAGCCACGCCTGGGCACAGAGCAGTGGTTTGGGGATTTCAGTGTCAAGGGCAGCCAGGGAAGGAAGGGCAGACTCTGGGGGTTTGTTCCCATGGATGGGAGAGTTCCCTGGCATGGCAGTGCAGCACATTATTATATTTGACAGATATCCTTCAAATATGCAATCTTTAATTTTATATCTCCAGGGACATCAGCACTTGCCACTCCCTCCATGCCTCCCAATTTGTATTTGTGAGAGCTCAATCACACTGCACCTTTTATTTCTATTTCTTTATGGTCTGGTTCTGCTAAATCACTCCAGACAGGAAATGAAGCTACTATTTGGGGATCAGCAAAACTCCTACAAATAAAATTTCCCAGGGCCAATCTCTCAGTGAGCACTTTAGTTTGGAATATCAGCCAAACTTCATGAAGCAAGAGGGGCTTAAACATTGGCACCACTCCTTTGAGAAATGCCAAAATTGACTTAAGATGAAATATAAGTCTTTAACTCTCAATGCTTACAAATCCTAAAATAAATTCTTAAATATCTCTGAAAGGATTGAGAGTCTAAACAATCAACTGCCCTCTCTAAGTTGACCTTGAAAGCAAAATGCCCAAACACTTGTTGTGTAGCCAAGTGGCATATGGATAGAGCTGGAAGCCAAAACATTTATTAGAGAGATGACATTTGTTCACACCACCCCTCTGTTGAAATCCAGATTATCCCAAACTATCATTAGGATGTCATAAAGGCCCTTTTATTGCAGCTGGGAAAGCCTGCAGAGCACCAAGCCACAAGCTGTAGGAATATGCTTGTCAATGGGTGGAATTTCATGCTCTGCTGTAGGGAAAGAAGCTACAATCAGTGCACTCAGCTTTTACAGTGCTGGTTTCCATGAAAAACCTTGTAAAAAAGAACAAAAATGCTCAAAGAAAAAAAAATCATCACCCAAACAGAGCACACAATCCTACAACTCCAAGAAACTGCAAAGTTGGAATTGTATTTGCTTGAGGAATTTCATCAGCCATAGTGAAAACTCCTTCAAAACTGAGGTTATTTATTACTCAGTCTTACCTTACTCTTTCCTTATCTTACCTGCCCACTAAGATACATTATTAAGAAACCAGCTTCCATTTTTCAGGTAAATTTTTCTCACTTCCCTTTGAAATTCCCGCAGTTTTCAAACCAAAGCCCCACAGCTTTCATTTCCTACCAACAGCCTTATTTAGTGCAGCTGAGGCAGTCAGAGATTTGTTTTTTCTGTTGTACTGCTGGCACCACCACCAGCACTTAAACACAAATATAGTCTGGACAAAAAAAATGAGAATTTTAGATTCCAGACTATGAAAGTAATTCAGTAATTCAGGAGGAGTTGAGACAAGGAGTAAAAATTCTTATGGAACACCAGTTGTGGTTCTCTGTGCCAGGACAGAGGCCCACTCTAAACTGAACTGAGACCTTTCCAACTGGTGATTAAGAAATAAAATCTATAATAAAATAATCTACAATAAAATGCCTCTGTCTGGCATTCCCACTTCCAGCAGGCATCCAAAAGTATTCTCAATTCCTTAAACCAGTGACTGAGTTAATGCACAGGGACAGCCCCACTGCAATCATCCCATGCAAGAGTTAGAGGGGAAAAGATTCACTCATTACCTAAACTCAGCTGTTCCTTTGATTTAATATTTTCTAAGCTGCTTTTTAAGACAGTCAGATAAGCTGCTCTGCAGTTCATGTAAAAAATGGCTTCTTCTGCATGCTGGGATTTCTTCCCTTGGGAATTTTCCAAGTGTGTGGCTTTCTGATTCCCAGGAGCGCTGGCCATCCTGTGAGGGATGAAATTCCAGTTAGAATTTGTAATTGTCTCAATAATGCCTCTGTTTGTCCTCTGAAACACAGACTAGCCCCAAGTACCCAAACATCCAGGTCACATCCTTTCTTTTCTCTAAATCTGGGATGGGAATTTTTACCTACACTTGTAGGTAAGCACCATGAGAGCCACAAGCAGAAAGAGTTTGAGCTCTACTTATTATTCACAGTTTATCCTTCATTGACAGTAAAAAGTTTAATTTCACTGTGTTTTATATAGTTGCCGACATTTCTTGCTACAAGTATTATATAACTATTATGTAGTCTTGATTTTTGAAAGCACAGAACCACATTTTCAGGTTATCTGTGAAACAAGGTTTTGCCATCCATGTTTTCTCTTTTTATTGTTACAACTCAACAAAACATATGGATAATAATAAAATTGGTCAAAATTGGAACCCCTAATCTCAAAAATGCCAGGTTAAGCACAGAATTCTCTTTCTTAGAGTTACCTAAATATAAATAATAGAAATAAGTGTGCATAAAACTTTGAGCAACACAGGCCTTTTAAATCCAAGGCCCACACAGTTATAAATGAATGGAAAAAAAAACAAAACCATGTTTTTTTCTCAATTATTAAAACAATGCTGTTTGCTCAGCAATGGCCAGCAAACTCTGACAGCAGCTTTCTGCTTCCACCAGGGGTGATTAAGGTTTTTAGAAGGCCATCACAGAGGGACACTAAATCCTGTTGTGCTTTAACACCTTCTTGTATTATTTTACCCAATGTTGACTTCAGGAAATATATTCCAGTATAATAAATGGAATATCTCAAGTTCAGCAACAAGACAGCACCATCCCAGGGTCCCCTTCAGGACTCATTGGATTTTTACTCAGGAGGCCTCAGTCACTGGCACCTTGTTGAGTTATACAGATCTTTTACACTTGGGAAAGGCAGATAATAATTGCTTATCAAGGATGAAGTACCCAATTTGTAACTCCCTGACACTTTAATATTACACAGGCACCAGAAGGACCCCACAGGGACCCCCTGGCACAGCCTGGCTCCTGCAAACGGGTGTCACTATAATGAAGCACCAGTGTTACACACACGGAATGGAACTGGGGGGAAAGGCAAGGAGGAGAAGAAGAAGAAATGTTAATTTTTCAGTAACCAGGTTTTAGAAAATGTGAACTCTTGTTTGTAGTCCTCGGACTTCCCATTACTGAGATATTTCTTATGTGGCCAGGAAGTGCTGCCAATCCATCGCTGGGAAATCCAGTGAGCAATGGCTCGGTGACAGCACTGCCAGCAGCCCCATGGCTTAGGCTGGGACATTTGTACTGGGCAAATGACACTTGAGAAAAATAGACAGAGGGGAGCAATCCAGCCCAGGCTTCCAAACAGGGAGAGAGAGGGTTTAGATTAGAGATTGGGAAGAAATTCCTCCCCGTGAGGGTGGGGAGACCCTGGAAGCTGTGGCTGCCCCTGGACCCCTGGAAGTGTGCAAGGCCAGGCTGGAAGAGTGTTTCAGCAGCCTGGGATAGTGGAAGGAGTCCTTGCCCATGGGTGGACCCGGATGAGTTTTAAGGCCCCTTCCAAGGCAAACCAGTGCAGTATTCCCAGCCCAGAGCACTGCGTGCCATGCCCCGTCCTTCCTCGGACACCTCCAGGGATGGGACCCCAGCCCCCCCTGGGCAGCCCCTTCCGATGTCCAATCACCCTTTCCGGGAAGGAATTCCTCCCGCTGCCCAAAGCCAGAGCCTCCGTGGCAACCCTGACCCTCACTCAGGCTCACCCACACAGAGCCCACACTGGCACAGGGAAGCTCTGCCCTGCTCCGGCCCCGTCCGCCTGAAACGAGGAAACTTTTCCCGCATGGATCTCATCACCTCCCTCCCGAGGGGGCACAGGGGGCTTCAAGGGTTACATTTGCCAACCACCCACCGTAAAAAAAAAAAAAAATTAAAAATTACAATCCCCTTGCCCCAGCCCTGAGGGGAACCAACCCAACCTCACTCGCCCAGCCCCGCTCGGCGATCCCTGAGGGGCGTTCGGCCGCCCCGAACCCGCTGCCCGAACATCACCGGCCCCGGCCCCGGCCCGGCTCCTACCGCGCACAGCGGGACCCGACGAGCCCACACGGACACCGCTCTCGGCTTCGGTCTCGGGTTCGGATTCGGGGCTCTCGCTCTCGGTTCCGGGATCTCGGTCTCGGCCCCACAGCCCTGCCGGGCTCCTCGGCCCCGCCCCGGCCCGGCCCGCCCTCGGCGCCGTTTCCAGCCGGCGGCGTTTGGCGGGCACACGGCGGGAGCTGCGAAGGGGAGGCAGCGGGAACGGCTCCGGGATGTCGTAGGTGTCTGGGGAGCGGGGCAGCGAGCGCTGCTCTCCCTCTCCGTCCGCTCTCTCTCCCCTTCCTCTTCTCCCTCCCTCCTCTTCTTCCTCTTCTCCCTTCCCCTGTTCTCTTCCCTCTTTCTGTGCTCTCTCCTGTCCCGCCGTCCCCTCACGGCAGCGGGTCGGTTCCCGCGGGCTCCGCCGTGAGGGGAGCGCTTCTCCCGGCGGGCCGCGGCTCCCGAGCGCGTTCCGTGAGGGGAGAAGTGCCCTCAGCGCGGGCCCGGGAGGGAGGAGCGGCTGGCGAGGGGCGGGATTCGTTTCCCGATGGAAACGGACCGGGAAACGCTGGCGGCGGTGGCTCCTGGGGCAGCGCTGCGGGCGGGGCTGGCCGGGCGGTGCTGCCGCTGTGGGTGACGCTCGCTAGGCTCTGCATTTCTGAGGGGTCGGCTCTGCTCGCACCTGCCCAGCGAGGAGTAATGGCCGTAAACTAAAACACAACGAGTTCCGCCTCAACATCAGGACCAGCTGCTGTGCACCGAGGGTGGTAGAGCTCTGCAGCAGCTGCCCAGGGGGGCCGTGGAGTCTCCATCTCTGGAGACATTCAAGGCCTGTGTCACCTGCTCCGGGTGACCCTGCCTTGGCAAGGGGTTTGGACTGGATGAGCTCCAGAGATCCTTTCCAGTCCCAGTAATTCTAATTCTGTATCTCTACATGGCATGGATAACCCCCGTGGGGCTGTGTGGGAGAGAGCCAAGAAGAAGGATCACAGATGGTTCAGTTTGGAAAGGACCCACAGTGGGTCGTCCCTTGCCCATAGCACCCAGGCAGGTCTGGAATATCTCCACTGAGGGAGATTCCACATTTTCTCTGAACAATCTGTTCCAGTGCTCAGTCACTGCACAGGAGAAAAGTTCTTCCTCACATCCAGGTGGAACCTCATTTTCTGCCCGTTGCATCTTGTCCCATTTCTGGGCAAAGCCTGCTCCGTCCTCTGAACCCTCCCTTGGCCAACGCTAAAGGGATGGGCAAAAAAAGGCAGGTTTTGGTATGAATTTGTGAAAGTGTGTCTTCATCAGAGTTTGATGGCAAGGTTCACTCTGTTGCTCCCTACACAGACAGAGCGTACCCAGGAAAATGGCATTAGAATCAATTTAGAATGATTTACACAGAGACCAGGGATGCAAAAGGGTCACGGGGACAAGGATATGGATACAAAAGATACAGGTGCAAAAGAGTTTAGCAGCACTTAATCACTGACTGATTTAATATTTATAAAGTGATTCAACAGGATTTACTACAATTACAGCAGTGACTAAATTATAGATTCACACACACTCAGATGCAGAGAGGTGGGAAGGAATCGGAGGCCTGTGGAGATCAGGGCGTGACACCCCCCATGCCCGTTTTCCATCAGGCTGTATCTCTTCATTTTGTCTCCAGTGGGAATAAATCCTGCTCATTTTTCTCCTATATTTTGCAATTTATCAAGCAATAAGTAATTAATCAAGTCATGTAAGTCTGGTGCTGCTCTTGTGTATCTCTGCTCATCTTGAGCTTCTGGTGATCAATAAAGAAAGTTCTTTAACCTGATAAATATGAGGCACAAAATAACCACTGCAGGTTGTACAGCTGGCTGTAAACATGTGCCATCATACTCTGCATGGTTAAGAAAATAAATTAAGCCTTGTCAGGCTAATTCAGGGGTAGGAAACTCAGGTTGAATACTCTCACCACATGTGCCTCGTCTTTCTGTCTCCTTTTCTTGTTCCACTCTGATATTTGGTTCTACACCACAGGCAAAGGGAGCTATATTAAAAAAATAAACCAAACTAAAAGTGGTGCTCTTCATGTTGTCTCCTAAAATACTTGAGGAATTTTGTTTGCATGTATTGTTTTTTTCCCCTACATTCTTCTTCCAGGAGATCTGGGACACTTCAGCCAACGGGGTTTTCATGTGAGGAGCTGGGATGGATTTGGTTTCAGGGGTCTGTGTGTAGAGTTGGAGCAGAAATTTTAAATTATTTTGATTTAACTTCTCACATTATGGCCTTGAAAAGACAATCAGTAAAAACAAGCCCCCAAGCAAGCCAGGCTCTTGGGTGGCACAAGGCACGGTTGACTTCCTAAAAATTCTGTTTTCCAGTACCACATTCCAGCTCTTTCCAACGTTGAAGGGCTTGGAATGAGGCTCCATGTCTGCCCCCATGGTTCAGGGTGCTTGCAGAGAGGAATCTGGGCTGTGTGCTCTCTGTTGCTGTACACAGTGTTTGACAGACTACAAAGAACGTGGCTTTTATCAGTGCACAGCTTTCCCCCAAGAAATGTTCTCTGTGTTTATAACTTAGTGGGATTTTCATGTAGTTTCTCATTTATTTCATCCTACAGCTGTGATCCTGCTCCTGATTTCCTTTGGCTTTCAGCTCCTTTTGACACCTGCCATAAAAACTTCCATCAGAGCATGCCTTAGTGTAACATGCAAATGCATTGGCCCCCAGAGCATCCCTGCAGTGTGGGTGCATTAATAAATGGAATATTTCTCTGCTGCCATGAGCTGGAAGCTGTAATGGAGTTGGGATTCCTTGAGCCATATGGGGTTCTCTTTAAAAAAGAAATACATTGTAAAGAATTCCATCAAACTGTTGCAGCTTTGGCTGCCCTTTGGCCAGGATTTCAGAGGCCTTTTTAATTTAAATGTTACCTGTTTGCTTGGCTTTTTTAAGACAGGATATTTCTTTTCCCCTTTTTGTAATAGAGATAGCTGTAAAACAGTTTTCATATAAGACTCTTGCCTGGGTTGCAGATCAAAGATATGTTTCCATTCTATTTTCCCAATCCTTTAATTTACAGTTTTGGAATAGCAACATAAATTTGAAAAGGATATGTTTGGAATGAGGTCATCTAATTTCCTTACAAGGCAAAACATTCTTTTTCCAAGATGAAAACTGAACTAAGTTCTTGAGATATGATGTATATTCCAAACCTTGTTTAATTCAGTATAATATATATGTTTCTTGGGGACTGTTCTTACAAAGATTTTTTTTTTTCTCATCGTTTTACATCACGCTTTAAACTATTGTTAAGATTTAGGAATGTGCTTAAAAAGTTTCAGTTGTCTCTGGGAAAAATAGTCTTAATTTATGTTGACCTTTCTTTCCTTGGAGCATTTCGCCTGCATTCAATAAAATTTTGATGACTGCTCTTTAGCAGACAGCTGTACCATATAAAGTATTATAAATATTCAGCTTTCCTCTTCCAGTGTTGCCATTAACAGCTGGGCATCCAGTTCAGAGGAGCAGATTTTGCAGAGAGAGCTTGGCATGTTCCTGAATCAGGAGAGGGAAGAAGGGAAGCAAACAGTTTCTTATGGTTTGGGGACCTGTAAAGGCATAGAGCATCTGTTCCCCAGTCAAGTCATAGGCTGCTAGCACTGAATCATGTTAAGAGCTAAAATGATGGGAAAAACTACTTTTTTCACCTTGCCTGTACCTGTGTCTTAAATGTCTTAAACATTATTTCGACTAATGGCAAAATAATTCCAAGCCTTGCTCAGAAGGTATGTAAATGGAAATGCTTTTGGGGGGGAGGTTGTTGTTTATAGCCTTGGAGAAAAGATAAATACTCAGCATGATTTCACTTCAGTGCCTGGATTTTATCTCTGGTATAAAATGGAGAATCAGATTTTCTTAGGCAAACACTTTATCCTTCTAAACAAGCATCATTCAGGGAATGGATTTGCTTTGGATGCCATCAGTAAATGTGAAACCAGAAAAGGAAACTGTCTTTAGCATTATCAATTATAGACCTTACTAACAGAAACCTTTGTGTCTGTGTGACCATAAAACCTGTCCATGTTTTTCTCTTGCAGGGTTAAGAGAGCATTAAATTTGGACACTGTTAAAAAAGATAATGTAAGTATTTTTTGGTGTCTGGAGCCATCTGGGCTGTATAAATATATATGTACATATATCTGTGTGCAAAAATAAATGTGGATATAAACAACCTACTTCATTTTAGCTGCCTGTATGCTGTTACAGATTGGATGTTGTCTGGGCAAATCTTAAAGCACAAAATTACTGCTGCAAATATTAGTATAAAATTGATTGTATTTCATTTGTCACAGAACTGCCTGGCGTTTAGTAATGTACATCTGCATGAATCACTTGAAAAATGTGCATATTGTTATTGCCACCACTATTTACCCAAGAGCTGAATGAGTTAAGATCCTTGGTGAAATCATTTATTAGAAATTAGCTCCATTATCCTGGGAAGCAAACGTTCTGCCATGTAATTGTACATGTGACAATATGGAATTATGATAATGCTGTAATCTGCATATTAGAAACTGCAAAATTGAAATGAAAACATTAAAGGCATTTTCGTGTCAGGGCTGTAATTACCTCCCTCAGCTAATCTGGCATAATGAAACAATAAACTCCTAACGCTGCCATCAATTTCACCGCAGTTATCACAACCAAAATAAAATTGTACTGGTGCTGTTGTTTGTTGTGAATGCAGCTCCAGCACCCTCCCAGCCACCAGCATGTCGTGACATATGTCAGTTTATCACCTCCCACAGGGGCTCTTATTGCAGCCAGCAGCAGCTGGGGGGGGTGGCAGGGTGCAAAGGAAGGAAAATTTTGGAGAAGTACAGAGAGAAAAGAGCTGGTCAGCAAACGAGCTCCCAATAAATCTCCGAGCCTGGGTCGTTCTAAAGAGGTTTTTGTATGTGCAGCAGATATATGGAGGCCTCAGTGCTATTGAACAAGGCAGAAATTGGGCATTTAAAAAAATTCTAGATACTTATTTTTTGAAAGTTTCAACAGAGGTGCAAAATACCTCAGTGGCACCAAAAATAAATCATTAACAGTTTAATTGGCAGCTTAGTGTACCATTACCCAACTTGTTCTGCTGGCAATGCAGCTGTGACTGTAATTTTGCAGCTGTTTCTTGGGCTGCAGTAGCATTTTTGTAGATGAGTGGTCCAGCTGAAATTCCATGGAATGCTTTTCCTGCCCTACAGCCATCCCCTCCATGAGATAAAAAGGGTTACTCCATGCTTAGCTGCAGTCAGGTTCTTGTGCAGCAAAGAGCTGAGGAAAAACCCACCTGAGTGATAGAAACTTTTCCTGCAGGCTCAGTGATGTGGCTTTACACTGAGTTTTGGTTCACACAGTCTCCAACAGATGCATGTTAAAGATTTCAGTTAAATAACTTTATAGAAGGAACAGAAAGTTGTAAACTCGTGGTTTGGGTGAAATGCATGCTTAATCTTTGCTGTTTCTGTCATTCCTTCCCTGTTTTTATCAAGAGTTCCTCATTCCATGGATCAAAATATTCATGAACTAACCAGATCAGGAATGAGTATTTTTAGATTTTGGGAATCTTAGCATGGTATCATTAAAAAATTGATTAACTGGAGTAAAATTCTTCTTCCTGGAGGAGAAAGTCTTACTGACAAATAAAAATTGCTCTTGTAAGTGCTGCAGGAATTTTGTTTAAAATAACCTTATCCATGTCCAGAAGTGGGTGTGGTGACTGCTGTTCAAGCAGGAAAAATAGTCTGAAATGTTTGGAGATTCTCCCTGTTGAAAAGGAGATTTGATGGCATGTTAATCCCTAAATTGTCATTGATACTTCAATTAATATTTCATTGAAAGATTATTGGAAGCGTTTGTTTAACCTGCTTGAATGTGGCAAGACAGAGAGAGGATTTCCATCAGGTTTAAATGCTGCTAGACTGCAACAAGAGTATAAATGAGAGGTGTGAAATTATTGAAGGTATTTGAGACTAAAACAAGGCAGAGGCAAGTGGGCAGCATTCAAATCTTTTAAAATCTGCTGTAAATCCCACTACTGATCACCAGCAGTAGCACTTGGGGGTTGTGAAATAAAGGTTTGGGTTGGTTTTTTTATTTCTGTACATGGAATGTGCAGAAAATCCCAATTTCTTATCCTTGCAATTCAGCATCCATGCTAGACCCTGTCCCAGAAAATCCCAGTTCATATTTCAGCATTGCAGACTTGTTCTTCTGAAAACTTCTCTGCACAAATCCTTTAACATCATTCAGTAATTCTTCTTACATCATTAGACGTATTGAAACCCTGAACCACAGACAAAGTTTTGGATTTAAGGGACTCACTTTGGATTTTTTCAATTTAAAAAATTAAATTTAAAAAAATATTAGAAATAACTTTTGATACAATTAAAATCTAAAAATATTTGTATCTTGTGTTCTCATTACTGGAAAAAAATAATAACTTGGTTTGGCTGCTTTAAAAAACCCCAGACATCAAGGTGATCATGCCAGAATACCTAAATCCCTGGAAAACTCATATTTTTTCTTGATGGAACCTGGGATACAAAGTGTTTGAAAGGATTTTTTAGTTTTTTAGAGTCAAACTAATCTTATTGAGAAGAGGGAGTGATAGAAAATCTTGATGAGCACAAAGTCACCCCGCCACAACATTTACCATGGGTTTTCCATAATGGGAATACATAAAGCCAGGAATTACTTAGGGGGGAAGGGGAAAAATTCAGAGAGGTTTTGTCAATGCTCATCTGGACTTTTTTTGTATTTTTCTCTGTTTCAGGCACCTGATGCAACCCCCCTGAAGGCCAGAAGGAGAAACCTGAACTCCTACTCCCCAACCACAGGCACGTGCCAGCTGAGTCCCTTCTCCTCTCCCAGCCGGGACAGGGCACAAAACCCCAGCAGTGCCCCAGCAGAGGGTGAGCTGGACATCCCCTCTTTCTTACTGCAGCTTTTTCCTGCACTTAGGGACTTCTGTCTCATCTGCTAGGTTTGGTTTCTTTTTCCTCTTGAAGAATCTCCTCTGGAAAAGCCAAAGTTGGGACTCAAATCTTTAATTTTTTATAGTGGGAATCTTGGGGGTGTTTATAAAACAACTGAGTGAGACAATTTTTAATTTATATAACACTGAATGTTATCAGCTCTCAGAAAATACACCTTTGTAAGATTGTAAAGATATTATTTCCAGTTCACTTTAGGAGAAATGTTCACTTAGTTCCACAGTCACAGCTTTTGACTCTGACTGCTCAAGAAGCAGATTTGCAGTAGACTGAGCTGCTTTTATAGCTGTATAAAAATATTGTGGTTGTGGCCTCCTTTAAGTGTTGAGGAACCTCCAGGTCACCTGGTGTAACTTTTTTATTTTAAAAAGAAGAATACAGAGGGACCTTTTGTCATCTTTCCCTATAGAGCTTTCATTTCCTTGCAGTACAACTCTAGAAAAGATGGTTAATTAATAATAATAATAATGATAATTATCATGATAATGATAATAAAAATAAATAATGCATCGCTTCTGTTGTTAGCAAATTCCTTGTTCAATTATTTTAGTTATTAAGAAAAAATCTGATTTTGAATTTGTCTGGCTTTAATTTTCAGCCACTAGTTCTTACTGGGTTACAGAATTTTTTATGCCCCAAAGGTTTTGGAATTTATGTACAGTAATTGAGGCCTCACCAACATTTATGAATTATGTTGAGTAAAAGTATTCTAAGAAGGTGTTGGAAATTTATCTGGGTGTCTGCAGATTTTAGCTATTGGAACATGTCCTCTCCTGGTGGATCTGCAGAAGTGGAGCTTCCCTCCAGGATTTTGGATTTTATCCTAATTCTTTATCCTGCTGCCAGTCTTTTTTTTCCTCTGTGTTCATACAGCTCCAAGAGGTGCTGTGTCATTATTAAATCCCAAGTTCCAGGCTGTCCATTTAAACCCACAATTTCTGCTCTCCTTCTAAAACCCACAGTACTGCTCTAAAAGTATGACCTGTTTGATAATTGATGACTGATTTAAGTCCAAGTTCTATTGACTACTTAGATTTAAAATGAAATCTTTGAGGGTCTGAACTTCTAGCTACTGTATTAAAGCTTAAACTTTTATAGCACTTTATCATCCTGAAGTGTTTCTAAATGTTTTACAAAATATTAAAATTAAAAGTTAATTTATCCTTGAGTGCTGAGACTTGGATGTAACAATTTAGATCTAACAAGAAGAAATCAAAGTGTTTAATGCTGAGTGTGGTCTCCTTTTTTTAGTGTGATGGCAGGAAGGAGATTTATTACAGTGAAATGTGGAAAGCTCCTCATTCCACAGGGTCTGTCTGGGATCTGTACATTTGTTAAGCCCATGGTAAATTCCAAATCTTTCACTTAAAGGTGAATTTACAAAATCCCCATGTTGTGTGATGCCTTCAACTTAAACCACAATTAAATCATTTCTGATAGTCAGATGTGACTTTTTTATTGCTGGAACAAGTATTGATAGACAAGCTAAAATTTTAATCTGATTTTGTTCTGATCTGATTCCTGTGGGAACGGATAAATCATGTAAATTCAGAGTGTCTTTTGTGGTCAGAGGTCACATTTATCCTGCTCCATCCACCACATGCCAGGCTCATATTGTCAGTAGACACATTTGGAGCCTTTGGAAGTAATTCCCAGTATCTTTGTGCTTGTTTAGGAAATGGACTTGGGGCCAGGCAGTTTTCATGGAGGGAAATGGGAATTTCATAGCTCAGTCATTCCAGCATTTTCAGGATAATGCTCAATGTTAATCTGCAGTAAATAGGATAAAAAGCTCCTGGAAGAGCACAGTAAATATCTGCCAGGATGATTCTGACTCCCAGATGTTAATGCTGTAATCCCAAGGCTTCCAGAAACTGAGGAGAGGTCAAATTCCAAAAGTGTTAATTATAAATAATTTAGTGTGGGTCATGCCAAGTCCTGCTCTCCAAGTGAGCTTTGAGGTTTTTCCTCTTCTCAAAAGATCACTCAGCATTCAGGTTCACACCAGCTCCTTCTTCAGGTTCTTCAACTACTCCACATGTGATTTTTATCCTGCTTGTGTCTCTTTTTCCGAGGAGATGGGAAGGAGCAGAGCAATTCCGAGAGCGGATTATCCAGGAGAGGGCAGCCTCAAACAGAGCACGATGTGTAAGTGCATTCACTTTGAAGTTTGTTCTGGCTGCAGGGCTGTGAGTGCATCTCTTTTTCACCAGCAGACAATAACTGTGACGTTTATTCACTAGATATTATGTTTGAAGTTGTAGCTCTTCCTTTTCCTTATTGCAGTTGAACTCACAATTTGTTTCCCGGGGTTTTTGCCTCTGCTGGATGTTTTCCCACATCATTAGGCTGGAATTCCTTCAGTGTAGGATAGTGTTTTCCAAGTCATGGAGCTGGACAGATTGTTGGGATGACATTTAAACAGTGGAAAATAAAATATTATCATTACATCGGTGTAAAACTGTAACTTGATTAATTGGGGTTTTTTTTTTGTGATTCAGTGAATCCCTTGGTCAACACATCCAGCCTCATCTCTTAGTGACAGGAACCCGGAATTACAGAACAATTGGAGTAATTAGAGGCCTCATTGATATGGAAATGTTTGCATTCAATAATTCAGAATGTTTTTAAAAGGTTTGCAGGAGACCAGCAGTGACATTCAAATAAAAACATGTCTAAACCAACACCTACACTTAATATTCATGTGGGCTTCCATACACTTAATTTTGCAGCTGGAAAATACATTGTCCAGTACACTGATATAAATCCTCACAGCTGACCTGGATCCATCCCCATTCACACGAGAAAAAACTCTGGGAAACATTGCAAACATGAATTTTCACTGAGTGGGGACGGGGATAATTGGAATTGTTTCACCTTTTTTCCACAGGTTCCTGCAACTGCACGCCCAAGTGAGAAATTCCTTGCCCAGAATTCTGAAACTAAGAGCAAATTTGACAAGCCTGAAGGTCTGGTTTACACTGATTTGTCTTTTAAACTACTTCTAATATAGTATTTGAAAGCAACTTTTAGGATTTTATATGGAACATTTGAGTTTGAAGGGGTAGGGAAACAAATAAAAGACTTGAAACCAGGCAAGTTGGACTTGGAAATCCAGAAAATGCACAAAAATTCAAGCATTTATTGAATTTTTTAAACTAGAAGAGTTGCTTTTCTATGCCCTCAGTTTTTAATTTGTACACAAATCAAACCAATATGAAGTAGTTCTCAATTATTATTTATAACTCAAAATATGAATTAACTGCATAGATTTTTATGTCTTTGAAGATTGAAGATCCTTTTGTGTTGAAGTGATTGTGCCATTGAATTTAGCACTAAAGTATCATTATTTAATAGTCCAATACATGTTAAAATGCAAATCACTGCTCTCTTTTTTCCCCATTTTGTTTCCTGACTAAATTTAGCACAAGGTTTCTTGCTGTACATCAATAGCTAAGAAATAATTCAGTGTCCTCAGAGGACTGTGTTGATTTATTTCATGTGGACAAGATTTTATTTAAAAAAAAAACAAAAACAATGATACTAATTGAAAATATTCTAATTGCAATGTTTATTTAGAAAATGAGGAATTTAGAGCTTATGAACAATTTCCAAATTGGTTTTGATATGTTGTAGATATGGAGTAGATATTGGGAATGGGATTTAACGATGATTTTAATTGCTGTTTTCCAGGCTTTGGAGGGCAGTAGAGAGCTGGAAAATATCCTCGGACTCACACACTCGTCCTGTGTCCTGAGTGCTGAACTGCAGAAAACCCAAGCGCTGGGTGAGGAGGAGGTTCAGTACATTTATTTATCCCCTTGGAACATTTACCAGGGATCACTCCAGATGTCCCCTTTGGTACTCCCCAGGACTCAGGAAAAATGCATTTCAAGTGTCCCCGTGCACCCAGCAGGGACATAAAAGCCAGGCACACCGGGGAGGGAGAACCTGGAAAAGCAACACCTTTTCTTATGGAAATGGTCAGTAAATAGTTAGATACTTAGTGGGTGCTTAGGTGGGGATTAGGCTGAACGTTTGCACTTGGATTGCTTGGCCTTTCTTTTCCCCTCCGAGGAAGTTGGTTTGTTTGTTTGTTTGCCTGTCAGCAGGATTAGGCTGAATATAAATTTCCAGGCTTTAAAAACGGCTATTCATGTGTCCTGAAATGATGGACATTCCAGGTGCTCGCTGTGTTGGGGTAAGGGCACTTCACAGCTGCCACATCTGAAATGCTTTTCCAGAGGAGCCCAGAAAGCAAACCTAGAGAGCCTGGACTGCTGCTTTTTGCAGTTGGGAACAGGTGGACAGTGAAGCCACAGGTAGCAGAGAAAATTCCTTCCCCAGCAGTGGAATTGGTGCATCACGTGCTGGTGTTTCCATCACCATTTCTTCCTGACTTGTATTCCAGAGCTCATTCCATTTTGCTTCTGGGTGGGCATGCACTGCTCTGTTCCCACTGAGTGCCAGATCCTCTCTGAGCCACGGTGGAGTTACCTGGGCACAGTCTGTGTTTCCATCGGGGTGGGACAGACAGACAGACAGCCCACAGGACAGCTCAAACCTCTTACTGCCACTCCTGTGTCCGCTCTTTCCCTCAGCTCCTTGGGAAAGAAGCGTCCTTCCCCCATCTCTGAATTTGGAACCATGGCAGCACTAGAAGAAAAAAACATTGGAACAAAATGTGGGATGAGGCTTGGAAGCAAAACTTGTCAGAATTCTCTGAATTTTGAAAATTCTTGTTAATTTCTTTGAGCACAGTTACATAGGCAAGAGGATTTTTTTCCTTGAAATGCTTTGAAAGTGAAGGAGGCAGCAGAGGTATTATTTTCTTTGAAAGCTCTGGGGCAACATTTGTTGATTTTGGATTTATTTCTTCACTAGTGAGTCAAGCAGAAAAACTGCAGCTGTTGAAAGCAAACCATGGAAAAGTCCCTGCCCGAGGTAAGAAACTCTTCATAACTCCTGTGTAACAGATGTTTTGATTCCTTTGGCTTGATTTCTTTTCAGTCCTTTTCACTTGCAATAAGTTGGGTAACCTTTGGGATATGAAAACAATGATAATCAAATGTGTTTCTTCTGAATGGTCTGCAGATGTAAATTGAATGTTTGCTGCTATTTTCATTGTGTTGGGTATTTCCCCATGAGGCTGTGCAGGAGCAGGAATCATTCATGGCCTTGCACTTGTGGCATGGTCCAGAAGATTTCCCATACTTGTTGTATATCCCAATTGTCTTTGTCCTTCCTCATCCTCCTCCCTCCCGCTGTGTTTTCAGTGTCACAGTTTTGCAGCAAAACCTTTTTCACTTTGTGTGTCTTGTGGGGTATTTCACCCACTCCAGGGGGCTGTGAAATCCCAGCTCTGGGCTTTCTTCATAACCAGTGCCGTGAAAATATTTGAAGCTGGTGGTGTTTCATCCCCAGCTGCTTTAGTGCCCTGGCAGGAGGGAAGGGGACACACAGAGGACAGTTTAATTCCCTCACACTCAGTAAACCCCACAACCATCCCCCTGGGATATTCTGACATTTCTGTTATCTTCACATTTTCCACCTGAAAGCAGAGCAAACCCAAAACCAGGAGCAGTGGTGGCATCTCTGCTGTGGGGAATTCTCTTAAAGGACAGAAAATTGATCAAGCCTGGATTTGCTGGGCTGCAGCAGAGATGCTGCAAATGAAAAGGAGTGACAGCACTTGGGAGGGAATTGGGCTGATTTGTGCAGTGTGCAGGTGCTGATTTACAGCTCCCCCTGTCCTCCTGCTGCAGCCCCTGCCTGCCAGGGCTGGGAATGCTGGGAGCACTCGCTGCTTCCTTTGTGCTCTGCTCCTCACTGCTCACTTCACACACACTGGAGTTCCAGCTCTGCTCCAGAAGCAGCCCCTCGCCCCAAACACACCTCCAGGCTGCTCAGATGAGAGATATTTTGTGAGGGTAGGGTGGAAAAGAGAATTCTGAGTTTAAGCTGATGAAGTTCCAATGTCAGTTTTGCTTTCACAAAGAATAAATTCAATTTTGCAGTCTTGAAAATGCAGAAGCGGGAGAGGCAGAGAAGTTTGTGATCAAAGAGAAGCATCTGTAGATGTTTTTCTTTGCCTTTTAGTTTCAGATGTGGGTTTTTCATGATTATTTTTAATTAGTTATGGCAAGGCTTAAAACTTATGACTGTTCTGTGGCTTGGTCCAGATGGAATGTCACATTATCATCACATGGTGAGGCATGAAATTTATTTACTTTACATAAACGGCCTCCTCTTAAAACAACTTCATACAAAACATTCCTGGCTCAATGGGCAGCCTTGTGCAGAGCTCAGTTTATCATTTTGGGTGACCAGCATGGAAAAAGGGCATCATTGTTTGCCCATGACTTGAATTTACAGCAAACAAAATGTTTTTGAATAAAAAGTAAGCAAATTGTAAAACAACTGCCAAAGAGATAAATCGAGTCAGTCTGGGAGTCCAAAACGTGCTGAGAATGGATGTGCAGGTTGGGATGTGCACATTTTCAAGGGAGGTGTCTTAGGGCTGGAGATTCCAGGAGTGAAGGTCCTAAAAGGGGAAGCTGCTCCAGCTGGCTGTGACCAAGGGCAGGGACACTTTGCTTCCCCAAAAGCCTGACACAAACCATGGCTGCTGCCCATGAGAGTGTTCCAGAGATCAAATACTTCCAGTGGTGAGGAAAACTCTGTCCAGGCTGTGATGAAATAAAAAACACTTCCTTTGCTGTGGGGCTGTTCATCCTGCTGAGCCCAGGGGCAGATCTGATCCTCCCTGAGCTCTGAGCATTCCCAGCTTTCATGGTGGGGTGAGTACAAGGGGCTGAGGTTTGTGCTCTTGGGGCAGTAGGGGTGTCTTCCAGGAGACTGGATCAGGGTTAACTGCATGGATTTTATTCCATGCCCCTTGAAATCACTGATGAAAGCAAAGCTGAGAAATCAGGGACCAAAACTCCAGAGTTTCCACCTACCAGTGGAGTTTTGAAAACTGCATTTATTTTAAAACATAAATCCCCTTTCACAACCACTGCAAAATAGAAACACAACAATCAGAGCTCCTCTTTGAACCAGATAAAAAGGCAAAAATACAAAATTCCACCATTTATCCCTTTTGGTGTCAGTTTGAGTTCAAAATGTGAGTGTCTTAGGACTAAACCACTTGGCTCTGGTGGTTGCTGGGGGTTTATTTTCACATCATTCTCAAATCAGGTGTAACAAATTTGTTGACCTTGAGGTGTACTTGGTTGTCTGCCCCACCTTTCCTTCCTCCTCCTTGGAGATCTTCTGAGGAAAAGGGGAATACAGCAGTGGATTTTTCCAACTGTAAAACCCTGACCTAAAAACCACATCTGTTTTCCTCAGCCCAGCTTTGTACTTACTTACAGGGAAGAAATGCCATTATCCCTTTGCTGGGAAAAGGGAGTCTGGGAACTGGCTGAGCAACAATTGTAACACTGGGAGGATCTGGCCTCGTTCCTCTGCCCTTCCCTGTGGAAGAGCATCCCTGGTTGTGCTCCCGGGGCTTTCCTGCCATCACACCTGGGCAGGGCTGACCTCAGCTCCTCACTCAGTGCAGGTTGCCCCAGGAGCATGCCTGGTTTGTCTCTTGGGCATGAAAAGCTGTTGTTGCTCAGGCTGGGTTTGAATTCCTGTCTCCTCTTTCTGTGGGTTTGGGTTTGTGCCCCTGGGAGTGCCTCCCAGAGGAGGGGAGGGAACAGATCCCACTCAGCCCAGTCTCCCCAGCACAGGTGAGGAATCCTGCCCCCTGCCAGCCCCAGGGGCTGGGGGAGCTCCCCACTGCTCCTTCCCAGCAGGATGGGGACTGTGGGGCTGTACCCACCCCTGAATTTTGCAGACTGGAGGAGTCTGGGGTGTGGGCCCAGCAGCACGAGGAGTTTTGGGATGGAAGGAAGGAGAGGGGGCAGCTCCAGGCTCTGCAGTGATGGAGCACCCTGGGCTATGCAGATGAAATATTAAGCCATTAACTGCAGTGGCAGATACAGAAATGCACATGAGACATATGACTGGAGGCCCCAGACAAGTACACAGAGAACTGTCAACCTGCATTTTAGATTTAGGTGTCAGCCCCATTTATTCACAGATTTCACCCTTGTTTTTACACTCTATTTTCCTACGTGCCTTTTTAGAGATGCAACAGCTATGAATTTTTAATTCTGGTGGATCTAGTTTAGAGTATTAAGCTTAATGAAAAATTCAAAAGAATTGTAGTTCTTCCAACATGTAGCGACTCCTACATGAGAATAAATACTGCTTTCTCCCATGAATATAATTATTTTAAATAAAAAAGAAAAGAAACATTAGTTTGGACTCACTTAGTAGCAATTATATGTTTAAGAGGTGTAAATAACTTGCTATCCAGACATTACAAATATCCAGGTGCTCTGTATGTGCTGATGACAACAAAATTGAAAAGAAAGACTGTAATAATTCTGACTGGTTTTCTCTGCAGAAGATATTGATTATTTGTGTGTGGTGAGAGATTTGGAAAATTCAATTAAAGGAGTTGTGCAAAGGTTTCATAAATTTCCCCGGTACAGCGTGTACACAGACATTGCTGCGTATTAAATCAATGCAGCACTTCACAATATATTTTCTTTGAAACATAAAAATAAATAACATTTAAACAGTTCTGCTTACTACAGAAACAAATTTTATTTTCTGTGAAGCATTTAGTCATGTGCTATCACTGACTCATACACATTTGCCAGCTGTAACAAATTTTATAGACGTTTTCTCCAGAGACATAGCTCATATACTATGAATTTTTAAATGAGCAAATGGTGAAGAAGGGATGTCAGCAATATAAAAATTGATCAGTTAAAAGATAAAAGCATAAGTAAAGAGATTTGTATGGTAGTCTTAATAGGTTTTATTAAATAAAAATACTATAAAAAGACAGTAATGAATAGACTGAAGGTTTTAACTGTGGTTGAGGTGGAGAAAAATTATTCTGGCACATTTAGTAGAAGATTGGTTTTATATCACCCGACAGGTGAACATTTTTTTTCTGTCTGCTTTTTAGATCTGTAAATGTTTTAGAGCAGTCAAAGTTGGGAGAGGATGGTGGGGGAATTTGGAGGGGAAAGGAAACTTGGGAAGATTGAACCCTTTTAGTGCCTGTGTGGTCCGAGGGCAGCTCCAGGTTAGACTGACAGTGCAGGGGCAGGTGCTGCTGTGGAGTCACTCCCTGGCAGGGTGAGGTCCCAGGGAATCACAGTGAGCCAGCTGGGGAGAGCTGAGGAGGCCCTGCCCCAGCAGCCCCCTGGCTGTGGGGTTTGTGCCCTCCCCAGCTGGGTTTCTGTGCAGCTGAGAGGCTCCAGCTGCTGCTGGAAATGCCCTTTGTGTGTCCAATGTCATCCTGAATTGTCCCTCACCCCTGCGTGGTGGGGAATCAAACACCCCAGAGCCAGCAGCCTTGGGGGTGCTCCAGCAGGGAGCTCATCTGCTGCAGGGACATTTGGCAGCCCTGGCACTCACAGGCACCTGCTCCCAGAGCCTTCCCCACGTGCTCTCATTCCCTGAGTTCCTTCCTGCCCTTGCACACTTCTCCTGTGCTTGTCCCGGCACCTGCTCACCCTCACCCGGCCCGGCTGCGGCCCCAGGTGTGGGTGACACTGGGATGGCTCTGGGTGACTCTGGGATGGCTCTGGGTGACTCTGGGATGGCTCTGGGTGATCCACAGAGGGCTCTGGGTGATCCAGGGATGGCTCTGGGTGATCCAGGGGTGGCTCTGGGTGACTCTGGGATGGCTCTGGGTGACTCTGGAATGGCTCTGGGTGACTCTGGGATGGCTCTGGATGACTCTGGTCTGGCTCTGGGTGATCCAGGGATGGCTCTGGGTGATTCAGAGATGGCTGTGGGTGATCTAGAGATGGCTATTGAATGATTCAGGGATGGGAGTTCCCCTGCTGCAATCCCTGATTGGGCTCTACTGGCACAGCCCTTGGAGATTGTGATTTTTTCTTTTATTATTGATGGCAAAAGGCAGCACCAGCTTCTCATCCTGGTAGCACATTCAGTTCTGCTTTGCCATCACTGCCAGTGATGGAACCACAGGTGCAGCCACTCACCAGGACAAGCTCTGAAATCCCTGCTGAGACACCATGGGTGAGAGAAAAGGGGTGCTGGGTTCTTTAACCACCACAGCAACTTATTTAACTCGTGTGTGAGCAGGATTTGCACAAATTCTGCCATCACACCACTGTTGTCTATCACACACTATGCTTCTGTGTTTTCCTTGTTCACAGAGCACATCCAGGCTGGGAGTGCTGCATTCCTCACCTCATCCCTGAAGAGAAGGGAGGAGCCCCTGCTCCTGGCCATCCCCAGCACCAAGGCACAGCCAGAGTGAGCAGGACCAAGGTACTTCTTGTAATCCTTGTGCAGAGAGCTCTGGGATGTCCTGCAGGCTGCCCTGAGGGGAATCAGGTGTTCTCTGCCCGTGGGATTTGTTCCTGGTTTGTTGAGCACTGCTACAAAGAGCTTCTCTAGAAGCTCTGCTCCCCCACTGAAACATCCTGTGCTGTTTCTCCTCAACTTGTTGCTGCTTTGGCTACTTGTCCTCGTTGCAGCATTTCTCCTCACCAGTTTGTTCGCCTTTGGCTACTTGTCCTTGTTCCTTAAAACATCCCCAAATGTCCCTGCAGCTCCAGGCAGAGGGGCTGGTGCCCTGCCTTGCCTGAGGCTCTGTGTGTGTTTTGCTGGACATCACATCCATAACGCCAAGCAGATCCCATGCACGATGATGCTGCTGTCTAATTGCTATTTATTTTAGTCATTCCTCATCTCCCCACAGGCATTATGTGAAAAATGCATTCCACATCAACCCAAACTTCTCCATCTGCTGGACTGGACTTAAAAGGAGCGAAGAACTGAGTGTAAACCAATCTCCCCAGCAAATCCCAGCTGGGGAGCGCTCGCTGTGCCGGGCAGGTGCACGTCCAGATAACATTTCTGGCATCTATTTCAACTTAACAATGTGCACAAGCAGATAATCTCAATGTAAATAATCCACCCCGGGTGCTGTGCAGCCCTGGGCCTTGGGGCTGGTGCTGTGCTGCTCTGGAGGGCTCCTCCAGCACTGCCTGGGCTCTGGGGCAGGAGGGAGCTCTGCAGTGCCAGCAATGAATTATTCCCACCCTGGATGTGTTTTAGTTGTTCGCAGACATTTTCCTTGTGGTGCTGCCATGGCTGGGGACAGATCTGTCACCCACATGAGGGTCCCTCTAAAGTCAACCCCAGCCCCAGGGTAAAAAGGCCTCGGCCTCTGACCCGGCATTAACACAGGCCTCTGGTAACATTTGCTTTTAGGTCAACGTTTGAGTTTAGTTTTGGCATTTAATGCTATAGGAGCAGAGTTGTTTTATATAAACCAACCCTTTTTATAAACCAGCTGCTTTTCTCTCTCCTTCTCCTCAGCCTCACCCCTCCAGCCTCTCAAATCCTTGCAATTAGGCTGAAAATGTGCAGTAAAGCTATTTATTCTTATTCAAGTCCAGCATTAACACAAACACTTGAATTCCTTTCCACCACTGCTAAGTCCCATCCTCAAATAAACTGATTTTTACAACTAAAATTCTGAACACCAGCATGATAAAGGTGTTCAGGGTGTGGCTGAGCATGCACACGCTCAAGCTTTGGGAGTTTTCAATTAATAAAAATGATTTTGCACTTCACTGCCTGTGCAGTCTGATGGGAAGAAGTTTAGGAAGTGTTTGAGGGAATTGTGGCAGAATTCTCAATTTCCCCTGGTCTGCCATGTCTTCAGCTGGGGGTGATTGTGTGTGTGAGGTGCCCCAGCCCTGGCTTTGCAGGCTGAGGGTCCCTGAGCCAGCCAGAGTTTCTATAACCTCTGGAGCTGGAAATGAAATAATTCCTGATCTCAGAAGAGTCTGGAACCAACTGTGCTGGTCCTAAATCGAGCTGTTCTGGACAGCCCTGGAAGAACAGCATCAAACCTGTTCAGGAGCCGAGAGCAAAGCAGCAGTGAGGCACAGCAGCAGTCCCCATGGCAGGTATTAAAGCGGGCATTTTTAGGGAGATGGGAGTTGCCAGCGAGCTCCCGCTGCTCAGCCCCTCGGGCACAGCCCGGCCTTTGAGCACTCGGTGTGTTTGACCTCCTGCTGTACCAGGCTTTTGCCTCCGAAGCAGCTGGGGCTGTTAAGAACCATTTCCAGTTCCACACAAGGTGGATCGGGTGACTCTCACTTTATCACCCCCCGAGGCCACCTCAAGGACAAAGGAAAGGGATACACCCAAAACTAATGTTTGGCTACGGGAAGGATGGCCTGGGCTCTGCTGGGGCTAATGAGACGCTGGAGGGGCTGATGAGGCCTGGGGCTGCTTCCATCCTCCCTCATTTTCCTGTCCCACGGTCCCTTCCTCAGGCAGCCGTTCCTTGGGGGAAAACACGGTGGGCCTGGGAATTCACAGCTTCTGGAGACAAAGGTTCCCATTTTGTGTTCCTTTTTTGTCCCCTCCGTGCCACTCAGCCCACACTTGCAGAAAGGCCGTGCTGTGGGCAGAGCTCTTGCATGCCACAGTTAAGAGTCAGACCGGCAGAAAATCCGAAATCCTTGTGAAAAGATGGAAGTTTTGCTGTTTTATAAGGAACTGTTGCAGTGTAGGGAAACTGAACCAATATCCTTCTAGTTCCTGCTCCAGAGCCCCTTTCCCATTCTCTGAGCTGCCAGGGGGCAGTGTTGCCTGGGGGTATTTTTTCCACAACAAATAAGCCTGGAAAAAAGTGCACAAATACACTGAGCTTGTGGGACTGCAGTGCCAGGGCTCAGAACTGGCCCAGCTGGAAGTTCCCAGAACAGCTGATTCACACACTGAGGCTGAGGGCAGTGACAGCCTGGAATGTGACAGGGGAAGCCTTTAAACAAGGGGGGGGCTTCTTTTATATTTATATATAGATACAGAAAAAAAAAGGGTAGACTGACTCCTAATTAAACTATACAACCCTAAATTGTTTTATGATTTATTTTCTTCCTCCATGCTTTGTTATGTTTATAATTACTCAATCAATTTGTATTTTCTGAATTATTGGCTTTGGAGGCTGAGCTGTGCCCGGGGAGAAATTGCAGAGTTGAGTTCAGTTTACATCTGCAAATTGCTGTGCAATTTAATAAGGGGTTTGGGTATTTTCAAACTGCACAGCAGCACCTCAGCTTTTATTGCAGGAGAACCAAAAGTTTTGGCTTTTCAGTCGTTTTAAAGAGATTTGCAGCAGTTTAGAGCCACACCAGAGCTGCTGACCCCCAGCAAAGGGGGACAGTGACTGATGCCACAAACCAGGTTTGTGTCATAAAGCAATTCAGCACCACAACTTCAGCGCTGCCAGGCACAAGTTTAAACTTTACCTGCACTCCTTCCTTGGGCTTTTTACGCTGGGAAAGGAGAAAACTTTATGCTGCTTTTGTTAATACAGGACTTTAGCATTAATTCAAAATTTGGTCCTTTATTAAGCATTTTAGGTTTATAAATGGTAACAAAAGTATGACACTTCCAACGAAAGCAAATCAAATCCCGTTCCCAATGCTCTTCAAAATATTTCTCCTTTAAAACAGTCTTTGATTGTTTTGTGTTTAAATAAGCAAAAGGTTTTTCCTGGCTTTCCTTGAGTTGTGTCCATCACACACAGGCTCCTCTGCAGTGCTGGCACCTCTCACTGAGCACCCTCAGTCCTGCAGCTTCAGCTTCATTAACTGATTTTCTTCTGCCCTCTATTCTTGGAGTCCCAGAGTATCACCACATTAAAATACAGCAGGAAGAGCAGGAAGTGCAGGCAGGACACCACGGCCACGGCCAGGGGGAACAGATCCGGCAGGCGCTGGGGAGGAGGCACGGCAGCACTGAGCACTGACAGGGCTCCCATCAGGGCCAGGGACAGCAGGAACTGCAACACAAGGAGCCAGGAACACCTCAGCCAGCTCAGCACTGCCGGCTGCTCTGCACCTTCCACTGGGCACAAAAAAGAGACAGCCCCCCCTCCATTGGCACTTCAGTGCTGGGAATGCTGCAAGGAGAGGTAAAGGAATAAAACTTGCTTACCAGGCTCCTGACAATCCTGGGAAAGGACTTAAACCAGGACACATAAGCCTTGAGGGAAAGGGAAAAGGCCTTGAGCTGCAGGTCCTCAGCTGAGGTCTTCTCCAGGATGGAGAAGGAGGCCAGGCACACGGCCAGGAAGGCGGGCGTGGTGACGGCGTAGGGCAGCAGCAGCTCGTCCTTCAGCAGCAGGGGCAGCAGGCTGGGTGGGCAGGGCCAGGAGCACCCCAGGGAGCCACAGCAGGCAGGGAGAGGAGGGAAACCCAGTCAATAATTCATCCTTATCCCTTTAGCCCTAACTGGGGCAGAACAGGGTTTTCATGGAATCACAGACAGATTTGGGTTGGAAGAGACCTTAAAGCTCATCCTGTTTCAACCCTGACATCTTCCACTGTCCCAGGCTGCTCCAGCCTGGCCTTGGGCACTGCCAGGGATCCAGGGGCAGTCCCAGCTGCTCTGGGCACCTGTGCCAGGGCCTGCCCACCCTCCCAGGGAACAATTCCTGCCCAATATCCCTCCATCCCTGCCCTCTGGCAGTGGGAACCATTCCCTGTGTCCTCTCCCTCCCTCCCTTGTCCCCAGTCCCTCTCCAGCTCTGTTAACAGTTTTTCCAACTCACCTGAAAGTTGACACAAGTAGAAACCACGTGGCCATGAAGGGGATTTCATTTATGATTAAGCAGACTGGGCTAGAATGAGAAAAAGAGAAAGAGAAATCAACCATTCCCTCATCAAACAGCACTCCCAGTCCCTGCAGGATATTCCCAGGGAGCAGCAGTGCTGGTGACTGTCCCCACAGCCAGCACTGAAAGGACAGACCAGCCTGGCTGTACTTGCACAAGTGATTTAGAAAAGCAAACGTGCAGAGTTCTTAAAATCTGATCTACTTGTAAGTGAAAGCAGCATGACATAAGAAGATGAGGAAAAGATCAAATTTTATCCACAGAAAAATTATTTACTTACACTGACACGAGAAGAATAGATTTTTCATGGACTTGAAAGGAGAACAGGAAAAATGACAAGGCACAGCTGACCTTAGGAGAGAGAGCAGAGATGTGTCAGCCTGTGACTGCCCAGCAAACTCTGCTTTGGTGGCTGCAGTGCAGGCTCTGTGAGGGGCAGCAGCTAAATGAGCTGAGTTTTCCAATTAATTGCTGCATTTCCTGCAGTGCAAACCCCAGGCACCCAGAGCAGCTCCTGTACCACCCTCACAAAGTTCCTTGTTTGGAACTTTATCCAGAATTAGTCACAAAGTCCTTGAGGTAGAGCCTCAGTGTTGCTCAGCTTCCTGACAAGAGCAAGGAATCACAATATCCCCACACACAGGCACTGGCAAATCCCACTCCTGGTAAGAACTGCCCCCATTTTTGACATGCAGTTTTGCTCCTCATCATGACCAGCCAACAGAAAAAGTAAACAAATTGTCTTTTTATTCCCCCACCAAATAAAAACGTGTAAAACCAACCAGTTCTTAGGATAAATGTTAGTTTTAGGTAATGTTGTAATAAAATTAAAAAGAGAAATCATCTTGTAACTCTGAAACTTGGACCCAGCTCCATCTAATTTTGGTTTCAAGGAGAACTCAGTTTTTGCACAGGAGTCATGGCAATGTGCTTCAATTCGGTGATGTGACTAAGAGAAGGCAAACATTTTGGAAAATGGGATCATTTTATTTTCAAACCACCCATGAGCTCACAATGTCCATTTGGGGAATTTTTAATGGAATTTTGCAGCCAGTGAAGGAAGAAAAACTGGCACTTTGGAAGCCAAACAAAAAGAGGAGAAATCCCAATTCTATAAGAGGTTTAAATGTGTGTGGAATCTTCCAAAGGCTCTTCAGAGGAAGATAATAAAAATACAGAGTTAAATAAAGAAAACAGAGCTTAAGGAACAAGTCTGAGTTTAAAGGCCAGGTCAAAGCCCCAGATTTGAGGAAGTAAAACACTTTTTAACCAATTCCTTCAGCATTTGATGGCTCCCACCCTCTGTGCCCTGCACAAGTGCTGTGGGCACTGCTGGCTGCCCTCCAGGGCTCGTGGTGGATACAAAACGAGGAGCAGTGAACAGCAAACACTCACCAAGGCAAATTTAAACCCTCGCAGGGAAGGCTGGACAGTGAGCTTGATACAGGCAGGGAGCAGGCTCAGGAATGTTATAGCAAAACTAAAGGATTGGGGAAGAAAAACAGTTTTACTATATGAGTGACTAGAGCCATTAACACTTCTCTCTGCAGAGCCAGACCTGAATTCCTCACTGAGTCAAGGAGAACTAGGAGCTCTGACTTTTAAAAGCACTGAAAGATATTTGAAGTCTTTGAATTTGCAAATCTTAACTCAGTTTTAACCAAGCAGCTTAAAGCACTATATAAATAAGTAGGGAATTTTCCAGTCATAAATATTCCCAGTATTTCTCCAACATGACTTGGCAGAAAAATACAGTATAAGAAAGAATACAATTTAAGAAAATTTACTCCTCTTGCAAAAAGTACTGTAGATAAAAACTACCTAAGGCACTCCAGTTATGTCTTACCTGAGTTTTAGCTGAGTTCGAGGGGATATTACATTCTTTATCTTTATAAGGACACTTAGACTGCACCAAATATTGGCTACTTTATCCTGGAAGGAAATAAAAAGGTAATCAGTGATAATTATATCTAATTACACTCATGTTTGTGGGAACAATGGGGCTTGGGAGGTGGGGATTGTTGGGTTTCTGCCACGAGAGTGCAAGTAACACTTGCAGGTGTACATCACATTCTCAGATGTACTGGGGATGATCGTGCTCTACAACATGGAAATTTTTAAGAGACCCAATTAAAACAGGCTCTAAAATAAGTGAGAAACATTTCTTCAGGACAAGGATGACAACTTAACCCATGAGAGCATTCATCTTGTGGAGTAAGGCAGTGAAACTGTCCCTGGGTAAACCCTGAGCCATGTGAATCCTTTCTCCCTCCGTGCTGCTTCCTCCCGTACCTGCCCGTGCTCGCTGCCCACAGCACTGACAGAGTTAACCCCAATAAATCAAGAAGTCTAAAGACATTAGCACTTGTGCTAGGATCACTTTCAAAATTAAATTTGTAACTGCAGCTCTCCTGCTGGTGAAACTCATCCCCAGACAGCTGCTGGAGGCACAGCTGTGTAGACACAACTCCCAGCAGCAACTGAGCCCCCTCCGTCCCCGCTGCCAGCGCCCGGAATCTGCCGGGGATTCCGGGGAACACAGCCCTGGCAGCACCAGCACCCTCCTCCTCACAGCCAGCCTGAATTTCCAGCCACCAGCAAGTGTTCCTGGGCTGCAAATGGGAACTGGCACACCCTGCCTGCAAATGGGAGCTGCACACAACCTGTCACACCCCAGGCCAAGTTATTGAGCGCTGCTTACGTGGACAAATTCTCATTTTATCTCCATCAGCATCCAGCAAGTCACTGCCCTGAGCAGCTCAGAAAATATTTGGGCTAATATTAGACTAAAATCCTCCAGCTCTTTCAGACTTGTTGGTTATTGTCATTTGAAGACTTTATTTTTAAACTTGGTACTCAATAAAAGGTCTGGTGAGCAAAATGATTCCTTTATAAATTCCAAATAATTGTCAAGGAAAAGGGTCATTGGTTTTTTTGGGAGTGTTTTGGAGAGGTTGTTTGGTGTTCATTGGGGTTTTTTAAATAAGCCAGCAGAGAATACACCAAGAACACCTCCACTGCCTTTGGTACCTCAGCACTAACTTTTGGGGGGACAAAAGTGCCAGTTGTGATATTATTTACTGTGAAAAAGTTTAAAAGAATAATTAAGATGAATCAAACTACATGAGAATTTGCTTTAATCCTTGTGACAACCTGAAAATTCAAAGTTTAATTTTCTAGGTTAAGCCTGAAATTGAGAATCTGCTGTAAAAAGTGTAATATTGACTCATGCCCCAATTAAAACATCAGCAACTCCCTGTGACCTGGGACATGGGAACCTTTCTTTTATCCCAAATTCCTCTGGCATTGCCATTTGGACATGGGAACCCTTTCTTTTATCCCAAATTCCTCTGGCATTGCCATTTGGACATGGGAACCCTTTCTTTTATCCCAAATTCCTGCAGCATTGCCATTCCATAAATGAGGAATTGAGTGACTGGATTAAGGCTCAGCACGGGCATGTCCATACCATGAGCAAAACCAAAAGCATAAGTGGCCTAAAACTTTTGGAAAATATTGTAAAAACTGCACAAGGTGAGTCAAAAAGGGAGTTCTAGGCTGTATCTAAAACACCATTTAAAAATTCTTTTAGAAAGATAATTAATCCCATTGAAAAGAGGGGAGCAGAACCCAAGAGGCCAAAGCCGTTGACTTTCAAGGTTACATCTTCTGACACTGTCAATTACTATGGAATCTATTTCAATGGAAAAATGTATGGATTGAAGTATGGGTTTGATGATGGGATAAGTGTTGTCTCCTGGTATAATATCCTGGAAGATGCCAGCTGAGCTGGGGTTAAACACTGGATTAAATAACTGGCAAGAAACGACTGCTGAAGAAGCCGTCTCGAGTTACCCGCCCTGCGCTGTGTCTCCCCCATGAAATCCTAAAGGTCAGCCTGAAGGTTTCTCCAGGGATCTAAGAATACAGGACAGGGCAGTGGGTGGGAGAAGAAAACATGCATGCCTCAAACAAGCCTCTGTCAATGGGAAAGAGTCTTCTGAGTACTTGCATGATTTGTTCCACGTCGGTGCCGAACGGGAGCCAGCAGGCAGCGAAGGACACCAGCACTGTCCCTGCCAGTTTGGCCAACAGCACCAACCTGCAACAGGACAGCATCAGCACAGCAGCCAGCAGGGCTGCCCACAAATCCTGCAAGGCCGCAATCCTGCGGGACAGCAACACGCCACACAGGTAATTCCCACAGAAATGAATCCAGGAACGCCCACATGGAGCAAGGACAACCCCATTCCCCATGCCAGGCTGATTTCTGGGGAAGATAAAACACTTTAAACCCACTTACCCCTTTCCTTTCAGTCCCTTCTTGAAGCACTTTCCAAGTAAATAGCAGAAAAAGGGCAGGGAATGGTAGAGCTCCATTTGCTTATAATTTAAGGCCAAGCAAAATGCCACGGAGCCCAGGAGGTCCCAGTCATGGGACAAACAAAGGACAGCCCACAGGGCCAAGCCAAGGCTCACTGAGTTGTATATGGTTTTTTATGTCAAGGACAAGATACACATCTCACTTCTGGAGGGCAGCAATTAATGCCCAGAGGAAGGCAGAAATAGCTTGTAAAATGAATTTTGCCAAGTTAGCTTTAAGAACACCTTGCCAGATGTGACTATGTTGCCCCCAAAGACAAAAAAATTACTTCCATTGAAGGTGTCATTTTTATATTTCCAAAGTTTGATTCAGAACTTGCCCAGGCAAATCTGAGAGGAAATTCTGTATGTGTTAATTACACATGTATTCAGCCAAGCCAGCTTTTGGTGGCAGTGACAGTTCTCTGCAACAAGCAACATTTTCTTCTTGGTATTTACATGAGTAATGATAAAGCTCCCACAAGCTTTCCCTCCCAGCTCCCACAAAATGCGTGCAGAATATTCCACTCTGTCACTGTTTAAATTATGTATAATTTCCTTCAAGGACTTCTGAAGGGTTTGTGATTCTGTTACACACACAAGGCACCCTCATCCATGACCAGTTCCCTGGCTGCTAATCCTGCTCAAACAATGAGAAATAGTTACTAAAAACAATGTTACTGCCTTGTGACTTTGAAAAGAGCTTCCCAGGCTCAGGAGATTTTGAAGGGACTAAGCTACACTTACTATTAGACTGAAACAAAGTTTTGCAATTTTTGAAAACTGTAACAACAGCTTTGGTTTTTACTTGTTTTTTGAAAAAGATGAAAAGCAGTAAACAGAGAATTCCAGACTGGTTTGAATTGGAAGGGACCTTAAAGCCCATCCAGTGCCACCCCTGCCATGGCAGGGACACCTGCCACTGTCCCAGAGTGCTCCAGCCTGGCCTTGGACACTTCTAGGGACAGCCACAGCTTCTCTGGGCACCCTGTGCCCGGGCCTCCCCACCCACCCAGCGAGGAATTTCTCCCTAATATCCAATCCAAACTCACCCTCTGGCAGTGGGAAGCCATTCCCTCCTGTCCTGTCACTCCATCCCTTGTAAACAGTCCCTTGTATTTCTTGTATTGTCAGAAATGTCACAATATTTTGTTTTCCCTCTGTCAACCTAAGCAGCTGTGACAACACATCCAGCTTGCCCACGGAGCTCTCAGCCCACTCACATTTCCCACTCCACATCACCAGGTGTATTTGACACCTCATTGATTTCACATCAGCAAACTCACACCGAGGCCCTGATGGTGCAGCAGCTCAGGGAAACCAATCTCTGCCTTGCTGGGGCTGCTCAGGGGTGGCATTGGTCACTGCAGAGGGGCAGGGCTGGCACAGAAACCTGCAGGAAATCCCTGCCCCAGCAGCAGCAGCTGCACCTCCAGCTGGGGTGAGCTGACAGCATTGGGCTGCTCCTGTACAAAACCAGTATAAAAGCAAGATTGTTATTAACAAAAAGCCCCCTGTGAAGGTGTCACCAGCCAGCCCTGAACTCACCTCCCTGAGCTGTGCAGCCAAGGCAGAAGGGGAGGTTTTACAGAGCTGAACATTTCACACAGCTCCACCTGCCACTGCTCTGCCATCCTAGGAAGATCTAAGGGGATTCCCTCAGCACACACAAATCACAGGAGCACAACCCATCACTCTCCTCCCTGTCACAACCCCACTGATGCTGCCTGCAGTGAAGTGACTGACAGGGAGATGAGCTGGAGGCATGGGAAGAATGATATTCATGTTGGGATTGATTTGTGCCAATATCAATAATTTTTATCTCCAATATGTTTCAGACTTGCAGCTTCCTTTGATATCTCTGTTTGGGGTGGGCAGAACCCCCCAGATGACTCTGTACACCAAAGCCACCCCGTGCTCAGCTAACAAGTGCTAAGGAGCAGTAATTCCATTAACAGAATTCATTTCCATGCAGAACAAGGATACTGGAAGTGCCCATGGTCGATAAGGATGAGGCCTGGGTAAAGCAGGATGCAGAGAGCACTGGAAACCTGGCAAGAAGGATCAAAAAAGAGAGGGGAAAAATAATTAGACATTACAGAGAGGAACTGCTCCAGTACAAAAATGTGCCCCTCCATGGTGCATCCTATAGGTAGGAAACTTATTCTCTACAAGTAATCATCTGTCAGGAGTATTTTGAGGAATAAAAAAGGACAAAGATTTGCCATAAATTAGAAAATATTGAATATTGCCTGCCCTTTACAACAGCTCAAAGATCACCTACACTTATGTTAAACCACTCCAAAAATCAGGAGACTTGCTATTCCCAAATCTACTGTAAGGAGTGTTCAAGATGAAGCAGTTCCCAAATCCCACCAGAAATTTTTGCGTTTTTTATTTACCACTCAAGTAATAAATTAATGGAAAATCTTGTTATTAAAAGCATTATAAGACTTGCTGTAAGATAAAATAAAGGCTTTTTTAACGTTTTGAAGTGAAAATCCTATAATATGAGCTATAGTGCTGCCATCAGTTTTACATGGAAGCCATCAGGGTGTTCTAGTTGTTAATTAAGTCAGCATTACACTTCTATTCTAGCAGTGTTTTCTTTGTTTCATTTACACACACCAGGTACTTGCCTTTTTTTTAGCAGATGTTTCTTTTAAGGAAAAACAATATAAAATAACTGCAGGGATATAAACCAGCAGATCAGCAACAAACACTGAAAAATAAAGATTAATTTTCCATTAGAATCCTCCCTCAAGGAGAAGGCAAGGAAAAAACACAGGCAAACAAACATCAAAATATCAGAAATAAAGTGGGCAGTTCCACTTCAAAGGACAAAAAGAACCAGGTCTACAGAATTTGATCTTGTTAATGTTTCTCAGGCTCATTTCTGATGTCCCAAAGCTGCTGCTTCCACGTGTTCAGCTGTCCTGGCTCCTGGCACAGCCTCAGACACTCTCTAGTTCCTGACATGCCACAAGCAGGGCAGGCATTCGGGAATGCCCCAAAGAAATCAGCCCTGCCTGCACCCAGGTTGTGGGACAGCACAGGGAGGCTGTGGCACAGGGAACAAACTCCAGATTATCCCAGTCTCTGTGTGAATTACCAGGGATGGGAATAAAGAGACTGAGAGCAGGGATTTGGCTTTCATCACCTGCCTACAGCAAGGATTTGTGAGAGGGGAAAGAAAACAGAGCCAGCAGGGTCCCCTGCCCAGAGTATGTCCAGCAGGTGAATTCTTCTTGAGTTGTCCTAAAAACTCAAGAAAACCTCAGATTATTTTTACAAACCACTTTCAGCAAATGTGCAGTGGCTCCAAGAGGGAAAGGAGATGTTTAAACATTTCAGTTATCCAGGGATGAATGGTTTTGCCAGCTTAAGCCACAACTAAACAAATATAACCAAGGTGTTAGCAAAACAAATACACTGAAGCTTAAAATAAAGCTGCCATTGACGACCCTGAATTATTTTAATGCACTCCTCTAATGGCCCCTGTTAAAAAGTGTTTATCAGCTCTCCAGATCCATCAGTGTTGTGTCAGGTGAGTTGATTTCAAAATTAATAAAGACCATTTCAAGGGTAATTAAATACTAGTGATTTTTATTTTTTTTCAATTCAATCAATTACCAGAGAGCAGACTGAGAGGTTTGTGAGGTACAGAAAAGCTGTTGATGAACAACAAATTCTGCTGTTGCAATCAGAAAGCATTTTGTGTATGAAAAAGCAATAGAAATGAAAGAAAATAGTAACAAGAAACAAGAGTTCACTGGCAACATTGTTTGCTGTCCTACTGCTGCAGCTACTAAATTATGGTACAAATCTTTTTCTGCATTTGTTTGCAGTTCAAAATAATCAAATGGTGAAAGACAAATTTAGAATACAAGTACTAAAATAAATTTTTATGGTTTTGTTCACGGTAATAATATCAAATATCTCTGCTTTTGAGATCAGCTCCTAATGAAGATCTCTGATATCTCCAGAGATTAAGTCAGGAAAAGCCAGGCTACATGTAAAATAATTTTACAATAAAAATCAAGTTAAGCTAAAAAAAAAGAATATTTATTGGAATAGAAGGGAAAACAAGAATATTTTCAAAATTAAAAAGTGGGTCTATGCTACAAAGAGTAGTTGTGGTTTAGAGTTTTTAATTAATTAATTGGGCTGAAAACTTGTTTCTATATTTTATATTTATCAGGTCACAAATGATGGCAGAAGAGGAAATAACGCAGGAATTTGGCTCAGAAATGGACCTGCAAAGCCACCCAATTAAAAACACCTGAGAATAAATCAGTAAAGACAGAGAAGCTGCAAATTAAACATGCTGAATTAGTAAGCAAGACAAATGTGCAGGATGATCCCAAGGAAATATAATCTTCCTACCTGTTGTACGCATAAATAACTTATGGGGCTGGCTCTCGTAGCCCCGAGATGTGTGCAGAGCAACCCAATCAGGATTTATTAACTTTGCACTGTAAAACAAAGTACAGACACATCAAAATGCAGACAGTTCTCATTTCCCTTTACACTCCTTGCAGCAATAAAGATGACACAGACAGGAGCAGATTCCAAGAATTAGGATGAATGAGAAGAAATATTTCAGAGAGCAATAGTGATCAATGAAAGCTTTTCCTCACCACTAGATCAGTTTACACTATAGACTGTTCCACAATTAAAAAAAAATAACCTTTGGAAACAGTAAAAATGGAATACAATATTTATTAGGACAAGATAACCACCTCCAGTCTGGTTCCAGGGACTTTAAAAAAAACAATTGTAAATACCTTTCATGCTTAAGTATTAAATATAAACCATTTACAGTTCACATAGATGCCCCACATAGCTGTGCCTGTGCACTTTAACCTACATTCTTATTCCATAAGTCTCATTCCAACAGCAGCAAAGCCCTTGTGGAAAAAGTATTCCAATAACAGAATTCTATTTACATGATATCCACTCATCAAATGTCACTTGGGCTCTGCACACATGAGAGCTTTCCCAGGCAATGCCCCCTGTTCCGACAGCATTTTCCCCTGGGCATCCCAGATCTAGCAGTGGCTTGTAGGGAAAGCTGAATATCCAGAAAGAAAAATGTAACACAAGATTTCAAACACTGAACTTACATGTAAGCACACACAAAACTGTGATAGGCAGTGAGAGGAGGGTAATCGAGGCCCCAGTACAGCAGGTCGTTGTCACTTGTATTGAAGTACCTAAAAAAAATAAAATTCAACTTAAAGACTACATTTCCAGCTTGGTTTTGACCCAAGGAAAAGACTGAATACTAAATGCATTCCGAATCCAAAATAGAAGGTGGCAACATCTATACCTGCCTAATTTTACTGCACATTAAATAAGTCTCAAGCAACAAAATAACAGCAAAAGTGATGCAGAGTTCACATATTTGTGGTTGGAAAAAAAAGCTGCTAAAGCTCACTTCAGTGGAAAGAAAAACTCCTGGTTCTACCTCCAAACCCAGGTGGACCATGTGAAAGGAAGGAAAACGATTTTCCCATTTGGGATCATGTTCTGTCAGGATTTCCATGGCAGCAGTCAAAATGAAGCCACCTCTTCCAAATGAAATCAGAGGGGTTTGTCCAGGGAGAAGTTCCAGCAATGAGGAGCAGCCCCTTCCCAGCTCCCAGTGAAAGACTGCCTGGCTGCTCCCACTGCCATGGGGCAGGCTCTCGGCTCTTCCACTTCCTCTCTTCAAATACAGCCAATTTTTGACATTTATAATAGTAAATGATATTTCTTGAATTCTTTATGAGCTGCCTGAAGTGTCTTCTGAACAGATGATAAATCACATTTCTTTGAGTTGCATCTCTGCCTCTTATCCTACAATTCAAGATTGCTCCTGCTAAGGCAGTGCAGATTCTTTATGCAGAATGTCACGGTTTGCAACTTTCAGGGCACTTGCCAGTTTTAGAAGTTTATTTTTTCATTTTACCCTCCATAAAGTTTTCAATAAAAAAAAAAAAATAAAAACAACCCTTATATGTCCAGTAATATTTAGTAAGGAAGCTTTCAGTTTTAATTACCAGTAGAATAAAAAAGATGTTCCTAAAGGACTTTACAGAATAATATAAACCAGAAATATTTAAATTCTAGTATGCAATCCTTGCACATCAGCCAAGATGTGTTGTTCCAAACACCCACTTTGCTGTATTAGAGATTTGATTCCACAGCAGATCCAACCCAAAAAACCCCTTCAAATATAAATATAAAACTACATCAATTATAGAACCAGAGAGCAAATACAAGCCCAAGGTGCCCACCTGGCAGCTCCTCAGCCAAACCCAGCCTGCAGCAGTGTCTGATCTGGCCCCTGGGAATGCCTGGGGATATTGGCTGCTATAACTCCTCATTTTAAGGAGATAGAGTTCAGTGTAGCAGAGTGGATCAAAGCTGCCAACTCCATTATTATGTAACAGCTCTTATCCCAACTCTGGCACAGTCAGGACTTGGATACCCCAGGAAAAATATGGACAAAAATGAGAATATAGGAACAACAGGATGATCTGAGGTCACTACACAGAGCCCTCTGCAGAGTTCACATGTATTTACAGAACACAAGTGAATTCATTTTCTATTTTGTCAGATCAGTCTGTTCCCCAACAGACAGCCAGGGAAAAATTACACCACACACCCAAAACACACCTGTCCTTACTGGAAGATGAGCTGGAATTCCAACATATTCCAATTTGAGTTGTAGCACAAATATGGATTAAATTTTTACTCTAAAGAATATTAGGAATAATGCAAAAACAAAATATTTATAATAATTCTCCTCCTGCTTTACATGATCTGTACAAACGAAGCTCGCTACACTTCAATCTAGAATCCAGAATTCCCACATTGAAAAATCTCATGGATCATGGGAGCAAACAATGAACTCAGAGGTGTAAAACACAAGCAGCATTTCCCCTATTCTCCCTTTGGAAGCACCACCTACCACTGCCTGATGGGTAAGTTGTAGGTGATCTCTTGCCAGTGCCTCTGAGCCTCGTAGTCTCCATACATGGGTGGTTTTCCTGCCCCTAAAAAGACAGGACACAGCATCCAGGACATTATTTGGTTTATAGATTGTTTTCCTTCAGATATGTATTGCATATTAATTAGTAATTTTATTCTCCATCCCTCTATATTGAGAGCAAATAGAGACCTCATCATGCAGTCTAACAGAGAGGGAAAAAAAAAAAAAGATGTGTTCTTTTGGCTTTCTGGAGATTTCTGCAATGAGCATTTATCAAGATACCCTGCTGTGAAGAACTGCTTCCTCATCTGACAAAAAAAATCATTTCCAAGTGCAGATGAAAAATGTGGTACTTTCCCTGAACTAGGAAAATGCACATAATGGACATGTTACAGGGATTCTGTGGGAGCTGCTGCACTCCTTTGGTGTGTGATAATTGTCAATATTCTCACTTGTTTCAGCCATGTCATGGTACCTGACTATTAATATCATAATACTAGTATTTGCAATTTTCATGGAAAAGAAAGCTTTCTCAATGCAAATACTTCAGATGTCAAATACTCCCCTCGATGGAAGCCTAACTGTGATAATGGCAGCATGCAAAGCATCTTCCCAGAGTTTATTTACTTCTATTAACCTGCTCATTGAGAACAGAAACCAGACTGATTGTGCTCCCAGTGAAATATTGACATGAGCCAGACAGAGATTTAAGAGGTTCTTTAAAATATAGGAAAGCCATCTGTGGTTTTACCATGATCTATGTTTGTGGGAATCCCATGAGCTCAGCAATGTGTAATTTATTCCCAGAAAGTGCAAAGGACCTCTTATCTCTGCTAATTTCTTCCTGAGGGATGGAGAGAGCAGATTATCTCCACTCTCACACATTCAGATTAAAGTTTCCCAGATAAGTGAGGTCACTGGAGTTTCATCAGTGTCAATTCTGTAGCTGTAAGTCCAGTGGAACAAAGAATCTGCCACTGGATTACTGAAATACAAAATAGACCTTGTCTAAATTTTAGAGTGTTTGTGTGCATATAAATTTCTCAATCTTGAGGGGGAAAAAGGGATGAAAAAAATAATTAGCTTCAGAATGATCAAAAGATATTAATCCAAATGTTTGATTATTAAAAGCCAACTACTAATCAGTTAGTTTGACAATGCACATTTAGCTTCCATCTAGAGAAAGCACCAAGTACACAGACAAATGAAGTTAAAAAATAATAAAACTGGAATATTTTATTTTAAAAGGTTCACAAATACCTTAAAAGGAGTGATCTAATTCAGTTTTATTGTTAACCTGGAAACAGAATTTTAAGTGTTTGAAGCTGCCTCTCAATACCTGTATTTAGCAGGAGTTTGGCAATGCATTAAGAAATTATGCATTAAGCTATGAAACCAAATTTTTCCTCAGCAATTCTCCAAGACCAGGCCATCACTAATGGTAACTTTTCAAAACCAGGTATAATTAGTTTCTGCTTCTTCACTGAATTCCAGAGGCAGATCCAAAAGCAAGCTGATGGCAAGGAACAGGGTGGGAATGAGACAGAGATCCAAGGGTGCACAGTAAATGAGGGTGGAATTAAAAGTTTATCACATCTGCAGGAAGAAAAAGAGGAAAAAAATAATCCCAGTGGATTTATGTGTTTGAGAGCTCTAACACTGGGGTTTGTCTTTTTACAGCCAGCCAATGCTCAAAGTTAAGCTTTAATAATTTGCTGGACTGGATAAGATTCAGCTTTTCCTATTCCAAAAGCAGTTATATCAGCACTGGGGAGGAAATAAGATTTAAAAATTGTTATTTTAGCTCAGGCTTTATTTTAGACTCTTGTCCACAATCTTGATTGGTTTGAAATTAAATCAACATACAAACATCTAGTTAGCAACGGAATTCTAAATAAATCCTCTTGCACTGCAAGAGAAATTCAGTGTGTGCCTGAAGCCAGGGTGCTTCCTGCCTAGAAATGGGTAAAAACCTCAGTTACCTACAGACTCTCAGAAATGGCATTTTGAGAAAGCAGACTCAAACCAAAACAATTGGATATGCAGTTCAGCTTCAAGCAAATTCTTCAAATAAATAAAGCCCAGAATTACCACTTTAAAATCACCAGAATGCTCTTGAGCAGCTCAGGGGATGGGGCTCCCCACTGCCTCAAAAAAAACAGATTAGCATTTGACTTGTGATTCTTTGGGCTGATGAGGATTGAAAGAATTGGCTCATTTTTAATCTTTTTTTAAATTTGCAGAGAGCAAGCCTTGTGCAAGCTTATTCCAAGTGTGGGAATGGAACTGGGAGGCTTGGAAAGGAACTTGCTAATTCTTTGCAAGCCTTCTGACACGAGGAGGAGAAAAACTCATCCATTACCAGAATGTAGCTCTGGCTCCTGCTGTAAACAAGCTTAAGGAGGTACAGCTACAAGGCAGAGTCATTGTTCACTCCATGTCACCTCTGCACTATCTTCATTAGCACCAGCATTAGCTACATATAAGCTAAATAAAAATATAAATAATAAGGTCATATCTGCTACAGAATTTAAAAGACAATATGAGGCAAATGGACAAGTGGACTGCAATATTCTGCAAATAAAGGCACAGGGGAAAACAGCCAGATATTGATCCTAAAACATTAATGCTCATCAGCACCATTCAAAAAAAAAAAAAAAAAGTTATGGTGATTTTTTCCAGTGTTCTGCTCCAAACTGTGACGTTAATCACGGCACACTTCAAAAAATAAGAAAAAGGAATTCTCAGGGAAATCAAGAGGAACTAAAATATAACAACAGTTGAAACAACACATTGCTTCCTATGTATGATTTTATATAAACACCAGTAAAATAAATAAGCAGTAAATGCCATTCCTTTCCAGTTCTGCCAAGCCCAGGACCCCTCTCCCTGAGGCTGCTGCAGCCTGGGCAGGTGCCTTACCTGAGTAGGAGCCCAGGGACACGGCCCAGCGCACGGTGAGCGCCAGCAGCACCGTGATTGTCATCAGGCTCCACTTCTCCATGGCTGCCACGCTCCTGGGGACACAGCAGGGCCACGGGACAGCACCAGCCTGCACTGCTGAACAGCCCCTGCATTAACAACTCATTATTAGCCAGCACAGCGGTTCAAAAGTGAGTCAATGGCCCCCTGTTCTGTTAATGCCTCCTCAGCTAAGAGCCCCTCAGCCGGATTATGCAAAGTGCACACCTGCTCTAGGCCCCACTGCTGGTTTAAACAAATAAAAGTTATTTAACAGTTAATTGGTGTCCGGAGACATTACTCTCCATCCTTCCAGCCCCAAAAAGCAACAGGGCTGATGTCCCACCAAGATCATTTCGCCACAGTAAGGATCCAGTAAAAGTAAGAAATATTGTTAGGTCTGTTAAATTGAAGGCTCTGTGCATGAAACTCAGAAATCAAGAAACAGGAAAATTATTATGTTGCCCTATGCAAAAAAAAATCTGGAACAACTAACTGTAGAATATGCAAACTTTGACCCAAAGAATCAGAAAAATTTTAGTCTGAACTAGGAAAAAGGTGAGGAAGAAACTACTCCAGTCTTGAAGGGCACAACTGCCGGAGACTTTCCTTGCAGAAAAGGCATAATTTGATTTAAGTGAGTTTAATACACTTGTTACTGACCAAAACCAAAAATCCCATACAGCAAAAGCACTGAGCTGCTGTTTTAGTTACAGACAAACAACATCTAAGGCACATTTAGGTTATTCTTCTCCCAACTCCAGCCATATTTATTTACTATTCACAGAAAGGTGTGACCCAACACCACCACCAAGGGGAAAAAAGAAGTTAATTAATAATATAAATCTGTGGCAGCAGATCTCCACCTATAGGTAGGAAGGTGAACACTGATATTTGCATGTTTTCACCTGTGCCTAGGCCACAGGGGAGGTACTTTTATCTAAATAAAAGATACATCAGTTCTTCTTTTCAATCTTGCCACAATCTTAATTAATTATACCTTCTTCATTAGTACATAGCACCAGCCTCACCTACAGACTCCCCCATCTGTTTCACTCATTTACTTTTGCCATTCCCTACATTTGGAATAACAATTGTTTTCTGGGATATTGAGTTTCTTTCTCTGCTCCCAAAAGCGGTCAATGTCAGGAATAATTTTTGGTGGATGATAAAGCCAGTTTGGTCAATCCCAAACTTTTCACCTTCCCCTGGATGTGCAACACCTGATCAGGTGATCTCAAGATCCCACCTGTAAGAGTGAGGTGAAAATCACAGCTAGAAAGCCCCAAAAAACCACTATCCTCCCACGCTGCCTACGAAGAAGATTCAGATAAATAACACCAGTACAAACCACCCAGCCCTGGCCCAAGGAAGCTGACAGAACTCAGCCATAGATGGACGGGCCTGAATAGAACTTCTTTTAAAAGAGGTGTCAGCGCACATTTCAGCAGCTGCAAAACGCACACACTGAATGAAGAATTTAATCTGTTACAGCAATACCTGTCTACAAGCCTGCTGTTTCCCTAATCCCTGTCAGGAGACGTTTTTATTCCTCCTCTCACCCCCCACTCTCACCCCTCGCTCTGCCCGGCCTCCCCAGAGCCCCCCTGGAGCTGCGGGGCTCGCACCGGGCCGAGCTGCGAGCCCACCCGAGCTGGCTCCGGCCACCAGCGGACCCTGCTGCCCCTCAGCCCTCTCAGAATCCTCGACCCGCTCTCCCTCACCCCCCTCAGTCCCCTCGACCCGCTCTCCCTCACCCCCCTCAGCCTTTCAGCCCCCTCAGCCCGCCAAGTCCTCAGCGCCTGTAGCCGGCTCACCCCAGAGGCCCCTCAGCCCCTGACCGCCCTCAGCCTCGTCACCCCACAGCCCCCTCACTCTCTCAGCCCTCCCGACCGCCGTCACCCTCGGGGCCCCACAGCCCCCTCAACCCCCTGACCGCCCTCAGCCTCGTCACGGCACAGCTCCCCTCACCTCCCCTCACGGCTCAGCCCCCGCTGCCGCTCTCAGCCCCGCTCCGTCCCGGGCTCCCCTCAGCCCGTCCCGCTCGCGAGCTCTCAGCGGGCTCGGGCCGGCGCGCGCGCTTCCGCCTGCGCGGCGCCTTCCGGGCGGGCTGTGCGCGTGCGCGGGGCGGGAACCGCGAGCGCCTCAGGGCCGCTCCGCCATGGATGGGGCCGGGCTGGGAGCGCTGCGGGCGGCGCCGGGAGGAGGGGACGCTCCAGGGGCACCTCAGAGCCCGGTCCGGTGCCTAACGGGGCTCCGGGAGAGCTGGAGAGGGACTTTGGACACGTGACGGGGGAAGGAGGAGTGGTTCCCACTGCCAGAGGGCAGGGATGGATGGGGTATTGGGGAGGAATTCCGGGCTGTGAGGGTGGGCAGGCCCCGGCACAGGTGCCCAGAGAAGCTGCGGCTGTCCCTGGATGCCTGGAAGTGTCCACGGCCAGGTTGGACGGGGTTTGGGGCAGCCTGGGGTAGTGGAAGGTGTCCTTGCCATGGCAGGGGTGGGACTGGATGGACTTTAAGGTCCTTTAAACCTAAACCAGCCTGGGATTCATGCTTTTCTACCATGCCAGCTAGCTGGGGAGCAGCCCCTCAGCCCTAACAACTTGGAGATGATATATGGGAACAAAGCAGAGAATGGCAGGCTTTGTCAGGCTGGAATACACAGTGGGGTCATCTGGTGCCACCTCCCTGCTCTGCTCAGGCAGGGCCGTCCCTTGAGGCCGTCTGGACACAGCCAGGAACACTCTGGAATCTCTCCGTGATGCACCATAGGCCTCACTTTTAAACCTTTCAGTCTTGCTCCTTTTCATCCTCTCGACGAAGTACAGAGCATAACAAAAATCAGAGAACCACAGGATGGTCTGGGTTGAAGGAGACCTCAAAGTTCATCTCATTCCACCCTCTGCCATGGGCAGGGACATCTTCCACTATCCCAGAGTGCTCCAAACCTCATCCAGCCTGGTCCTTTGTTCTGGTGGTGTGTCTGACTGAGGTCAGAACAGGAAACTGAGCAGAAAACTGATTATTCTATAAACCAACACCATATAGTGAGGGTTTCATGGCCACACCTGCCAGGTGAGCTGGCAGCAGTGCTCTCCTCGGACTGGAATCCCAGGGCTGAAAGTTGTGGTGGATTTAAACACAGCTGCTGCAAAAAACAAATGTGGTCAAGAAACTTCTGACCACTTACAGTAGAAACGTTAAAGTGACCAGAGATTACTGCAAAACAAAGTGGTTTGTAATTTTTTTTTCAGATGCGCACGTTATTTTTTAAATATATAAACACTATAAATATAATATTTTGTAACACCAGTTTTACTTCCTTGATGTTTTTCCAGTGCAGGATGGTGATTTCCACTATCCCAACCACTTGTGAGTGCAAATTCTTTGGACATCCTGGTCCCTCTTACACCTGCCATAATTTCAGCCACTTGTGCTGTTACCTCATGTGGGATGGTGTGAAGAGACTGAAAGCTCTCTTAAACAGATAAAGATAAAATTCACACCTGTCTGCTGGTTTTCCAAGGTGTTTGGAGCCATAATCCTGTGGAAAATGGCAGATTATGACCATCAAATTTTATACAGTGTGCCCAATCTGATACACTCAATAATTTATATTCCTGCTGGGTAAAGTGCATCCATGTCAGGATTTTGATGTCTGGAAATGACACGTCTGTAAAATAAGGATAATCCTACAAATTCATCAATTACGAACTAACTTAGAGTTACATACACCTCCTGAACGCACAGCCGCAGGAGCTGCTCTGTGGCACTGAAACAAGTGAACTCCCAGCCTAATTCCGGGGGAGGATCACCAGGGCAGATTCCTATTTCAGTACCTCTCTCCTCTCCTTCCCAATCCAGGATTTTCCATGCCCGGAATTCCCCAAAGAGCAAGGCCGGGGAGCGCTGATAACTCAGCCGCGCCGAGTCCGCGCTCGTTGCCTGTGGACTATTACCAAAAAAAAAAAAAAAAAAAAAAAAAAAAAAAAAAGACTAAATAAATTTTAAAAAGAGGACTTTTTAGATTTTTCCTTGGAGATTATTGCAAATTCTGTGCTGGAGCTGGGATAAGCGAGCAGGAGCCCACGGCCGCACATTCAAGTGCATGATTTCAATTAGCCGAGCGCTCTTTGTTGCAAGGTGAAATCATTCACTCCCCGGGAAAGCTTTTTTATTGAATGCTTTCTAAATACTCGCATCGGGCGCGTCGCCTGGAATTGAGTCTCTGTCACTTGTGTTTCTGCGGTGACTTTGACCAGATCAATGACTGGAAAAGGCATTCAGGACACATTGATACGGCGGGGTGGGAGCCGAGCGCGGTTTGCTGCTCAGGAGTAAGGAGAAGCCGATAATGAGCACATAAACGGCTTTTCTTAACCCTTGGCGTTCTCGGGAGGCTTCGGAGCTCCGCCGCCTCCTCTCCTCCACCCCGACTCTGTGGCTTGATGGCAGCCGAGCGGTGGCAAGGCAAAAATCCATAAATGTGGGATGAAATAACGAGAAAGTCTTTGCTAGGGCGGGCGGGGGTGAAGAGCGTGCGGCCATAAAAAGTTCCAGCTCACGCAGAATTTCGTTCGTCAGCGGAGCCGTGGTGCCGGAGCGAGCGGGGGAACAAACTCTGGAGGCTTTTGCAATTGCGAATTTCCAATCTGCAGATTCCCAGGTTATCCCGACCCCAGGACATTGCCCGTGATAGAGCGGGCACGGAGCCGCGCTGCGAGCCCCGCTCTGAGCCCTCAGCAGCCTCGGCTCTTCCGCATTCTCCTTTGCCGAGCAAAACCAGGAGTAAACGTGTCAGAAACCACTAGCTGAGCCCGCAGGGAGATGGATTTATTTTTATTTTTCCCCATTAAATATTGGCACTTAATAAAGTAATTACAAATTTACTGAGGGTTTGGGGTTTTCTCTTGTTTTCTTGCCATTTTTTAGGCGCTGGGCGACACGGAGTTTCTCTCGTCCGACCCGGGGATCCCAGCCCGAGGGATGCTCCGAATCCTCGGTAAAGCAGAGCAGGACCTTTCCTTCCATCCTTTCCTGGACAGGAGGGGTCGGGGGGTATTCGTGCGTCTCGGTTTTTCCCTTTTCGCTGAAGCTCAAGAAAACCGTGATTTTAGGGATTTTATCGCACCTGGAGTTCAAGGACGCTCCCTCTCACATTTTGCCGTCTTAATAAAGTCGCGAGGTTCCAGCTTCCTCAGCTTGCTTACCAATTCCCGGATTAATAAAGTTTACTTAGTTATTTAAATAGATTAAATGTCACATTTTAAATAGAAGGGGAAGGTTCTACCTTCCTGACCTATTTTTCATTTCTGATTTAGAAAAAGGCAAGATTAGCATGGATATTGCATTTTCAAGGACCTCGCCACTATTAAATAGACTGTTAAGTGCATTTTATGGCTGAAGAGTCTGTTCCCAGTTCAGTCTGGAAGACGTGCTAAGTTCATCTCTACCTGCTACATTGAACATTCACTGACTAAAATACTTCCTGTGGATGTAATACCTATGCTCTGTATCTTTTAAGTACATAACGCTTAATGTTTTAGGACTGGTAACACGTAATTCAATAAAAAACCCCCGGAATTGAAGAGTTGCCTCTCAAGAAAACTGCATGGCGGGTGTTTGCCCGGGTGCGGCTCGGGGAGGAGGCGCGGCGGTGGCGAGGGAGGCTGCGGGGATGGATGACACGGACGCTCCCGGCTGCGGGCGGAGGTTGAAGCGCATCAGTCGCCGCCCCGGGGGATGCCCAGACCGTCCGCAGCCGCGGGGATGGGCAGCGTAACTTGCGCGCTGAGCTCGCTGTGATTCTTCGCTCTCTGCCTTTTAACACTAATGAAATGCCCCCGGGAATGGCCAGGCTGTTTTTCCCCCTCCCCGGAGCAGGCGGAGACAGGCCCGAGCGCGCACCTCGGACAGGAAGGAGAGAACAGAAACTGCCCGAGGTGCCCCATCGAATTCCCCCATCCCCCGGGAACTGTCCCCTGACCCGCAGCCTCACGACTAGGGGGAATCCGCACTTCCCCTAAAGTAATCCTTGCTGTCCCTCTCCCGAGTGGGACACCTCCGAGGGCCCCGCCAAAGATGAGGGGAGCCTCATCCCAAAGCCAAATGTCGGCGCTCCTTCCCTGGTGTCCGGCCCAGGACACGGGCAGTGCTTGGCGGCGTAAATCCCCCGGTACCGCCGGCGCCGACCCGAGCCCGTAACCCCCGAGGAAGCCGTCCTCAAACGCTGCCCGTGTCCCAAAGCGGGTTGATGTCGCCGGTGGATGATTTCCTCCGGCCACATCTCGGTGCGACGGACCGAGAAGGAAAGGTCTGCGCTGGACATCGCTGCCCGGCCGCCCGGAGCGCTCCCGGCGCTGTCCCCTGCAGCAAACCCGGCCTCAGTTGTGCCCTCCCGCAGCTCCGGAGCGGGGTCTCCGATCGCTGCCCCCCTCCGGGGACGCTGCTGCGGCCACGCGGGTCTCGGCTGGGCTGGGGGCAGGCGGGGGGGGATACCCCGAACGCTGGGGCTGCTTACTGAGATAAAAACACTCGCGCGATAAATACACGTTTATAAATAACAGCAAAAGGTCTTTTCCTGCCTTTTCCAACGCTCGCCGCAGCCTTTCAACACCCATTAGCCCGAAACTTTCAGCCCCGCTCGGTGCCCGGGAGAGACCAGTGATGCTATAAATAGACGGCGTTGGGAGCCGGTAGCGCGGAGAGGGGGGAAAGGGGGGCGCAACTCCCGCGGCCGTGCAGCGAAAACGAGAGGGTTCCCCGGGAGCCCCGCATCAGCCGAGGAAATGGCCCTGATGAGCCCCATCTCGTCCCTTTTTCAACCAGAGTGATGGTTTAGAGGATTAGGGCCGGATCCTATCGGCAGATCCTATTATAAATCCCTTCCCCCGGCGGACGGAGCGGCGGGGCCGTAATTGGAATAAATAGGGAGTGGGTCGGGGAGGGTGCAGGGGGTGGTGGTTCTGGGTAAACTCTCGCGGCTGCGGGAGGGTCATTTTCCCGGTGTTTCGGATCTAGTTACTTCCAACACACCCCAGGGACCGACGTGACACGACTTATACTAATGGGCATCTGTCACCGGCCGTGTCAAGTTTTGCCATATGCGGCGGACAAGCTTGTGGAAGGGAAAACAAGGGAAAGAACAAGGGAAGGAGTTTCTGTTGTCTGGCTGTGGCCCGTGGCTGAGGGAACTTCGCCGGGATATGCTGCTCCCGGCTCTCCCCTGCCCGCCGCTCCCGGTCCGGCTGTGGGGGCTGCGCCCACTCCGCTGGGAGCCGGGAGAGCCGCTCCCGTCCCGGCTGCAAACCCTCTCCTATTTGGGGACCGACTTTTGACACCCCCTACTCCGATCCCCGCCGGTAGCTCTGCGGGACCCGCCGGGACGCCCCATCGTGCCGCCCGCTGCAAGAGCGCGCCCGGGTCGGTGCCGTCCCGGGCGGCTGCGGGCGCCGGGGGTGCTCCCGATCCCCCGAATTGCTCCCGGATTCCCCGATGACTCCCGGCCCCGGGGTTGCTCCAGGCCCCGGGGGTGTTCCCGACTCCGAGGGTGCTCCTGGCCCCGGGACTATTCCCAGCCCCGGAGGTGCTCCCGACCCCGGGGGCAGTGAGGGCGATCCCGGTCCTCGCGGATGCTCCGGGGGTGTTCCCGGATCCGGGTGCTGCGGGGATGCTCCCGGTCCCGGGGGTGCTCCCGGCCCCGGGGGGGCGCGCCCGTTCCCCGCGGGTGCAGCGGGAGCTGCCGCGCCCCCCGCAGGCCCCGGTGCGCCACTGCAGCCCCGCCGCCACCGGGAGCCCCCAGCTGCGGGCACGGCCCCGCTGCCGCTCACGGCACCGCGGCTGCGGGCAGCCGGCGGCTCCCGCGGGGAGGCGGCGGCCGGACGGGGGGCTCATCCCGGGGTTATTCCCGAGCCCCGTGCCTTCCCGGTGCCGCCCGGCCCCGGGAGCCGCCGCCGCCGTTTCCCCGGGAAAGGCTTCTCCTGTGGGCCGCTGTCCTCGGCGATGGAAGGGAAAGCGGGGGAGAGAAAGAGAGGCCGGAGGTTACGGAGGGAGAAGCGGTTCCCGGAGGGAGGCAGCGGGCAGGAAAGTTGCCGGTGCCGCTGCCGCCGGCGCGCAGATGCCGAGCCGAGGCATTGCTGCTATGTGGGGAAATATGAGCGAGTAATTTTATAAGTAACAAAGGCTGAGGAATGGAATGAGCCCCTGTTATCCGGTGTCCTCTGGAAGCCCTGGATCAGCAGCTTCTTGAGCCTCGGAGCGACTCCGGGCAGAGGCTCCTTTCTTTTTTCCCAGGGGATCGGCTAAATATAGAAACCCCCTCGATCGCACGAATCACCCACCATTTGCTGTTTGTGTAAAACCGATTAGCCAGACACAACTGTGAAACAACTCGTTCCTCTGACACCGCCACGCACCGCCACATTCCGCTCCGCGGGGTTCCGCGGGGCCGTGGGTGCCCGCGGAGGGCCCCGCGTGTCCCCGCTCCCCGCAGGTTCTCCCTGTCCCCGGCAGATGATTAGCGAGTCCTTATTTATAAAGTTCAAACGATCTCATCACCGGGGCTGCTCGGTTTATTTTAGTCTATGTATGCGGAGGTATAAATATTTACTTAGGAAGAAATAATATTTACTGCTTACCAGGAAAGCAAGGACACTTTTATTTATATATTTATTTTAAATCCGCGGCTGCCAGAGGGTTGTTGGAGGGGAAATAAGCGCCTGGTTCAGCTTCTCCCGCAGCCGAGCCTGCCGCATCCCGCATCCCGCCTGCATTTTATGCCGCCGATTTTCCTAACAAAGACAACGAATTATTTGAGCGGAAAAGCAAAATCCACGACGCTTTTCCAAGGTGACAAAAATTCAACTTTATAAGAGCGAGATAATAAAGCACCAAACACTGTCAGTGCATAGGAGACACCGAGATCTCAGCAGGCTCAACCCCCCAACGCGCCGCTTTAAATATTAGAACACTACATATTAATTCTTTTTTTTTTTCATTTTAATTGTCTCCTTATTTTAGTCCCTAAAATACATATATATACATACAGATATATGTATGTATGTATGTGTATTATTTTTAATTTTAACAGCTGCCATTAAAGCTGAGTTATTGGGAATTAACTGGGAAAGGCCGATCCTTTCCCGGGGGAAGAACCGCTGCTTTAACCCTGATTATTTCTCTGATCTAAACGAAAGATCCGCGTTCGGACACCGCACGGCCACGGCCTGAATATATATGTATATTTTTTCCCCCTCTAAAATAAATAGTAAACATTGATTAAATCGACCCAACGTGTTTTATTTAAAATAATTTCCCTTATAATTAGCCCCGACCGCAGACCCAAAGCGTACCTATTCCGGCCGGGAATGCCGCAGCGCCGGGATGTAGTGTTGAATTCAGGCCGACAAAAATTAATATATTTAGGGAAACATCACGCCGCGCTCGCGGGAGTCTCGGATCTGCCGGGGAAGGTCGGATTTGGAAGGAATCGGGGTGACGGCGGCCCCGCCGCCGCGGCCGCTCCGCGAACGAGCAGGGCCGGGCGCTGTCGCTGCGCGGCCGCGCACGGCGCATCCCGAACCGAGTGGAGGCACCGCGGGAAGCCCGCCCGCACCGCCACCGGCGGAACCCAAAGCTCCGCGGCACCGGAGAACCGGCGCTCCGCGGCCGCGCCCCGAGCGCGCCTCCAGCCTCCGCGGCCGCGCAGCCCGTCCTGCGGGCGGGGGTCACAAAGACACCGCTCACACAGAGACGGGCAGAGCATTTTAAAAATTTATTTACAAAGTTGTGTACAACACGAAGGGATAACATTTAGAATACATATATTCATTCATATATAAACAGACTTCTATAATAGAATGACAGCGTTTTTCCTCCTTTTTTTTTCTCTCCAAAATTCTCTTTTTTTTTTCTGTTCGTTCGTTTAATATTTAAAATTTCCCCCGCTTATTTCTTTTTTATACATTTTTTTTTTCCTCGTTTGTTCGTTTATTTCGGATAAAACCGCTCGGAGCGCCGGAACCTTCAAAAAAAGTGAAAGTTCGCAGCTCCTAATCGCGACCGTCATTTTCGCCTCTTTAGAAAAATAAAAACCCCGAAAGCAACGTCAGTGATTTTTGATACAAATATGTACAAGCGGCGGCGGCGGCGGCCGGTGCCCGCTGCTGCTCCGGGTCCGGGCGGCCGCGGAGCCCCGAGGGGGCGGCCGGAGCTCCCCGGGGCGCTGCCCGGGGCTGCCGCCCGGGGCTACTGCGCCGGCCACTTGGCCTGCACGGCGGCGGCGGGGGCCGCGGGCTGCAGGAACTGCCCCGCGATGATGTTGGTAGGCACGCTGAGGATGGGGGCGATGGCCGCGGTGGTCCTGGCCAGCGCCAGCGGCTGGTGGGCCATGAGGGCCGACTGCACGGTGACCGGCGGCCGCAGGAAAGTCTGTGCGCTGGCGGCCGAGCTGGCGGCAGGGACGCCGATGATGTTCTCGATGCTGAAGGACGGGCGGCTGCTGGGCTCCGACTTGACGATGGAGCCGGCGGCGCCCAGGCTGTTGAGCTGCAGCTGCAGGCTGGGGCTGAGCTGGGAGTTGAAGGCTTTGCGGCTGAGCTCGCTGGACGGCAGCAGCGGCACGGCGGGCGGCAGCATGGGCCCCACCGGGGGGATGTAGGGGTACTGCAGCGCGGCCGCGGCCGCCGCGGGGTGCGTGTAGGCGCCGGGGTGCAGCCCGTAGGGGCGGCCGTAGGGTCCGGCCAGGCCGTAGGCGCCGAAGCCCTGCATCATCAGGGCCGTCTGGTCCCGCAGGTGCTCCTGCTGGTGCCGCTTGAAGCGCTTCCTGCGGCGGAGGAAGCTGCCGTTGTCGAACATGTCCTCGGACTGCGGGTCCAGCGTCCAGTAGTTGCCCTTGCCCGGGTTGCCGGGCTCCCGGGGGATCTTGACGAAGCAGTCGTTGAGGGAGAGGTTGTGGCGGATGCTGTTCTGCCAGGCAGGGAACTTCTCCCGGTAGTAGGGGAAGCGGTTGCTGATGAACTCGCAGATGCCGCTGAGCGTCAGCTTCTTCTGCGGGCTCTGCAGGATGGCCATGGTGATGAGGGCGATGTACGAGTAGGGCGGCTTCACCAGGCTGCTCTTGGGCTTGCTCTGCCCCGCTGCCCCGGCGCCGCCGCCGCCGCTCGCCCCCTCCTCGCCGCCCCCCTTGCCGCCCTCGGCCGCGCCGCCGGGGGCCGTCCCGGCCGGGCTCCCGCTGCCGCTGCTGCCGCTCTCCGCGCCCGCCTCCGCGGGCAGCGCCAGCTCCGCCGCCTCGTCCAGCGGCAGGCGCGGCAGGGCGGCGGGGCTGCCGGCCTCGCCCTCGCTGTCCTTGCCCGGCCCGTCGTCGCCCTCGCCCACCACGTCGATATCCACATCCTCGGCCGCCGGGACGGCGGGGCCGGACATGTCGCTGGCGCTGCCGCCGCCCGACAGGGTCATCCCCGCTCGGCGGACGGGGCGCGGCGGCGGCGGGGCCTCCCGCCCGCACCGGGCTCCACCCGCGCCCCGCTCCCGCCGCTCCTCCGACCGGCCCCGGGGGCTACACCCGAGCGGCCCGGCTGCGCCCCGCGGCGCCGTCCCCGCGGGGCATGGGGCGGCCGCGCCCGCTGCTCTCCCGTCCGCGGGGCTGCCCTCGCCGCCCGGTCACCTCCCGCCGCCGGGCATCGGGGCTTAGGCGGCGCCGCCGGATCCCGCCCGCCGCGATGCGCGCCCGAGGGCGCCGCGCATGGGGCCGCTCCGCGGGCCGCCGCCGCTCCACCGCTCCGCTCCGCGGCCGCGCCGCGCACCGCTCCGCCGCCCTCCGCGCCGGCTTGGCTTTTTTTTTTTTTTTCTTTCCTCTTCCCTCTTTCCTCCTCTCGTCCGGCTTTTTTTTGGCCGCTGTGTTTTCCCCCCCTCGGCGGAGGGAGGGGACGGAGCTGCCGGCGGCCGGGCGGGGCGGGGGCAGGAGGCCGGGGGTCGCGGGGCCTCTCTCGCCACTTTGGCAGCGCGGCGGTCCCGACTGCCTGATAGATTACTTTCCCGTTAAAGATATACTCGGAGGCGGCTCCACGTGACCGCCTGACGTCAGGCGCCCCGCTGTGAAGTCATGCAAAACTCGAGTTGTTTCATGGACTGTCAACAAAGACCCGCGGCGGCTCCGCTCTGCCCGCCCCGACGGGACCCGACGGCACCGGCACCCTCCGGCTCCCGCGGAAATGCTGCCGCACCGGGGCTCGCCGCTGCCGCTCTCGGTGCGCAGGGCCCGGAGCCGCCGCTCTCAGGGCGCTCGGCAGCGCAGACTCAGCGGATGCGCCGCCGCAGGAGCGCTTAAAAGCACCAAGTTTGGGCTTTGAAACCACTTTTCCGTGGGTTTCTTTTTTTTTTTTTTAAATTTTTTTTTCCAGCAGCAGCAGCAGCAGCTGGGAACGGAAGACCAGAGAATAGCTATTGATTAATCTATTAGGTTAGTTGCAGGGAGAAATAAAAAAGACGCAAAATAACAAAGGGAAACTATAAATAAAGAACCTTTTAGCAGGTTACTTTTTTTTTTCTTTTTTTTTTTTTTTTGGCTTTTTTTTCCTTTTTTTTTTTTTTTTTTTTTTCTTTCCAGAGGTGTTAACGACTTAATCATTGCGGGCTTTAGCATATGAAAAAGTAGGAAATGAGGGAGTGTGTGTGAATGTGAGGACCGTATTGCCGCGGCCCCAGGTAAGCCCCGGCCCGGGGAAAGGCGCCCGGCGGGGCGGGAGGGGGCCCGGCCGCCCACCCCTGCCCCGGTGCGGAACCCCCCGCCCGGGCCCTCGGCCGCGGGTGGCTCCCGGGGTTTGGCTTTTCAATCCGTCCCGCCGAGCCCTTCGCTCTGGTGCTTCCCGCACGTGTTGTCCGCTTTCGGTAAATACAATTAAATTAGGGAAATGCCCCAGGAGTCAACGATTTCCTACGAGCGACGCTGATTTAGGGAAAGCCATTCCCGTCCTTGTCCCAAACCCATCGGGGCTCGGAAGGGTCGCTGTCCCGGCCCCTCGCTGAGCCTCTGCCGGGCCCGGCCCCGGGGGGAGGATGGGGGGAACCTTCCCGCGGGCGCGGAGCCGCTTTCCCCCCGCGCTCCGTTCTTGCGCGTCTCCCGCGGGATGTCCGCGGCCCGTGACCTCCGCACCCGCGCACCGCCCGCTGTCACCCGCGGAGTCACAGAGCCACACGTTGACACACGCGATCGCCTTGTGTGTCACCCGGCGCTCCGCAAAGGCTCTCCCAGGAAAAAAGGAGGAAAAACCCCAACTCGGCAGCCCCCTGTTCCATTTGTTGCGCTTTTCTTCGGCACAATAAAAGTCAAATTAATTGATTCGTATTATTAATTACGGTGCTTAGCGTGAAAAGAAACGTTTCCCCTCGATTAGGGCTCTATTGTGCTAATCCTGTGTTCAATCACGGCTGCCGGCTGAGCGGGGCCGCCCCGCTCCGCGCCTCTCCGCGCCCCTCCGCGGGCGTTGCTGCGGCTCCCAGGCCTTCACCTGCTGAAGTTTAGGGCAGCATTTCGAAGCCCATCCCTTTGGAAAGTATTCAGGAGCCCACCCGGGCGGAGAAAAGCTTCGTTAAAAATCAGGAAAGTTTCCCCCAAATAAGGCGGGAGCCCCCGAACCCACGGAAGTTCAAGGGCTGGAGGTGAGCGGGAACAGGAGCTGCGTCCTGCAAAGCGATGAAACAATTAAAGCAGCTCCCGTGGAGGTGGAAACCCACAATAATGACACGGCCAGAAATAGAAAGTGGGCGCCCATATAGACAGATAGATTTAGCAACAGGAGAAAAACAAACTGTATCGTCCGGATCGATACGGAGTCAAATAGAGACACGGCAGCGCAACGGGAAAAGGGAGGATGGAATAAGTTATGATAGAGAGGGAGAAATTAATTACAACTCAATTTGATTCTAATATGGGAAAGCAAGATCCTGGCTGCGAAGCGAGTTAAAAATAAATCCGGAGGCTGAGCCTCGGGGGTGGGGGGGATTGTGGAGGAAAGACAGGGCTGGGGCAATTTCTGCTTCTGTAATCGTTTTAAAGGAAGGAGAAACCAAAGGTGTCCCCTTTCAGCTCCTTAAGCCTATTACTTTCACTAATGAGTTATATAAATCGTTGACCTGACCTGGATTAAACCAGCATTGTCGTTCGGTACAAACGTGCGGGGGTAAAAGGGCTTGCAGGAAAGGGGCTGCGGGTGAGAAATCCCTGTAAAATAAACACATCCAAGGGAGGGGACACGACAGGGACACGCAGACATCCCCCGACCGCTAGGACCGGGGTCGGGGACGAAATGGGGAGAGCGGCGGGGCCTGGAACCCCCGTCTTTTCGCTGAAGATGTAGATTATTAAATATATATAATTTTCTCCTCCTCTATTCCTAGGCCTCTATTTGCACGTGTTTGGTTTATTTTTTTCTTTTTCTGTCTTTCTTTCTTTTTCTTTTTCTTTTTCTTCTTTTTTTTTTTAATCGTAATATATCGCTCGTAAACCCGGCAGACCTTAGTGTAAAACGAAATTGGTCATGTTTCCAAAACGGTTTCGGATTTATTTGTATTGGAAATGTATAAACATCCATTCTGTAAAAGGCAACACGTTTAATTAACGATGAGAGAGCAGTTAGGGGCAGAAAGCTAGTAAAATTGTGTGATAAATTTATGGCATTGTTAGCGTGCTTTTAATTATGGCTATTATGTTAATTATTTCACATTAGCATGGAGTTATCAGCAGCATGTCAGATTTAATCAAAACGAGCCTTTCTCTCGAAAACTGTGCTTTTCATTCGCCGCGAGGAGAACGGGGGGTCCCGAGCCGAAGCCGCTTCCCTCCTTCTTTATTTATTTAAAAATAAATAAATGAAGGCTTTTAAAAAGAGACTTCCCAATGAAAAGAGTGGCTGGACGTGATCCGGGCTGGTGCAGGCGGCAGATCCCTTTAGGCTACAGCGAGCAGCTCAGGGAGGCTGAGGAGAGAAGCGACGCTCTTGTTTTTTAGGAATTCACCATTTTCACCCCCTCCGGAGAAGGCATTTTATCATTTTGGATCATTCTGTCAAACAATATGATGTTGCTCATTTTTATCTGTCCCGTTTTACAAAGCCCCCGTTCACACTGCTGGCCAGGACAACGCGCCTCAGTACAAAAGAATAAAAGAGACAAGCCGGGAGGATATGGGATCGCTGCGTGGATCAAAAAGGAGGAAAGAGGAGGAGGCGTGTGCGAGTGTGAGTGCGTGTGCGTGCGTGTGTGTGTGTGTGTGTGTGTGCGCGGTGGGGCTCGCAGCGGCCCGGGGCCGGCTCCGTGCCCGGCGCTGCCCCGCAGCTCCGCGGCCGCGGCTCCCGCACACGCTCCGCAGCCCCCGGGGCCGCTCCCCGCCCCGGGCCGCTGCTGCCGGGGGAGCGATCCGCCGCTTCGCCAAAGGTTTCGGAGCTTCCGTGCAGAGATAAAAAGAATTGCACATAGAGAAATACAAAGAAAAATTAAAACCCGCAGGTGTGCCGGCAGCGAGGCGGGCGGCGGAGTTTTGGGGGGCTCCGTCCGCGCCGAGGTGCGGAGCGGCCCCGCGCCCGCGGAGAGCCGCGGCCATCGCTCCGCGCAGCCCCGCGCAGCCCGCCCGGCTCTGCCCGCGCCCCCTCCTCCGGCCGGCCCCGCTCCCCCTTCCCCACGGGAGCGGGGGGCTGCGACCACGGCAGCTGCTGGCTTATTTTTAGAGCATTTCCATTCCTCCGGTTAATTTTAGATCGATCCATTATTTAGCCCCAGTTCGCCTTTAGGGAAACCCAAGCTGGGGGCGGCCGGCGCTCCGCGGCCGCGGGACTTTCCCCCGTGCGAGGTGCGCGGCCGCGCAGGGAAGGCAACTTTGGGGATCCCCCTCGCACCCTCAGCGCTGCCGGAGGGGCGGGGGCCGCGCCCCGCGGATCCTGCGCCTCCCCCCGCTGGCCCGCGTGTCCCCGCGCTGTTTGCGCGCTGCCTTTCCCGCTGAGCTTGGCTTTCACCAGGCGCGGGTTTTCCACGTCTTGCAGCCTTTTCCCCTTTGGGAGACACCCCCAAATCCACACACGCCCCCCCCCTCCCCGCCCCTCCGAGCGGGGCCGAGGTGCCGCGGCTGCCCCGCGGGACCGGCCCCGCTCCCCGCCCGGCCCCGGGGGACCGCGGGCGGGCGGGGGAGGCACGAACCCCCCATCCGGCCCCTCGGGGGGATGCGGGTGTAGGTGCGGTTCACATTTATGTGGCCGCACATGCTCTCCCCGGGCAGCCCCCGCCGTCGGGGCCGGGAGCGGCTCAGCCCCGCACCGTGTCCATCCTCCCACCGCCCCTGCGGCTGCACCCTGCTCCGGATCGAAACACCGGCCAAACGCCGTGCTGGTGCAGAAAACCGCGAATCGCCTTCAATTTGGGGCTGGTTTTCCTGAAGGCGCGTCCTGCCGCTGGTCATCGCCTCCTCTGTGCCTGCCCTCCCCCGGGAGCCGGCAGGGTGCAGGTGGAAGGGCACCCGGCGGTGCTGGCTCTGCTCGCCTCGCAGGGAGACGTCCCCGACTTGGATACAGGCAGGAAAACATCCCGGGGAGCTGGCAAAAACAGGCAGCAGCACTCGGGCGTCCCAAGGTATCCTCTTGGGATCCACAGAGTAAAATCAAAAGGGTCAGAAGAGTGGAGCCTGGTACAGGTTAGAGATTTGCGTGCTTTAAAAAGCAAGGAGAGAGCAAAATTAATCAAATAAGTTAAAATACAGAATTATTATTAGGCAAATGAGGCTGTGTGAGCAGAGGAGCTCTGCCACCTTTTGGGCAAGAGGGCTGCAAAGTTAGCTGAGACCTGATTTGAAAAACAAAAAACAAAAAACACCCAAACATTTGGCAGTCGTTCAATCAAAATTCGTTTGTTCTTCAGATTCTCATTTTGCAAATCCCCACTCTAAACAAATGGATATTTATCCCCAGTTTTGGCTGCAAGCACCTGCACCCACTCTGCAGTCCCACGCAGCCCTGGCATCCAGCAGTGCTGATTTGTGGAAGGGCCCTGCTCACATCCCCAGCCATCTCCAAAAAATGGCTAAAACCCATCCCCTAAACACGCTGGCACATCCCTGCCCCTGGAGGAGGCTCCTGGACTGTGAGCCGTAATAAAGACACAGGAGCAAAAATCACAGGCAAAAAAAATTCCTTTAAATTTGATTGATTGGAATTCGTGGAAGGAAGGGATGGGTGTGAAGGGGTGACCCTGGCCAGGGCTGTGGGGAGAGGCACAGGGCAGCAATATCGGGGTGAGACACAGACACCCCCAGCTCAGCCCCCAGGGAATGGCTGCTCTGGGAAGGGATGTGCTTAGGCCACCCTTGCTCCTTCAAAACCTGGGGATTCCTCCATTTAGGGATGAAAAGGGCACTCTGGATAGGTTCAGGAGAGAAGATTTTGTGTGAAAAGGAGGGAATTTTATGTGAAAAAGCACCTATTTATCTGAATAAACCAACATGACTGAGTATTTTTTCCCTCACGTCTGCGTGGCCCGAAGGGATGGTGCAAGTGGTGCCGGTGTGGCAGCAAATATGGGGACACGTCTTCAGAGGGGGGGGATGCAACACAAAAAGAAGGGACACGACTCAAAATGAGGACCCACAGCGAGGCAGCAGCGCCAGCTCCTTTCACACCACGGTCCCGGCGGGTTTGGACTTGGCAGGTAGGCAGGAGGTGTGAGGGAGACACAGCAGGGTTGTTTTCTCAGTTATTCCCCTGGCCAGCCAGATGCAAATGAAGATGCTAAGAGGATTCCCAGGGCTGTGAGGAAATCCCTTTGCTGAAAACTGGGAGCTCTCCATGGGCTGCCCCAGCGCTCCTGGCAGCACTTAACTCACGGCCACCCCCGTGAGATTCCCCACCCCGTGAGATCTACGAGCTGATTTCACTTCATTGCTCAGCACAGCCAGGACACCGGTGGGAGCCAGCTCCCCCTCCACGTGCTCTCCCGCTTCCCAGGGCTTTGTTTGTTTGTTTTTAGCAGGATAGTTCTGTGAGCCGCCCCTCTGGCTCGTGTACAGCACCCTCGATTCCCTTTATTAAACGAGCCAAGACAAGCGGTGAGTTATGGCTGTTGTTAATAAAATTACTCTGCTAATATTTTTCCCCAACTCGTGGAATATTATTGATGGGTCAGGGATGGGCCCATCCCGAGGCACGGGGCTCATGCATCACCCCAGCTCCACGTGCACCATCCAAATGGGGCCTTGGTGGGGCGTAAGTGGTGCACAGGCCTTTTATGGGCCTTCTGCAGAACGGTGAATTTTACCCAAAATGCAGGTTAAAACCCATGTTAGGTATTAATGTAATCAGGTCCATAATCTCTCTATCAAAAACTCCCCAAGCACCTCTTCACCTGCTAAACCAGGTAGCTCCTTATCTGGAGAGTGCTGTAACACATTCTAGGGGACTTCTTGGTTGTTTTTGGGAAAGAAAATAGGCCTTGCTCAACCCCTGCAAGTCCTGGCTTAGGGCAGAGCATGGGGAGTCACCAAAGGGCCATCCTGACCTGCCAGTCCAACATTTTCCTCGTCCACCTTCCAACACAGAATTAAATGATCACTATTTTTTCTATGAAAACTTGGTGACCTCCACAAACATCTTGGAAACAGAAGCGCCAGCTGTAGAAGGAAAAAATCCTGCTTTATTTCCCCACCCAACAAAATCTATTTTTAAGACCAAAAAATATATATTTTTAATTTTTGGGGGGCAACACACTTCCAGGAGAGCTGCAGATTCCTTCCCCCATGAAGCTTTATCAGCTTCATTCATCAGGGCATTTCTGCAAATTCCATTTAGATCTTTCACCTTATTAGAGGTATTTTATTAAACATTTTATTAAAGTCTTTTAATGCCTTCCAGGGCATGTTGTAAAACCCTACTGATTTCAGAAGCTTCTGGATGAGCTTTTCCAGCACTTCCATGTTGAGAGCACATGTTGGCAACTCAGCTCCTATCTAGGATAGGACAGATAAAACCAGGGAGGGTTTTAACTTTGACCAAAATCATTAAAGGGTGGTATTTCCAATTAAAAGTGAAGGATATGAAGAATAAGTATTTATTCCCTAAAACACATCAATATTATTATTTTTTGTTGGATCTCCTACTTTTGCTCAGGTAAGAAAAATTTCCAAGAGGAATTCCAGCTGAGGAAGTGATGAAACATGTTGGGCTGTGTCAGGCAGTATGTGTAGTCTGTAAATGAAGATTATTTAGGGACTCTTGTTAAAGCATTCTGTGATAGAAGAGTTCAACAGGCATTTTTAAATGGATTCTGAGCAACTGGGCAGAGAGAAAATATGTCTGTGGGACCATGAAACATTTATCTGTCCAGAAGGAGACAGGGAAAAAAAAAGGCAGGAATGATCTATCATAAGGGAGGAAATCTGCACCTCAACATTTGCCAAAACGTCTTAATTGCTTTGTAAACTCATCTAAATAAATAAAATGTGGAGGGCTGTCTGGGCTCTCTGCTGAGGAGCAGTGAGTATTGCTTGGGGATAAAAATCTTAATCCTGCCCAGGGCTGGGCTTGTGCCCAGTCTGGGACTGGCTGCTCCTGGTGCAGGAGGTCGGGATGTGGCCACAGGGCTTGGAGCAGGTTCTGGAGCCCTTGGCCACAGACAGGAAACTCACACTCATTGTGGCACCTCTTTACTTGTTTCTTTACTGCTCCTTGAGTTTTTCCTGGTGAAAATGGCTCTGGGATACTCACAGATCATTCACTTTCATGGTTATAAGAGGGCTCCTTGGCTTTATTTAAAACTTTCCAACTTGTGGCTTTCCTCCTCAAAGCCCAGATGAGATCATTGCTCAGGGCACATTCTCACAGTTCCTGTGACAAAGGTGATTGTCCCCCTCTACTCCTCTGTGGTGAGACCCCCCCCTCCAGCTCTGGGTCTCATCAGGATGTGGAGCTGCAGGATAAAGTCCAGAGGAGGCCATGGAGCTACCCCAGGGCTGGAGCTCCTCTGCCCTGGAGCCAGGCTGGGAGAGCTGGGGGTGCTCACCTGGAGAAGGGAAGGCTCCAGGGAGAGCTCAGAGCCCCTTCCAGTGCCTAAAGGTGCAGAGCATTTCAACCATGTAAATTAATGAGACTTAAATATGTGCTTCAGGTTAACAATATTTTGAGGCTGAACTAGAGCTTCATTTTCCACACAGGTCTTCTTCAAATTTGTAAGGTAAATTTTCACCTTCATACATATGAAATATCTTCCTTCCTGCCTTCCTCCTGATGGATTTTACTGTTTTATTTTCATTTCTTAGTGGACCTCGACCTGGAACAATGGTCATTCCTGTACTGAAGCTGCAGCAAAGGCAGCTCCTGAGTGGCTTCAGGCTGGAAACAGGGCTGGTGGGTGTTTAACAAACGCTGCTCATGGAGAGAGGATGACCAGAGGAGGCTCATGGCTGAGACTTGCCACACTATCCCACTGCTTTAGCTTTTATTAATTAATTAATTAGGCTTCTAATAACTAACAGCCCAGTCCTGCACTCCTTCTGCATGCAAAAAAGGGCATTTTCTCTTAAAGCTGTGCTGGATCCTGAACAACTTCACTCATGGCATTGCTTCCATTGCAGTAATTACTTGCAGGAGTTTTTCCCTGAGTTGGTAAGGATTTTTCAGGCTGTCATTCTGGGAAGAACATATGTCCAGCATAGCTATAGCTAGCATGTCCTGCATGATTTACATGTTTCTTACGTGTGTGAAATGTAATATACTTATATGTTTTGGAGCCATGCATTTAGATATGATCTCACATAAGTCTGACAGATAAATATGTTCATCTCATATAGCACTGACATACTTATTTTCACTTAGGACTGCTTTTATTCAAGGACTTCTTTCTGTCCTTGGTGTTGGCTCAGCTGGATCATTATTAAGCCAAATTTTTCCCTTCAAATTTCAGTCATCTGAAATAAAACCACGTAAGCAATGTAACCATCATGTTTAAGTTAAATATTAATGTAAGATATGGATCCAGTGGTGGAAAGATTGTATGCATGGGATTTGATAATTGCTGGGAAGAGGAATGATGTTTTATTTTCTATCTGCCCCTGACACTGCAGTGACCAATCTTTATTCCTTCAAAGAATGAGATGGAACAGGCTGAGCTGCAGCTCCTGACCAGGTGAATGGCACCTCCCTTCGGAAACAACTTTGTGCAACTCGCTGTCAGAATTACCTGGACAGAAATCTCCTTAAATTTGTGTTTCTTTCACATTGCTCATCTGATTTCTGAAGCTGAGGAAGAAGGGGGAGGAAGAGGACTGTCCTGATTCTGAGGAAGGTACGAATCTGAAAATGGAGAACTTAAAAAAAAATCAAGATGAGAAATTAATTAAATAAATGCTAATATAGAAGTATAAAACCCCACTGCCTGACAGGAGAGCAGCATTTTAATGGCATAACTCGTGAATAATCTTGCTGAAAGGTCTCTGTGCTCGCTGCCCTTTGGCACCTGACTGTGCTTCTATGCTGCAATGTTTGTTCCTGGTTTCTTCTGCTAAAGTTTATAAAGCCAACTTAAAAAAAAGAGGGGAGCATTTCCATAATTATCTCCTCACCAATCTACTGCAGTAAATTACCCCCCAGCCCCATGCCTTGGTGCTTAACACAAACCAGATGAGAGAGCTTCATATTTAGTTTAATAAACTGTAATTTCTGACAAAGGTAACTGTCACCTTCTGTTTCATTCCATGCGTTTATTTTTCAAGCACCAGAGCTGACCTCCGAACTCAATCTGCACTTGCCTATTGATGCATAAATATCTGTAATATCACAGTAAATTAAATTCAGTTTTAAAGGGTTTCTATTTAACAATCTGTCAGAACTTTCACAGCGTTTGATTTCTAGTTTCCTCTGTCCACTGACAGGTTTATCTCGATATGGCTTGATTAATGAAACCTTTTATTTGCAGTAAGCACACCTATTATTACCATAATCTCTTAATGCTTGCTTAGGCAACATTGTACTCTGACAGCAGGGCTCCAAAAACTTCCAGACCCTTCACTCCTCGGCAGAACAGGCAGCAGGATTTGGGGTTGGAGAAGGGATGGCAGGGGATGGAGAAGTGGATGTCCTGCTCTCCACTTTTGGAGGTGTTTGCAAAATCAAGCAGTTTCCCAGTTTAGCAGGTTTGGAAATGTTATTTTCATAGAATAAACATGCCTTTTTGGAAAGTATTTTCACCTAAGATTTAAAAATCCACATTTAGCGTTGATTAGTGTTTCCTAGGGAGGAAAGGGATGTCCTCAAGATGAGTTCTTATGGATGATTTGTTGAATTTAGAGAAATACACAACAGGATAGCCTGGAGAAGTTTGTATAGGTTTAGATATCAGAGTTTGTGACTCCAATTCCTTGTTTTCTTAGGAAAACCCCATGAAAATCACTTCATTTCTCTGTGCTGAAATCCCATCTCACTGATGGTCGTGGGTTATGGAATAAATAGAATTACACCACACGAGGGCCAGAGTAAAACTGCTCCAGATGAGAGACAGTCAGGCCAAAATATTCCAGATTTCTTTCCTTACTGCACAGGAGGAAGTTGAATTCCTGATCCCCCTACACTTCCAGTGTGCAGAGTTGCTCTGCAGCAGGGACTTGAATGAAAGATGAGGTGCCTTGGTACCCTGAGCAGGACAGAACGAAGAAGGAACCAGCAAGTCACACCCCTGGACTAGGAAAAGATGTGATTTTCATCCCTGAGAGAGCTTCATGTTTAGACAAGTTAAGGAGCAGTGCAAATTTCCCTGGGTCCCTGAGGAGTTTCTCTTTGCAGGTGAGGATGAACTTGCAGCCCCACGGAGAGCAAAGGGAGCTGTGACACCAAATTCATCGTGGCCATGGTTCACTGGGAGTTTGATTCCATTCCTATTCTTGTTTACAGCTGGGATTTGGGCTTTTTCCAAGCTGCTCCTCACTGGGAATTCTTTATTATAAGCTGATTGTCAGACTCTGTTAGATCCTGAAAATAAAGACCCCACCTCCCAACTTGATCACCTAAAATGAGACTGAATAATTTAGGTGGGCTCTGATTTTTGGGTTGTCTCCAACTTTCCAGGGACACCCTTTGCTTTTAGTTCTCCAGGATCTCTCTTCTGTTGAAATCCACATCCCTCTGGAATCAGGCACAAAGTTGCCAGTAAAGATTTGACTGCTTGCATGCCAACATAAGGATCCCGTGTGGAAAATGTCACTCCAAAAAGTCATAAATTCCTCTTGTGCAGAAACATCAAGAATTTCTATTAAAAAGGAGAATAATCCTGAAGGTGATTTGTGCACTTGTTTCTTCAGGATGAAAACATTACAAGAGGTTGATTGCATTGAGATGTTAATCAGCATCAGAAAACACATTCTCAGCTCTGCAGTAAGACCCAGAGAGGCACTGGCATTCCTCAATAAACAACTCACAACTGAGGATTACATTTGTCTGCACAGAAGCACACACAAAATTTGTCTGTACAAGCACCCTGCACGTATAAACCTGATCTCAGAATATTTTCACGGTATAAAAACTTGGAGAGACTCATTAGAAGCAAATTGTATATTTTCAATCAATAAATGCAATATGGTTCGATGGCCCTGCACCCAGTGTGTGTTTCTGCAGCTCCAGGAGAGACACTCCCAATCCACAACTGCCTGTCATAAAAGTGTTTATTTGCTCTGAAGCCCACATTCTGCTCCGGCAGCCCTCCTGCTGGAATTATTATAATTCTCCAACATGTTTCAGACTTTTTTGGGTTGTTTCACACTCTGCTTTTTAACCTTCAACAACAAATATTGTTGTATCATGAAGACAGCAAATCCAAACAATTACATATGTAGTCCAAAGGCATACACAAGAAAATCAATATTTGACATCTTTGCAACTCCCTCCTTGGAGCAGCGCTCAATAGCTCTTATTCATTATACACTTATATCTCTTTCAGATTCGCCTTTGTCACCAGAAACCCATTTTTTTTTCTCCTTTGACTTCCACATAACTTCTTTGCCCTGTACTTTTACAGATGCCTTCTGGCTATAAATACTAATGAAATCTCTTTGCTTAATTCAATTTTGCTGGTACACTTACAGTTATGACCTAACTTTCCCACGAGAGAGACTGATTGAACATTCCAATACCTTATGGATGGGAGCAAACACTCCACAGAACTGGACTGACAATTTCCATAATTATAGAATTCACAGCCTAATGACCTTAAAAAACAATAAAAAGATCTCTTGTTAATTCCATTTCTGTTACTGACATTCAAGATATTTCATTTTTCACAGGACAACAAATTTACTTTTTTATTTTCAAAAGAGCAGTCTATCCTTTTACCCTAGATTAAATTTTCTGAATATTGAAGGATTTCATTGAATATTTAGCATTTCTTTGTCTTTTAAAAGTTAGAATATTTATGATCCTTAGAATGCTCCTGACTGATTTATAGCAATCAATTATAAGAGTGCGTTTTGAAATAGCCCTTTTAAAAATGAAGAATAGAATAATTAAAAAGATCAGAAGTCCTCCCTTGCATATAATTATTTCATTATTTCATTACAGTGCAGAAATTGTTTTTGCTGACTGCGAACAATTTTAATTGAGCAAAAGCTGTATTAATATACGATAGCAAGCAGTTCTTCCTAAGAAATAAGAGCGCTAATTGCCTAAATTTTTATTCAGCACAGTGAGCCTTAAAAGCCACATTGTAATATAAACCTAATCACTGGCTACAGTGGGTCCTCTTGCCGTGGTGGAGACATTCCCAAAGCACAGCCTTGCTGTGCAGTTAATTTATGCCTTCAACAGGTTTATTGCTGCATGAAACATTTGTTTGGGTGCTGGTTTGTGACAGGCTGAGAGCAGAGAGCTCTGTGCCTGCCCAAGCAGGGCTGCCCGTGCCACCCATGGCCACCTTGTCCCCACGTTTTGGTGGGGACACCACCAGGGTGGTGCCCACGTTGCTTTGACTCCTCAGTTCCCATCTGCTCCCCTCTCCAGCTGCTCCAGGGTTTCCATCTGAGCAATGGGGAGGAAGTGAAACACCACCAGAGAGAAATTAAAAGCAGGAGGTGACTTTGGTCTCTTGGATCACCATGGCAGTGAGGTTTCTCCTCACTGTAAGGATGTGGGGAGCTTGAGCTGTTGCTGAAAGCTCTGAACTATACATACCCCACCCTGGGTAGGTGTCCCTCCTTTTCCAAGGAGAAGGTGGTGGTGCTTGCAGCAGACTGGGATTTGGGTGGGCTTGCTTTGGCCAGGAGACCTCTTCTCATTCTACTGTTGATCTCCACATTGGAAATATTTCACCAACACTGGTGCCACCTCTCTTCAGGGGTCTGGACTCTCTCTCCACCTGCTGAAAACCACCCCTGTGCTGGAACTCCTTTGTCCCCCTGTGATGTGACAAATTACTGTCAGCTTTGCAAACACACACCAGTACCTTGGCCACAATGGTGCTTCCCACCAGGGACTTGCAGAAGGGTGGAACTGGGCTGTCCCCAGTAGTGGGGGCACTGACAGGGACTCTATAGGGGCATGGCTATAGGGCCAAGGGCACCCACCAGCTGTTCTTTGCTCCCAAACCCTCCCCACCCTCTGGGATGTAATATTCCAATGTGCCAGGCATAGGCAGCAGTTGTTATGTCCAGCTCCCAAGCACAGCTCAACATCCCCACTGACACAGACCAAGAAACACTGGTGAGGCTGGCTCAGAGTCCTTTAACTCCATCAGAGACAGTTTTTTGGAAGGAAGCAGTGTCTTTTTAATAAATAATAGCACCTTAGCCGGTGCTGTGCTGGCAGATGGCTCATGATAGCTTCTGCCTAAGGTCTCTGAGCTCGACAAGAGGAGTCTGCAAGTCCATGTCAGAGGCAGTGCAGGGCTGGAAGTGCAGACATGGAGTTATCTGGAAATAATTGCTGCAGGGGAGATCTGGAGTTTGTCTGATGTCCAAGTTTCTCCTGTCATGGCGTGGTTGCTTCCGGGGTGCTGGGAGAAGTCGCCCCTGGGGCTGCTGGTGCTTTGTGAATAAGGCTCTTTGTCAGTGCTCAGCTCTGACCCCCCCCTCCTCTCAAAGCATGGCTGAAGCCCATCCAAAGAAGCAAAGTGGAAATGAAAGACAAAATTCTTGTCCAATGCAGCAGCATTAATACAATGTCTGAATGGGAGAGAAAAGATTTATAATTACATCAAAGTGAGGCTGGAATTTTCCTCCTGAGCTCGCTGCTTTCCAGTCCCACTGTGAAGCCTTAAATGCAGTTTTGGTGCCAAATTAACACTGTAGTGTTCAAGTAAGAGCAGTGGAAGTACCAGTCCCAATAACAGCCGGCAGCACTCAAACACAGCCACATTAAGGATTGCCTGGCAGCAGATGTGATGTATCCCTCTGCTATTCCATAGTGGCAGCCCTCAGGTACATAGTCATAATTCCTGTGAGAGGCAGGCTCTGGAGATGACAGACTGAATAGTTACAATCTATCATGAAAAATTTTCAAGGATGAGTTAATGATTTTGTGCAATTTCCAGACCAGTTAGCTGAAGCCTGCAAGCTGGAGTTTCCCTGGGCTGCAGCTCACCAGGAACAAGTAACTGTTTTCTCCTTGTGCCTCAGTTTCCACTTCTATAAAATAAGTGAACATCCTGCCTTTTTCTGTGAAATGATTTAAATCTGTTTCAGAAAAATGCTGTACAGGAAATACTCCAGAGGAGGAAAAGGGGGTTATAATCAATCTAACATTTCTTGCAGTAAAATCAGGGCTAAAATTAGTCCTGAGTTAACACTTTTTTTCCCCTGAACTGTTACATCCCATGTTTTCCTGAAGGAGGTGCACAGGGTAAGACACAGAACGTGTCTTTCTTTGACAGGGACTTTAGTGTCTGATATCTATGCAGAGGGAGGTGGGAACTACTAGAAACTCCTTTTGTATGTGCTTGTCCCTAGCTGGAGCCTGCTGTTGTGTGCATGGATTTTGTGCATGTGAAAAATCTTGCACCTTTCCAGGTGAGCTCTGCCCTGCTGTGGTGAAAGTTGTTTACAAACATCACCTCCATAAATCCCCGCACTGCCTTAAATTCCTTCCTTATCTCCACTGAGCTGGTTTCAAAGAATTCCAGATCCCAGAATAGTTTGGGTTGGAAAGGACCTTAAATCCCATTTTGTTCCACCCTCTGCCATGGTCAGGGACACCTTCCACTGGCCCAGGGTGCTCCAATCCCTGCCCAACCTGCCCTTGGACACCTCCAGGGATGGGGCATCCTCCTCTGCAGAAGTTTGAAGCTTAATTTTCCAGCCTGCAAGAACTTGATGACAGCCTGGCCTTCCAGATGTAGGCTGTGAAGCTAAAAAATTGGGAAAGACCCTCAGTGACTCCACAGTCCACCCCTCCTCCCTGGAGGCTCCAGGCAAGGCTGGTCCTCGCTGCACTCGTTGTGTTCTGGCAAGGAGAGGAGGTTCCAGCTGTGTCCAGACACATTTTTTCAGCACTGGCCCTCGGTTCACAGCTCTGTCCTTTGCAAATGGTGGCACTTTTACTCTAGTGAGCCCTCTTGGTGCTTCCTCAGTGCCCAGGGTAATCAGTAAGAGGTCGGTTCCCTTGCGGGCCCAGGACAGCTGTGCTGGCAGTGTGGGATACAAAGGATTTACGCTGCCATCTGTGTCCTTTGTGCCTGCTCACGGCATTTCCCCCTGTGCCCGGCAAGATGGAGAAGGTTATTTGTCTTAAGAACATTTTCTCCTTCTCTCTCTTTTGTTTTGCGCCAGTGTCAACAAGCAATTTGCACCATAATTCATTCTCGTTTGGGCTCTAATTGTCCCTCCCCGTCCGGAGCTGGCTCCTTGCCTCGCTGTTCCCAGGCTCTCCCCGGGGGTTTCCCGGAGCTCCACCGAGGCGGGGTCAGCCCTCGGCTGCTGCTGCGAGGGCATCCCGCGGTATTCCAAGCGAGCGGGAACAGGGACAGCTCCATGAAAACACTTTGGGGCAGTTTAAGGTGTTGTTCCCCCCAGGACTGCTGCTACTGCCAATTCCCAGCCTTCCTGTGGAGCCTGGCTGAGAAAAAAGCAGCTCTGAAATGATTGGGGGATTGGAAGTGGAGAGCATCCTCTGTGCTGTTCCAGCCAGGCAGCCATCAGCACTCAAAAAAGCTCAGTTAAGGCTAAACTAATTTAGTTATACACAGACTGTACAATCATTAATAAAACACCCAACACAAACCCCCCTCTTCTGCCAGGGTGACATGAGGCTTAATTAATTAGCACTTTCAGGTGCTTGGATAGCCCATTGGTGGGAAATCATAACTTATTCATTTTCCCCTCCAGGTGGTCAGAAAAGAGTTGGCATTTCATTCTCATGGATGCAACAGAGGCATCTCCATTGCATACAAAATTTTGCAAAGGAGAGGAGATCTAGCAGAGGGCTCTCATTTTCTGGAAGTACTTCTGATGGCAGGAATCATAGACAGGGAGAGAAAAGCATGCTCTTGGGTAGAGGACTCTATTGAGCAAAACCCAGAGCAGGGTAGGAAGGCTTGATGACAATCCAAAAGCTTCTACAAGGACAGGAGAACTTTTGTCATGGCCTTTTCAACCTGTGTCAGTCAGGGAAAATGACAGGGAGGTGCAAGAAGATGCTTGGCAAATTCAGAGTGAAAAACGGAGCACACGTTTTACATGTGGGGAGTAATTCAATTCACCTTCCTCTCTTTGATGCCCAAGAAACTGTAGGAGGGTTTAAACCTCAGGAATTCCCAGGGGGATTTGGTGACTCCTCCTGAGTTCCCTGTGCAGTTGGTGTGTGCTGCAAAGTCATTTCTGCACCCACTGCCTTGCCAGTGCCACACACACGCAGGCACATGCTGCACCTCTGATGGCAAAAGCCGGAATGTAGAGCTTAAAAAGGCTCCAAAAAATCCACTTTTCTTTTATAATAATATTTCCACAGGCCAAGCAATTGATGGCTGAACTAGGGGAAAACATACATCTTTGCTTCCAAGTAATAGGCTGCAGATTTGCAAGACTAAATCCTTTTAAAAGCCCGGAATCACATCCACTCAGTCCGTAAAAGAAAAAGAAGTCTAATTTGATAACATTATACATAAAGCATTTTCTTGACTTAGATATATTTTAGGCATGCCAGTTATATAATACAGAACAAGCAGGGGGAAAGGACTTGATCACATTCAGATGACACTAAATTATCTTATGACACAGGCTGTATCTTTTTTACAACAGAAAATGGAAACAACTGTGTCCTTGACCTTCAAAAAGGAATTGACTTCCCTAGCTTAACTATTCAAACAAACAACTGTGTACTCTCTTCAATTCCTGTGATAATTTTGATTTACTGTAAATGACTGGATTTAATGAACTAAATTATGCTATTTAAATGCATTTTGTGAATGGTATTGTAGTTTGTTACTAAGCATTATGTCTATGCTAAAGTGTGCTGTAAATGATATGATATGGAACATATGTGCTGTATTCATAATTTAACTGTTGCTATGGAGTGTCTTCTTCAATAGGCTCCTTTGAAAAACGAGTTCTTTATTTACCTGGTGAAATGAAGGTGATTTCTCAGCAAGCCTCTAGGTCTCACTGACCTTGACAGAATTACAGTGCTAATATTTTCACATGGATGAACTGTTCTTCAATAATTTTTCCCAAATAGATGGCACAAATAGGTTTTCCGTTAATGCCGTGGCAGACTGCGTGTTTTCTAATCTCACTTTCCTTTTTGTTTGAACAAATGTTTATTACAGCTCTTGCAAAATGACTCCCATCCTCATTAGTGATAACAGGTTTGAGTTCAGAGCTGGATCTCAGGGTCTTGGATGTGATTCCCAGAAACGCTTTGAGCCTGATGCTGCAGGGGCAGCCAGTGCCCAGCTCCATTTCCAGCCATGCCATGCAACCTGTGTTATGCTCCTGTGGCTGAAACCCTTTGTATATTTGGATTTCTCTATTCTTGAGGCCACAAATTTGACTCAGTCTCACTGATATTGGGATTTTTTTTTTTTTGCACTTAAAGCCAGGTTTGTCAGAGCTAAATTCTGAAACTCTTCAAATTCCCTTTAGGCAGACACCTTTTTTCTTTCTGTCTCTGTGCTAATCAGGCAGATATAGATACTGGTCACAAATTCAGGAAGTTATATGTAAAATTATATATAAAAATAACTCCAGTGTTTTCAGAAAATGATGGGAAGTTGAGTAAAGCCTCTAGAATTTCAATGGCTACTTTCAAATTTGGAGCCTCATTTCAAATTTTTCTTACTTTTTTCTTCTTTTCAAAGAGAAAATGTCAGTAACTTCTGAGAGCAAAAAACAATGCAAGAAAATTCTGGCAACAACAGGGAAGGGAAGGATTTTTACAATATCTCAGAACATATCAGTCTTCATTCAATGTGCATTTAATGGGTCAAATAAGGACACTCTTGATGAAACATTGAGCCATATATAACACCACCTTTTAACTAATTTGAACATCCACAATAAATTATGGCTGCATTTCATAACTGTTCATCAACCATCAGCTCCCAAAGAGAACAGCTGAGTTTTCTGAACATGGAATCTCTTGGAAAACCTGGCTGGTACTACGTGAAATGTGTTATCACTGCAAACAAATGCAGCAAACATTGAAAGGGATTCTTTTGAACAGCCATATTTCCACCAGTGCACAGCACTGGTGGCATTTTCAGATGTGCAAAGGCTCCTCCTGGAGGTCACTTGTGTTGTCAGATGCCCTGCTCCACACTCAGGTGGCTTTTTGCAGACCAGCCCTGTGCCAGAAAACATTAAACAAACTGCTAAAAATACAAACACCTGTAGCACGTTAAAAAATTCTTGCTGACAAGCTGATTCCAAAATGCTTCCAAACCTAATAGAAGCGTGCTGTTGGTTTGGATGTGTCTATAGAGGGAGAAAAACTTGAGGGTGACTTTATATTTTCACTTGAAAAAACAAAGATCTGCTGAAGAAAGGTGCACAAACAGCAAGGGAACAATGCTTCCCAATACCTCACTAAAGCAGGTACTCCTGGCATCTCCTGCTCTGGGAGCCTGAGTACAGAGCCAACGTGTCCAGGAGGGTGAAAAAGGTTTGGGCTTCAGCGAGTGCAGTGCCAGGAGCAGGATGGGACCCCTGCCCGCCTTCCCAGCCGGCAGAGCTCCGTGAGAGGAGCTCCTCCTCTAGCACTTTGTATTTTGGGTTAATGATGTGCAGGGAGCGGATAGCGCCGCCCGAGCCAGGAACCGGCGTGGCAGAGCCGCCTGCCCCGGGTACCTGCTCTGCATTGTGCACCATAACCGTGCGAGAGAAGGAGCTATTTTTCAGCGAGTGGCTATCGGATACTTCCCGTGCTGCATATCAACAACCAGATCTTGACCCAGAAATGTCAGTCCCCGCTCAGAGCAGACAAGGAAGCATAATTAGAGATGCTCTGGCAACGTATTTTAGCACTGACGGTGACAATGTTTAAATTTTTAATCAGGCATGTAACATAAAAAGCACATAACATGAAATGTGAAAAGAAAATTGGCAAATACCAACGTGCTGTTTGACACTTTATTTCACTGAAGGAAGTGAACATCAATAAACATTATTTATCATAAATGACAGAGAGGAAGGCGTGTTTCTAATAAAAACCTTCCCATTGCAAGGGGTGAATCTCATAAAAGCACCCTGATAGTACTGTAAAAGCTGTGCTGGGCCAGAACACGAAAGGAAACACGGAAATATTTATTGGGAAGCTGTGATGTGCACCCAGCTGTGTCCCCTCATGACAGTTGGCTTTGGGGGGCAAAGAGATCCCCCAGGGTGCAAGGACTTTCATCCAGATGTGGCACAGCTCTGAGCCCCCCCTTCCACAGGAGGGGACACAAATGTACCTGCACATGTGATACAGCAAATGGCCCCAGGTTTGGGGGCTGACCCTTCAGGAAGTGCATCCCATGGCAAGCTTTGCTCCAAGCTGGCAAACACTGAGCCAGGCATTTCTAGCTGGAAATTAGAGACAAACTGAAGAGGTGGGGTGGGTCCAATGGACTGGCCCAAGGTGCAAATGGGAGCTGTTGTGTGACCCTCTCACCCCGAAGCTCTTTCTGTTTTAGCAACGCCTTTTAACTTCAGCGTCTTTGTAACCATGCTTGGCATTTTCTCCTGCCTAACCCCCGTCTCTCCCATCATCCCTGCTGGATGTGGGCTCAGCTGAGTGAGCCTGTGGTGATCTGAGCTCGCTTTACAGGGTAGATGAATGCACCCAAAAATTACTCGAGGGAAGTGCCAATCCAAGTATGCCAAAGTTAGAAAAAGCCTGATTTAGGGCTATTCTGGTCACTTTAATTTGTCTCTGTCATATGCCTGAATAGAGAGTCAGTCTCCAGCTGCATGACTCCAGCTGCTGCCACAAAAAAGTACAAACTTAAAGAAAACAACTCCTCTGTGCAGTGCACACTGCAGGTACTGAGGCAAAGAGTCTGTGGCAGCCTCTGAAGCCCATGTGAGCACACGTGCACATTTTGATAATTTCTGAGTGTCCAAGTTCCTGTTTGCCTTCTCGACAGTTCTCCCTTTCCTTCCACTTGAAAATCCCCCTGTTTTCCAGTCCTATTCCCCCAAATCTGCCTCCCTGATCCAAATTCCTGCCTTTGCCTCCTTACTGCCAGGTCTGGCTCATCTCTGCAGCAGGGTTGTGTTCCCATGGTCTGTGCTGCTGGGATGTTGTGAGGAAGAGCTGGGAGCCTGGGAAGCTCTGCTCCTGTGCCAAAGCTGCCCTTCTCTTGCTTGCTCCAATGGCATCATGGTGGCCTGAGGAGCAATGTGCTAAAGACAGTTTTCAGAGGATATTGTGGACAAACTCTAAAACCTCTAATTTTTTATAAATGTCACCAAATCCAGACAGAGTCAAGAGTTCACTCCCAAAAGCAACAGAAGCCTCCCAGCCAAATTTTAAGCACAAACCATACTGAAGTGAAATCTCCTCAAAGAGATTGTTGTGAGATTCTTTTTAATGTGGGCAAAAGAAAATATTTTGCCTTTTCTTTGTTCTAAGAAAGATGTGACCCTTTTTTTCCCCTTTTTCTTTCTTTTTTTTTAATTCTGAAATGCAGCAAGAGAATCCAGCTTGAGACAGACAGTCATCATGGGACACTTCATCTAAAATGGGTGAAGGTTGGCAAAGATTTGGGCAACTGAAGGCAGATTTATACAATGGGCATAAATCTACCAGAAGCTGAAGTGTAGGCACTGCTCTGCCCCACTTCTCATGGAATTCACAATAATGCTTTTCATGGGAGCCTGCCTGGGTTAACTCCTGGATGATCACAAGCCTGTGTGTTGCTAATAATAGCATCATTGGCTAAAATATCTCCACATTTACTGAGGTTCGTACTGCAATTTTGTGCCTCTGCATTGTCCTGCTCGTTCTCTTTTGTTTTCCATTCCTGTCATGCTGTTACACTAATATTTTCCATCTTGGTTCCAAGGGCTGCCACCATTAGCTGCTGCACAACGTGAACATTTGTGTCTCTCCATCAGATTTGTGAGGAGGCTGCTATGGCATGGCCAGCTCTCATGGCAGTGTTTCCTGAGAGCAGATGGTGACAGCTCAGCGCTGTCACCCGAGGCAGCTGGGGTGAGTTCCCTCTCTTGGAAGCATGGACTGTGACCATGGCATGGCTGGAACTGATCAGAAAGTCTGGGGAATTTGGGCAAAGAAAGAGGAAATTGTGGTTTTTATCTAAAGATACGTAGTTTTGATTTATTTCAAATTGAGGCAGCTGATAAAATGCTGCTGTCAGCCCTCACCACCCAGCAGGAGAAGCTGTTTCTATTATCTAAAGGCATCACTGCACCACCCCAAATTAAGTTCCATCACACTGTGCTTGGTAGTTATGACAAAGAGTAAATTTGAGTCATGGAAGGAAATAAGAGAGTTTGCCACCAGACTGTTAGTCCTGCTTTAGACTTCATGGACTTGGTCAAGTCCAAGGCAGTATTTTATGGACTGAAATCATAGCCAAACCTCAGGAATTAATGTTTATCCCAGCTCTCTACTGATTTTGGGGGCACTGGACTTCAGATTCTTACATTTGGACTTCACAGATCCTTACATCCTTCATGGGGATTTAGATATTGAAGGATTTGGGTCTTAACCTCTGCTCTAGTTTCCCAGCTGAAAGACAGTAGTAATATTTCTCTGCCATACAGCAGGCTCACAGTGAGTAATTATTTCATATTTGTAGAGTACTTTGGGAAGAATGTGCTCCACATTGCTGATATTATTAACTTCTGGAGCCCAAGATGGAACAGTGAAGTGCCTCTGTGCTGTGCAGACCTGATAATCTTGAAATATAAGGAATATTTAGAAGTTTTGACAGGAGAAACTCTCAGCAACAAAAAGAAATCCTTTCCCACAGCAAGGATTTGGGGAAATAATGTAGAAGCATCAGTCCAACCTCTTGTTGTGAAGTGAGTGTGTTTCCAGCCCACATCAAAGCTCTGTTCACTTCTCCTGTCAGATGATTTTGTGAGTGTTGCAGGGGGCTGGGGCACGTTGGGGTAACAGAGTCCACTCACAGAAAGGACTTACTGAGGCAGCAGACGTGCAAGTAGAGGTCAGGGTTAGCATGGACAGGGCACAGGGTCTGGTGAGTGGATGAGAGATGCAGAACAACAAATAAACGCACTGTAGGACAGACATCCAGCCACGTCCTGGGCTGCATCAAAGGAAGTGTGATCAGCAGGTCAGGGGAGGTGATTCTTCCCCTCTCACTGCTTTGGTGAGGGCCCATCTGGTGCACTGAGTCCAGCTTTGGGGTCTCCACTGTAGGAGGGATGGGGACTTCTTGGAATGAGTCCTGGGGAGGCCATGGAGCTGCTCCAGGGCTGGAGCCCCTCTGCTGTGGAGCCAGGCTGGGAGAGCTGGGAGTGTTCACCTGGAGAAGAGAAGGATCCAGGGAGAGCTCAGAGCTCTTTCCAGTGGCTAAAGGGACTCCAGGAGAGCTGGAGAGGGACTGGGGACAAGGGATGGAGGGACAGGACAAAGGGGAATGGCTTCCACTGCCAGAGGGCAGGGATGGATGGGATATTGGGAAGGAATTCTGGGCTGTGAGGGTGGTGAGGCCCTGGCAGAGGGTGCCTAGAGAAGCTGTGACTGCCCCTGGAAGTGTCCAAAGCCAGGCTGGAGGGGGCTTGGAGCAACCTGGGAGAGTGGAAATTGTGCCCTGGATTATGGGGGCTTCATTCTGCTCCCCATTCCTGTCTTCCAGTGCAAGGGGCTGGGTGTCTGCAGAACAACTGGCCATGAACAGCTGAGGGAAAGATGCCACTGAGTACCTCAGCCTTCTCCTCAGCCTTTGTAACTATGTCTTTTTCCCATCCCTGCTGGGAAGCTTTTAGGTATGGAGGTACTAAAAACAAAATTTTGAATTTTATTGTTTGCATTGGAAATCATGACCTGGCTCACTTTGAGGCATTCAAAATGAAGATTGGGGTTTTTTTCCTTTTCTTGTTTTTATAAAATTTTTTATAATTTCCTCTTGCCTTGTGCTGTTTTAAGATGTTTAACTTAGTAGCTCCAGAAGAACCATTCACAAATAGTGTTGATCTGTGTTTTGAAAGTTTAACATACACTATCCAATGAACATTTACATACACCACTGAAATCCGGCATTTGGGAAATTAAAACAACAAACCTTGATTGCATATCATGGTTTCATATTTTGCAGATGTTAATATTTAATCATATGCAGAGCCATTTAGCTTAAGTGCATTAATGTAACTCATTTAAAAGAGGCCAGTAATTGTCCTATTAACTCCCAGCCTGGATGTTATCCATGCTGCCCTGCTGGTAAGGCCAGAGGGAGAGTCTCCTATTGGCACCCACAGAGATTGCTCTGATCTGTTGAAAATCCTGTTAAAATCTAATTACTTAGGAGAATAGGCCAGGGAATATCTAATGAGCTTCAGGAAACCCACTGAAAGAAATTCTCTTTTAATACAGACTGAAACATCTTCTGTGTTTCAATTACGGTGGTACCACATGAACATAATTACACTTGTATAGAACAGGACTCGTCTTTGTTGTTTTAATTACATATCACTAGATTTTTCTTAGTCATGGAGAAAAATAATTTGATTCCCCATAAAGGTTAAATGTTGATGAAAAGCTGAGCGTTAAAATAAATGTAATCTTTGTTTATGATAATTTCTTCTTTGTTTTGTGATGAAATGTTAGTCAAAGCGGGTCACTGAGGGAAGCTGACTGACCAAACACACACTGGGGAAGCCCTGGGAAGATGGAGATGTTGAACCGATGAGAAAGATTTCAGAGAAGGTCACTCACTTTGCCAGCATGAAATTTGGCCTCACTTTTGTTATGGTAATTGAAGCTGTTGACATTAAGCTCACAATAAAATCTCATAGCAGCAGCAGCAGCACAACAGACTCCTTGTACCAACAGGGGGGACTATTTGCAATTTCTTCCGCTTGCAGCCTCTTAATTTTTTTAATTTGAAAATTCCGGTGCTAACGTGACCAAAATTATCACGGATGGCTTTTTGCAGTGACACAAATGGTTCTATTTCTGCCCAAGACGCTGGAACAGGCCCCCCAGAGAATGGACACAGCCCCAAGGCTTCCAGAGCTCCAGGAGTGTCTGGACAACGCTCTCAGGAATGCACAGGGTGGGATTGTAGGGCTGCCTGCGCAGGGATGGGATTTGAGCTCAATGATCCTTGTGGATCCCTTCCAACCTCGGATATTCTGTGGTTCTAGGGCTCTAATCCATGGACCTGCATGGCCTCGCTCTGTTGGAGAATGAAGAGCACAGGACTGCTCGTGGGTTTAGCTCCTTTGTTGTGGCCACCAACAAGCCTGGAACCAGAGCAGCTGATCCAGACAGCCTGGAGCACTCTGCTGCCGCTGCTGCGACCTGACCGGGCTTTCTGTGGAGAATCCACTGAATCTCACGGGGTTAAACCCTGAAGAGACGGTGTGGGCACAGAGGACGCCATGTCTGCCTGCCTTCAGGAACAAGTTGGGCTGCAAGGAGCATCTCCCATGTTAATTCTGCCTCAGTACATGGTCACACCGGTCCCGGAGCAGGGATGGCAAAGAAGGCAGTGCAGGAGTAGGTGCGGGATAAACCCTTCCCCATCGGCGGCCCCAGGCCCCTCACGCGCTGTGAGGCAGCGGGGAGGCGGGAAAACGGAGAGGCGGGAAAGTGGAGAGGCGGGAAAACACTTCCCTCACACACAATCTTCGCCCACCATCAGTCAGACGAAGCAATGAGCAATCCTGTTGTGAGCAATCCTGTGTGTGAACGTGGCTCCCACGCAGCCTGGCTGTCCTGAGGGGAGGAGGAAGGCTGAGAGACGCTGAGGAGAGGCAGGCGCCATGTTGGACGCCTGAGGGTTCGTGAGGAGACAACTGGCCATGGCTGCTCCAGGTAGGTTTGCCCACCCTGGCGGAATCAAAGAGTCACAAAAACTGATGGGTGGGAAGGGACCCTCAAGGATCATCTAGTCCAACCTCTGAACCTGCACAGACACCCCAACAATCCCACCTTGTGCCTAAGAACATTGTCCAAATGCTCCAGGAGCTGTAACTGGGATGAGTCTCCCCTCAGTCTCCTGAACAGACCAAGAGCCCTCAGCCTCTCCTCACATGGCTTCCCCTCACGGCCCCTCGCCATCTTTGCTACCATCCTTGGACGCTTTCAAATGGTTTAATGTCTTTCTCGTGGAGCCTGGCTGGCTGTGCAGGTTGGTGCAGTGATGGCAGAGGTGCCCTCAGGGAGGTGATTGCCCTGAGCTGGGAGAGGCTTTGACATTCCAATATGGGGGGCCGACTGTGTGGTCCCACAGAGGGATGGGTGTGAGGGGGATTCTCCTCCTCAGAAGTGGCACGAAGCGACAAGCAGAAGTAATCCAGACTAAAATCACCATTTCAAACTCCCACACAGAGTTTTTACTGTTGCAGTCAGTTTGGTGGAGAGTCAGGGCTGTGGAATAACTTAAAAAACCATTGAAGAGGCTGCTATCAGCAGGAGCAGCCTTTGGGGCTATTCCGACTTCACAGAAAGTTGGACTAAATCTTGCAAAATGAGAGAATCATGTGCAAAACCTTAATTCTCTCCTTGTTTCAGGTTGTGCACAACCTCAGAACTGTGCTGCTGTTTTTGCTTCAGAGGTCAGCCCAATGTCTTCTTCTCTTAATGGCAGCCCAAGGAAAGCTGACAAAGGTAGTGTACACAATTCCTATCAGATTCATATCTGATATGGAGCTTCATGTTTTCATTTCCTTAATTTTTTAATAACTGAATGCATTTTACAAGTAAAATGAAAATAATTTAATACTGCTATGCAGATAAAGAAATGGAAAACACTTTCAAACTCCATTCTGGTTGATTGCAATAGTATTTCTAATGAAAACAAAGTAATCTTAAGGTGTTGGACATTGAATGTAAAGGGTCAGGGAATAAGTTGCGTAGCCACAGGTTTATAAATTTGAACTCTTTGAAAAGCTTTCCTTTGAAATTTAAGTGATAAATTATTGTCAACATTGTAAACATATTTACTGTGTTCCTTCCAGCTATCAAATACAGTTGAGTGGGAATGCATCCACTATATTTGATGTTAATGGAAGTGAGGTATTTGGTGCTTCATTTGACTAAATCCAGGAGAAAAATGTGCTTCCTCAAGCTGAACTCCCACTCATCTGCCTGGAATTTGAAGGCCAAGTGCCTTATAAGTCCCATGTAAAATCTATCTGTAATATTTCTCACAGCACCCATTTAAATACTTTTTATACTATTAAGATGCACATTTGGCAGGGAGAAGGAAATGAACTCAGGGAAAAATATTAAGATTTGGCTGAGCTGTATCAGGAATTGGTCCAAACTTTGATTTTTCCCTTTTTAAACTACAAAACTGGACCTAGATTTTCAAATTCTGAGGCTCAGCCTGGTGTGGAATTGCAGAGCTCTCAAAAATCCTACCCAGCCCCTCAGGTTGGAAAACCCTTGGAGGAGATGCTGGCACAGCTTGAGTTAGAGTGAGAGCTAAAGAACCAGAGGAACTTCCCAGACACTGCAGTCACATTCACTGAGTGATTGCAGTTTAAACTTCTGCAGTCTCTTTCCTGAGTCTCATCCTTAAAAGGTGTCAGATAAAAAAGGTTATTCTACCTACAGAATGAGCAAAGGACTTCAGAGACTGCAGGGACTTGGGGAAAGATGAAACTCATAGTCAGGAGGGGAAAAAAAAAAGGTCAAAAGTGGAAAGGAGAGAGGGAAATGGCTACTGTGAAAGGCAGAAAAAATCCCTGGAAATGTTCCCACCCCCACCCAGCATCCTGGCTCCAGCTCTGTGTGAAGTAATTTCTTTGGAAAAAGAGCCAGTCCGAGTACATTGCTGCTCAAGCCCGAGTGAGTGCGTTATAAAAATGGAGAGTAGCATGTAAATCATTCATGGGGACGGGGAAATAAATAACCCTTTATGCCCATATAAATACTTATCAGATGTTCATAAGGGGAATTTACATGGAGTTTTATTCAGTACTGTCAGCCATTCCTCTGTCTTCCATCATTCCTGCCGTGAAGACAATTCAAAATATGGTGGTGGAGAGAGCAACCTCTCCACCAGCAGATCCGCAGCACATCATGAGGAAAGCTCTGAACTTGCCCTCAGTGCTGCTGTTATTTTTATTATGGCTCTCAGCTGAGTGAGATCATTCTTCCTGGTTTGCCTCCCAAGAAATAATGGGAAGCAGTATGTTTAGCCAGTGGATTGATTCAGTGATCTATTAGTATAATCCTGACTTTGCCAATCATCTGCTGGGTGACTGCAGGCGAATCACGTCACTTCTTTTGTCCCTCTGTTTCCTCTCTGACCTTCTGCCTGTCCTGTTTATTTGGACTGTAAGTTATTGAGGGCAAGGGCTGCCTCTTGCTGTTTGTGTGGACCGACCATGTCTGGTGCTCTGGGACCTCTGCAAGGCTCCATCTCCAAGCGGTGCTGCTTGTAAATAACAACATTCAGCTCCTCCTCTGGAGGTCACAGAAAGAGAAGGAGTTGGCTCTTGTACAAACTGGTGGCAAACTAGAAGGACATGAGGAAAAAGAGCCTCTGCCATGAGCTTTTTTTGGTGGTGCTAAACAGGCAGAGAGCAGAAAGGTGTTCCCTGCCCCACAGACAATGGTGTGAGGCCACTTTGGCCATCACAAGGTCCCCAGGGGGCTCAGCACCAGGATTCATGACTTAGGGACACTTCCTGAACATCAGGGACTGAGCTGTACACAGCAAAGAGGCAGATCCATGCTGTGGGGCAAATGGAAAGCGACTTATTCGGTCCAAAACCAGCCCAAATTATGTGGTGTTTTATTGCAATTGCTGTGAGCGAGGAACTCCTGTGGGTCAGGTGGAAAACTGGCAGCCCAGCCTTGGGTTGTTCAGCTGAGCCCTCGGGTTACAGCTATAATTCCCAGAAGGGTTAGGTTGAAATTCTTTTGGGTTTTGGGAGCTCCTTGTAATGGTGAGATCCACACCTGTCACCAGGGCTATACCAGAGATGTTTGTCATCAATGGCAATGCTGCCTTTTCCCAAGGGTCCTTTAAACCCCAGTTTGGTTTTGAAGTCTCTCTTCTAGGTTCAGGAGTGATACCAGCATAAGGTAAGTTTTGGTTGTACTCTTCCTCAAGGATAAAACTGTTGAAAACTTGATAATTTTTTAATATGTGGCTCTATTTTTGATAAGCCTGATGTTTTTTCTGAGCTATTTCAAACACCAGATTCTGAAAATCTCTGAAAGTGTCTCTGTTCTGTTTTGGTGGAGATCAGCAGTGGAACTGGGCTGTGAATCCCACTGTAGAGCCTGGGGTTGTTTTGCCTGACTGATTCCCTTTTAGTTCCTGGAAAAGGCAGTCTAAAATATGAAAAGAAGGGGATGACCCTGCATTTTTCTCCATAGCTTTTAATATGAAGCTTTTAATATGATTTTTTCCATCATGTTGCTGTGTCAGTCTCATCTTTCAGAGACTACTATTAATTCTTAGCTATAACCTAATAGTTAAGGTCAATTTTGTTTTTTGGCTCATCCAATTCAGTTACCATTTACCTGCAATTATGAAAATGAAATTTGACCCATCAGGAACAAAAACATAACAAATTATGTCCCTTTGTTAAAAATAAAATAAGAAACTTGAAATGATAGATGTTGTTTGATATTTTCCTGATGGGATGATTTATTAAAATTGGAACTAGGGATGTTCAGAGGTAAAGGAATCTTCTGAAATCATAGGGTGTAAGTTTATTATAGAGCAATAATTTGGGTAATGTTATAAACCTGCTAAATGGGAATTTATGGAAGCAGATCCTACTAGTTTTAATGGCAGTAACAAGCATAAATCCCTGTGCAAGAAGATCAAACTGAACTCTCCAGTTTTAATTATTGGTGACATCACTTTCTTACTTGTCATGTGTCCTTCTGGGTAAGGGAGCCTCAGTACAACTCTTCAGGAAGACTGGAGAGCAAAGGTTTGTGAGAGCAGCCAATGCCTCTCCTTTTTTTGAAAACCACCTCCAAATTGCACGTGTTTGTTTTATTACCCATCCTCCACAAGCCCTGCTCAGAGCCTGTATTTGTAATACTAAAAATTACTGCAAAATGAGACTGTGGCTGTGGTGAGCTGCCCCATCAATTGCCACAGCACCTGAGGTCCTCCACGAGGCCCCACCAGCTCACAAAGGTTCTGTTCACATTGGACTGAGAAAAAAAGGACCAAACCAGCTTTTAAACCTGGGCTGCTTCAGTATTTCTAGACAATAACATAGGGAAACATCCTCAGCTGACATAAATCAGAAATATCCATGGGAAAACTTCAGTCAGCTTATTAATTCACTTGAATTTTATGGTGTTACACTTATTCCTGCCAGATGACAGTCTGCCCCATCACTTCTGCCATTGCCAAAGACTGACAATAGTTAAAAGCTGACACATTTTTATTATGTGTATGCATATCTATATCTATATCTATATCTATATCTATATCTAATCATCTATATCTATATCTAATCATCTATATATCTATCTGTGTGTGTATCCTACATGTTCTGTAAAGGAAACAAACACTTGGAAAGAACTGGTTTGAAAGCTAAAACAAATTTAAGCCTGAAATCCAAACATTGATTAAAAGTTAAAAGGCCAGATAAATAACTTTTAAATTAATTGTGTGACTATATGCATATGTGTGTCTTATTTCTTGGTGTGTTTCCTTATAACAGCTTTGCCTAGTATCTGAGATAATTATTGCCTTTCTCTGAAATCTGTGTATTTTCAATTTTTGCAGAAAATTAAATGAGACAGAAACATAAACATAAAATACAGTGGTTAAATGTAAAAAAATAAATACCTGGAATCAAAAATAGTAAGATCATTCCTCTGAAATTAGAAGAGATTCATCAAAGTAAAAGTAAAAACTGTGACTAAGGACTATGAAAATATAAAGGGATTGACATATGTGGTAATAGGGCAATTAAATCTTTAGCTTTTTCACTGTGATGATTTTATAGCATCTTCTTGCTGTTGCCAGTTTGGAAGCTGCCAGCAAATATTTTCTTAATTACAAAAGGAGACAATATGTGTCCCACTGTTTCATTCATAACATTTGATTAAGTTAAAGAGGCTGCACTTCTATCTGGGAGAACAAAGAGTTGGTGATGGAAATAGCAAAGACACATTGTGTGTTTGAAAAAAGATCCCAGGAACAAATGATTAACCAGAAATTTTACAGGAAAAAAAAAAAAAAGTCTACTTGTCTTGACAGAATAGCCTGATCCTGTAATAAACCCTCCCAAAGTCAACAGTTCATAAAGTCTTTTGTTCTAGTAAAAGGGTCTTTAATTTTTAACACAAACTCACACTTTGGTATGCATGAGCTTAAGTAAAATTAGAAGACATGTATATAATAGGATTTAATGGATTATCATCTGCATTTTCCAAAGATGTCAGCTTCTCTCGGCTCTGATGGAGTAGCACTTAATGTAAATTTAATTTGAAGTGATGTATGGAGGGCTTGAGGTGGTACTCTGTGATTCCCTAACTGCCTGGAGAGGCTCTGTGGGTAGCATCTGGATTTGGCTGCTCCACATGCCCAGCAGCATCTACTAACTAGGATTAATGAGGTGGCCTGTTCACCAGTGATCCAAAGGAGGTATGCTACATTTACTCCCAACAATATGAATAGGAGGGCCAGTTTCCTTTGGGGGCACACTGTTTGATGAAACTTAATGATGGTCTCGATATTAGGTGTAATAAATATACTGTATAGAAAGCACTTTTGCTTCGTCAGATTTAAATGTTATTTAATCATAAAATGGTGTTTGGCTTAGCGGGGCTGAGTTAAAGCTCATAATGGCCTCAGATGACATCTTTAAAGCTAATATTTTGCCTAAGTTGGGAAATAAAGTACCAACTCAAAAGATCTAATATTTATTTACCTTTGAGACAATTAAATTTTTTTTTCAGTTTGGGGAAGAGAGAGAGGAAATCTCTGCTCGCTTGCAAAGTTGTGAGGCGGTCTTTAAAAATATCTTTGCTCTTACCTCAATGTGTTTGTGTAGAAATCAACAGCTATTAACTTTTAGGCAAAACTTCTCTGTGTGGTCTCAGCCTCATTTACGCGTCAGAATTGTATTTTGCCTTTGTGTCTAACTGAGCATTGAATGAATTCTCAGCTAATTTCAAATTCCCTTTGTCATCATGGTTTTCAGCCAAAAGTCTATAATAAATGGTCAGAAGATGAGCTGAGACTGAATGAATAGTGAGTGGTATTCATCAGCCAAACATAGAGTCCAGATCCAATTATATGTATTCATTAAGTGATAATGATATCATGGTCTTTAACTAGGAAGAAAAGAGTGTAATTGAATAATAACAGTTGTACAATCCCAGCGGAACACACTTTCCATCCCAGCACAGCGACCCTCGGGGATGATGCAGAATTGATGGAATTCTATTACTCTTTGATAGATTTATTATGAAGGGCTGAGTGGACTTGCTACTCCACTTTGTCACTCACACTAATCAGTATCGTAAGGCCCCGAGCGTGCAGGCTTTTGTATCCCTTTGACAAAGACAAGGTTAGGGGAGGATGACAGACACCCAGACCTTTACAAACCCATACCGCAAGATGAAATGGGCCAGCTGAGCTCTGAGCTGGGACAGAATTTTAATTTGTTTATCAATGGCTCACATGTGCAACACCATAAGGATATTTGTCAGAGGAGTAACACTGAAGCTAAACTCTTTTGTTTGGCAAGTGGAGCTTGGAAAAATATTTATTGAACTGTAAAAAACAGGGTAAATGAAAGGAAGGTGAAAAGTCTAAATGGAGTGGAAAATAACTTGCATTACTGTGCATAAAGTATGAGGAGGATGGGTATCTTTGTCTATTTTTGTTTGTTCCCGCTGAAGGAAATTTGCTCACAAACTACAGTCTGATCTCTCGTTGATTTAGATTCTGGGGGGGACTCAGACAAAACACAAGTGGGCAAAATGAATTTCAAGTGTTGCTTTTTATTGCTGTTTATTTATAAGAAGCTTCCAGTTCAGACAGATGGATTGCTCTCCTGCTTTTTCACTATTAAAAACCCAGCAAAGTAAATAAAATACCCTGGCCTTAAAAGCTGGAACTTGTAAATACAGTCTTGGATTTATAAAAACAATCTTGTATGTGTTCAAGCGTGGCTCTTTCTCCTATCCATCGTTCCCATTCAAATGCAGGCAATGGGCTCTGTCAGCATGGTCAGTAGCTATCAGAGCCCTCTGGATTCAGGGAAACAGACAATTTGTTGTGCTTCTGATCCCAACAGGAGCTGCAACCAACATTGGCATAAACAAGGCAGTGCATAGAAGCCTGCTGCCAGGGTTTGTTTTTTGTCAGTGTTGTTGAATGATAGATATTTCCATCCTTTTCTTCTCTCTGAATTGCTTTCCCTTGGCTTTTTTTAGCGTGGCATTCTGCATTCTAAGAGGCACTTGACAATTCAGTGTCTGGGTTCAGCGTCCCTGCCCATAAAAACGAGGAAGTTGAGCGGTGCTGTGTCCTGTGCGGAATTGCCATGCCAGTGCCTCTGTCCCTGGTTGGGATTTGTGTCAGAGGCAGCACAGTCAGCTGTGACCACAGCAATGCCTGAGCTGGTGTTCACTGTGGGCAACGAGGAGCAGGAATGCCAGTGACCAGAGCAGAAAACATTCAGGGCAACCTTAGTTTCCCACATTGTGAGCCCTGGATTCTCTCTGTAGGGCTCTTCTCCCACAGAAGCTCTTTTATCTCCTCTCCAGCCAGAGGCACAATTGTGGGGATGTGGCTGTGGAGCTTGGTGGCCCTGCTGGGTACATCTTAGCCAGCTCAAGGTGCATCTGGAGCCTGGGAGCACCCGCCCACGCTGGGTGTTACCTTGCCAACAAAACCGGCGAAGGGAAGATGACCCAGGTCTGAGCATATGCAGCAATCACAGCTCAGAGCTGCTGGCTGGCTGGCGCTTGGGTCCTGTGCCCAGGCACAAAAGCCTGATCTGGTATCAGCACGGCTACTGAGTGTTTTATGGTTTGTCTCCCTTCTTCCCTCTGTATAAGTAATTCTGAGGCCAGGCACTGGATCCTTGCTCTCTTCCAGGACCCGCCACATCCATAAACTCTGTGCTTACTGGGGTTCACTGAATTTATTTGGTTAAGGTGCCAGGGAGTGAGTGAATATTTCAGAACTGAAAATGACTGTGCTACAAATCAGACCCCATGACAACAGCCCTTCCCTTGCACAGTACAGCCTTGTGCCTGCTTTTGGGTTGGATGATGACAGCTTTCCCATACAGGCACTTTTTTTACTTCTTCATCTTGCACAGTCATGGGCACGATGAACAGATGGCAGCGTTTTGCATCTGTTTTGCAAGAGGAAGCCCTGAAAATTCTGCAAATGGAGCGCAAGAAGGGTAATCCTTCTCAATGCCAAGTGTTGTGATGACAGCATGGAATCTCACAAACCTCTGCTGGCTCTCCCTGGGGCTGCCACAACTGCCCGGGAGCGGCCACCTCCTGCCCGGCCCTGCTTTGCTGCCCTTCCTCGGCACGCGGTGATCAACAGGCGCAGTCGGGCGCAGGGGCTGTGACCAGCACCACTCCCGAGGGACGGTCCCCGCAGAGCAGATGTCACCAGCAGCCTCCTGCTGCCCGCGCAGGTCACCCCTCTGTGTCTGCCCAATGAGCCAACCACCCTGCACGGGCTCAGTGCCTCCAGCCTGATGGGCAGGGGCGCGGGCAGGCCGAGGACCACGTGTGGGCAGGGAATGTGTTGGAGCTGGGCAGTGTGAGCAGCGGGAGTGGCACAGCGTCCTTCACTCGGGGGGCAGGAGCGGGTCCAGCCGAGACGGGAGTTCACTCGCTGCGGCCGGGAGGAGGCGATGGGTTGGGTCTCTTGGCTCTTACAACCCTGAGGTCAGTGGAGCTCCCCTGATACCCACTGCTGAAGCTGAAGGCACAATCAGCCCCGTGAATTTCAGAGGTTTCGATCCAGGCAGAATTCACCCCTGGATACAGATGTGCTCAATACACAGGCCAACAGGGGTGATTCAGCTGCATGCTCTTTCATAGCAGATATCAAAATAATGATTTGGTTTTGGACCAGATTTTTGTTATAGATATCATCAAGCTCCTTGAGGAGCAAGGGTTTATGTTCGTAGGAGAGTCCAGCTGTAGAGAACAATCTGTTCCTTTGGGATCTCTGCAGTGCTATAGTGGAAGAGCCCCAGCCCTGCTGGCATGGCTGGTCCAGGCTCCTCGTGCTGCAGCTGAGTGAGGTGGATGTCTACAGTTCTGCCAGAAAAATGGTGTGGAACCTGTTCCTGTGCTTGTCCTGGGATTTACTTCCCACAAGACAGTACAGTGTACACTAGCTGACTTATCTGTGAACCATGGAAACATTTTGAAAAGGTAAAGCAGACAGTACACTGAAGAATCATTTGTCACAAGTAATTGCAGGCAGTCAGAAAGAGCAGGGAGAGTATATGAATCATGACGTAAAAACAGTGAAGGGCAGGCATTTAGTCTGGTCTGTGGCTATAAGTGCAGTGACACAGGTTAGTCCTGGCATGATATACAAATGTTATGTGCAGAGGGACAAGTACAATGAATAAAGAATCCCCGTTTTCTCATTATCTCATGCAGCAGAGAGGTTTTTTACTTCACACATAACTCATAACTTTTAGTAGGCAGGAGATGGCTACATTGAATTAGTGGGAACATTTTGTTTCCTGAATTTAAATATTCTCCCCGTGACAATTTATTTCTAGTGTAAAATCCTGGTAGGATGCAGAGAGACAGGGAAATTAGCCCGAGCAGCCATTTCAGCTGGCCAGGGCTGGGCACCACAGAGCCACCACCACCAGAGTCTGGCAACTTGACTGTGGCAATCCTGACAGACCATCAGGGAAAAATATTGATCAGGTTTGGCAATTTCCTGGGCTATAAACAGGGAAGAGCTCTAAATAAGGAGCATTAGGAAAAAAATAGTGTAAAGAATTAGAATCAAACAAGACAACACTTTTTTTTTTTACACTTTTGCTTCATAAATGGGTGTTTCCATTCTGAAATATTAAAAATAACAAAATCCATGCAACTTAAATAAGGAGAGAGGTGTATTTGGATGTAGAGGGAAACCTGTGATTGCAAAGGGAACAGCTGAGTGAGTAATCATGTACAACGCTATTGCTTATGAATTTGTTATAAAGGTAGACAGGAGTGGGAACTTCTTAGGTCTGCTTCAGGAATTTATTATTTATGGGCAAACACATGCATGATACATAATAACTTTTAGTCATTCTATAATTCTCTCCACTCAGACATCTCAAAATTATCTGTAAATGCAGGTGGAGTTATTAGCTCCTTTCAGAGGCTGGCCAGCAGCTGTCCATGAGGGATGGCTGGGTTGATGTGTAAATGTAGGACCTTGAGTTCCAGTGCAGAACTGGAAAAAACATCAGTGAGTGGGGGATAAATTGATTTCTCCCAGTCCGGTTTTGCATCAAGGTAACTCGAGGGGTTGGCATTTCTGGTTCACAGTCCAATTTGGATTTAATTAAAGCAGTTATCACCATTGTTTCTCCCCCCATATAAAGGTGACAGACAATTTTCAGTCTAAAACATTTGCATAATCATGTGAATAACAAAAAATATTTTAAAGTATCCACAACCTGTCAAAAATAAATGGTACTGGGTAGTGGAATAAGAAATTAATGGCTGAGCTTGATCATGGAGCAGTCCATCAGCTTTCCCCTTTCTGCTGACACCCACTTGTCCTGGTGATTCCTTTAAATGAGCAGCCCAGGCTGAAAGTTCTCATTTTCGAATGAAAACGGGAGGGGGAAAAGTTCTCAGAAAGTTGAAATATCCTGGTTTGACATTTTCAGAGGAAAAAGTGGAAATTTCAAATGTTGAAATTACTTTTCATTTCAAATATTCAAATTCTGTATTATATTTGAATGTTGTTAAGAGATAAAAAGGTCAAATTCTATAAGGCCATGTTAGAATTATTGTTTCAATTTTGCACTGAAACTATTTCCCATGTTGTACAAATTTTCCTTCATTGAAAATTTCAGGTTTCATTTCTGATCGTAACCAAGACAAATGTTCAAACTTCAAAATCCTCTGCTCAGTTCTTCTCTTTTTTTCCTCAGAATATTTCTCAGCTTCAGTGAGAAGCCCAGTGGAATCAGCCAGGAATTTGGAATTCTTAGGAACCAAAAAATGTTCTTAAACCAAGCAATGAATTAGACTTTTTTGGAATTCACAAACAGAATTGATGAATTAGAACTTTCTGTTGCTGGATAAAATAATAAATAAATCATAAGCTTCAATGAGCCAGATGGGGAAAAAACCCCAAACAGTCCCTCTTTTTCCTCAAGGCTTTTCCCTATATAAAGGAAAAAAAAAAAAAGGGCCCAAGGATCTCTCTAGATGTATTTGTATATGTTTATTTTCTAAAGGTCAATTTATTTTTTTTCTTTTTGCTGATTATCAGGCTTTCATTCCCAGTCTTGAGATTACAGACATCAGTCCCTACAGTTGTAGCTCCTTTCCACTTTGTCTGGAGTTGGCTGTCATCTCACCTGTCCTCTCTCATGGAATGTGGATTTTCCTGGCTCTGATCTTTGCTGTAGTTGGGTTATTGTCCAGTTATTTCTGTCTTGGCTTACTGTGGTGGGGCAAATCTGCAGAAGACCCCAACTCTGAGCTTCAGTGGAACTGAAACCTCACCTTCATCTGGGGCTGCATTCAGCACAAACTTCTCTAGTCCATTTGTTTTTTTCCCTTCTCCTCCATGCTGTGTTTCTCCTTTGTCAAGCAGTTGCAGTAGCCACCTTTGAAGTGAAGGATCAAGCTCCAGATCTTACTGTTTTACAAGGGAAAAGAGATTTGGAATGTCAGGTCTTTTTCAGCCTTAACAATAACATCACTGCCAGCAACTCTATAACAAGGACTGTTATACTCCCACTCCTACTTAGTGGCAGAAATTGGGCTGCTTTATGTTCCTGCTCAGACGTTTCCATTCATCTCTGCCTTGCTTTTAATGGCCCAATCTGTACCGCTCTCGTTAGTCAGTGTTTACGTTCATGGTCCATTTGGGTGGAACGATTTCTCACCTGAGAGCTGCACAGCCACTCTTCTGCTTGGGCTTTGTGCATTTTGTGCTGTATTTGGCTATGGGTGGCCTCGTGTTTTAAGGTATTGGTGGGTGTCTGGGTTTGAATAGACAGGTGTCTGCTAAGGAAAGCTGGAGCCTTCTGTGAAATGGAAAATGTAAACCCCCACCCTCCAAATTATTATGATTTTGAAACCAAGAGGCTCTCTCAAAGATATGGGAATAGGAATAACAGTTCATTATTAGGAAAATTAAAATTCAAATATAATAGTACAAACAAACAAACAAACAAACAAAAAACCAAAAAATCCACTGCCAGAGTCAGAATTCGACCTCACACGCTGTGTGTCAGGGTGGTGGCACAGCCCCATCCCATGGGGGCTCAGCCCTCCTGCAGTGCCAGCTGTGGTTCTGCTGCAGCAGGATCCTGCACAAGGGGGGATTTTTCCTCTGCAGCTCCAGAGCTGCTGGAGATGGGCCTGCTCTCCCTCTGGGAATGCAGGGCAGGAGAAAGCTGCTCCTCTGGGAATGCAGGGGGCAAAGGCTGCTGTGCTGCTCCAGGGCAGATTGGATCCAGGTAGGAATGCTTGGCTCCTCCCCTGGGCACAGCATCTCCCCATGGGATGATGGAATTTGATCAGCCCTGCAGGGACACTCACTGGCCATGGACAGCAGAGATCTCCTGCAGGGAGGATGGGCTGTGGAAAAGATAAAGAAAACTGCCCAATGAAGAGAGGATAACTGCCCCAGCTCTGACAGACGGGGATAGAATACACACCCAGCAAAACCTGAGACAGTGGGTCCAAGAGTTGAGTGCTGTTGTGGCAGCCCCAGCCTGGCTGGCACAGGATGAAGGGTACAGGCAGGTTCTGTAACTCAGCACTGTACCCTGCTTGTGGAAGGGCCCCTGTCACCTGAGTGTACTTGAGTGAGCTTTTCCCTCCAGGATTCTCTCCCTTCTTTCCCTTCAGAGAGAATTCTGTGAGTAATCTAGACACATAAATAGATAAAGTTTATTCTGGGTGTCAGATCATCCTGTTTTTTCAGGATTCTAGGAAAAGAAAAAAGGGATGAAAAATGACTTTCTGAGCTTATTTTAATGTATCAAATGAGGCATAATCTCAATTGGTTTGGGCATGGCACTAATAATGCCAAGGTTGTGGGGTCAATCCCTGTATGGGCCACTCACTCAAGATCCTTGTGGGTTCCTTCCAGCTCAGAATATTCTGTGAATCTTCTTATCCCGAGGCTGCCACACACTCCTTCCTTTTCATCTGCGGAGTTTGCCAGCCTCAGATGAAACTGAGGAAACAAATTAATATTTTTATTGCAAACAAATAACCCATCAGAGGTGATTTTTGAAGACAATCAGAACACAGTGATTTATCCACCAAAGGGTGTCTGAATCAGGCACCTGCAGCATGCAGGTGTAACTGTAAAAACTGAGCAACTGAGGCCACTTTGTTTCAGTTAAAATCTTAGTGAACAGCTGTTAATTCAAAATTATTTGGGTTTAGATTTTATTTGATGTTATTTTTTGGGGGGTAATTTGGCTGGTTTTTTAATTGAAGTTGGTTTAAATTGTGCATCTCAGCTGCTGATTTAATTTAAATTTAATAAGTGTTATTATAGAATAATTAGATACCAAAGAACTGATAAGAATGTTTTTAAATTTAACGGTGGTACTACACACTGATAAACACACTCTTAATAATTGATTGATCTTTAATCACACAGCATTTTTGTGAAACTTTCATTAAATATGATTCAGATATAATTTAAACTGAATCAAAGAGATATTCAGATATCTATTACTGTAGAACAGCAATTTATCTTGCCAATATGTTCTGGGGAACAGAGAAGCTTTGCTACATCTGTGATTAGCACTTCACATGTATGATTTTCTGCTCACCATGTCCTTTAAGTGGCTTTATAATGCACCTAAATTATAATAATGGTGTTATATTTTTCCATGAAGGGTTTGGATACCAAATATCAGCTTGTAAACTGTTTGTAGCTGCAAACCTAAAGCCCATGAACAAATCCCAACTTCAGTTAAGAATTTGGAGCATAGGCCCAGTTTTTAGGGAGCTGTTAATGTATTTGTGAGGGGCAGCCTGAAGGTACAGAGCAGAAAACAATCAAGGAGATCTGAAATTGAGGAAAAACCTCGTCTTAGCCTTCTGTTCTCTCATCCTGCATGCTTAAATATTCCCTGCCAGCTCTGTAAATCCTTGCACCAACCCCCTGTTGTTACCTTGGGACAGGTGTAGTATCTTCCTGGGAGGTTTTTATGCAGCATAAACCTCCCCAAGCCAGAACAGGTGTCAATGTCTAATTGTGTGTGCTTGTCCCTCTCATGTAATTTAACCGTGCAGCGAGCAAGTGTTTGTGTTAGAATCTCTTGGCACAGGGTTAAGGCATTGGGACGTCTTTAATAACCCCTGGATCTGAATTCCTGTGAATTTAAGTCATTCTAGGATCAGAGGGGCTGCTCCAAGCAGAGCAGGTCTGGGTTGTGGTGGCTGCTTCCTCGGCAGACTCAGCTCTCAGCCTTCAGCTGTGAGAGCACAACTGCTGCTGTAATGAGTCATTAACCAGCCCAGTCAGAAGAGCCTGCTTCAAAGAACCTGCCACTAAAACTCATTAGGCTGATCAAATCATCAGCCAGGCCTGCATGAACCAGGGGCTACCTGGGCAGTTGTGTTGGCTGCTCCAAGGGGGCCAAACCTCCAGTGGCTGCTGTGGGAGCAGGGAAGCGGTCCTGTGCCTGGTCACCCTTCCAACAGCATCCTTCCTCCTTCCTTCAGCACAGCACACAGCAAATGTCCTGATCTCAGAGTGTCACACAGGCTGCTTGGTGTTTATCCTGCTTATACACTGCTGCCTGAAGGCTCCATTTATCCCAACCCAAACTGGGATTCCCTGTGCCCCGCTGTTCTTGAAGCGAAGGGATAACTCATGTCCTGTACTGCACTGTCACACGTGATGAAGAGGGAATATTAGAGACAATAAAGTATTTGTTGTTCTAAAACTGGGAGGGTTGCTGAACTGCAGCAAGGGAAATTTGGAAGGTTTTAGCCCGTTTTCAAAATGAATTTATACATGACAAATGGTGGCATTTATAAACTATTGGAGAGGGCCCTAAAATAAAGAGAAAAGAGGTCAAAAACATGACTACCAGCCAGGAAAGAGATCAGGAGGAAAGATATGAATAGCAAACCCCTCCCTGAAATGCAGAGAAGTAATACAAGACAGCCAAGAACATTCCCATTGGTTGATTGCTTTTTGCTCTGACCCTTCTCAGAACATTTCATTTAGTTCTGCTGCTTCACAAAACTCTGTTGTCACACAGAAAAAAAGGCAAAAGTCTCTAGAGCAGAACCTCACAGTTCAAGGTGAAGTTTTGCCTTCAGAGGGGTTCCTTTGGCTCCCAAGCTGTGTATGGAAAACCAGTACAGACTCAACCAGAGCATCAAGGGATGCACAAGAAGCTGCCACTCCATAAGCAGAATTTGGCCTGTTAGGTTTGGAGTTTTTATATCTAAGCCTTTTGTCTGAGAACCTCCAACATCCAATGAACATTCAGTTTTTGCAGAATGATTTTTCAGGAGGGAACTACTGAAATGTCATTGAAATCTAGATATTATTAATAGTTATTTAATATTATAATTTTTACTTTTAAAATTTTTTTTTCTACTTAAAAAAAAGCATTTCAGATAGAACTGGCAACCTGACTGTGATTGGAGCGGGGGCACTTCTGAGTCAGGGTAGTCAGTACCTTCCTTTCTGCAGCTCTTGTGCCCTGATGTCCTGTAGAAATGCAAATAAACACTGTACAGGTGCCATGTGAGAGCTTGAAGTGTGAAAACAAGGTCTTGAAAACCTGGGGGACTATGTTTTGCTTCTGTTTTAGACAGCCCTGGCATCTTGGCTGTGACTGGATTATTACTTTCACTCTTGCTGCATTCTTGTTGAGGTCTCAGTGAAAAACATTTTTCACTTTCCCTTCGGAATAGCTGACACTATTGTGGTATCACAGTATGCTGCTAAATAGCTGATTCCTGCTCTCTGTGTGGGGCAGTATTTCTAAGGAATCCCAAATAAACCTTCAAATAGAGAATGCTGCCTAATGCCAAATTGTCATTAGGAATACAAATCTGGAGCATCCATTAACAATGTCATAAAATGTCAGTAAAATGTCTCAGATCCTTTAAAGCATAAAGCAAATCCTTTTACAAAGGGAAATCACTCTCTGGTACATGAACTGGCTGTGGACAGAGAACCATATCCATATCCCACAGTATTTTGTTGTTCTCAAATGGATCCTATTTCCTCTGAGATTTGAGTGTGAGCTAAATGGCAACTTTCTGTAGTTTCCAAGACCTATAACAATTTCTTCTCCCACTTTATTTTAACAGCTCCAGTAAATCATGGTCTGTTATGACTGGGAGTGTTACAGCTATGGGGTTTGTAGGCACAGCAAAACTTTCTTCTCTGCTGGTTAGCACAGATGGAAGCAGAAGCAATCCAGGGCATGTCAAGAGTCCCTCTCCTTGCATGGATAAGCTTAATAAGGCAAACTTGCTGTTGTGGGGAGGCACTCAACTGATTCCAAAAACAATTAAGAATTACAACAAACAAATAAGCCTTGGTGATTTGAGTTACTTGGGTGATCCACCTGATTCATCTGCTAAAAAACCATTTCCCTTAGTCATAGACTTATTATCTCACTGAATTGGAGCAAAAGCAGAAAATCACTTCTCTTTATTCATTTTAAGTGTTACAATAGATGCTCATAAATCCAGTAGGACTGTAGGAGATGGGGGTCAGGGTTATGAAAATCAACGGAGAATTTGGATGCCCATATGCAGATGTCCAAAGAAGACCCTGATTTTTACCACAAAGTGTCGAGCTCTTTTCCTGAAAAGTAAATTTTAGTGGTGCATGGTGATACTCTGATTTGGCTGCTAGCCAAATTGGCTACTACTCTTTATTTTCTCTAAAATAAGTTTTCCAAGCACTCTATGGACTACTGCTGCATGAGATGTGATCAGTGCACAAAGTAGAAAGAGAAATTTGGAGTAATTTTTGCTTTGGGATCACAGAAGTCACCCTGGGTGTGGGTTTTGTTATTAGATCATACCTGCAGTTTTATAAGGCATATGATAATGGATTTATGTTGTTTATTTTTATTGTAGTTTATTTTTTGTTAACTATATGTTGTATTAATAAAGGAAGGGCAAATGAAAATCCTGTTGTCTGGCCAACAGAATTCTGCTGCCAACTCTGTGAGCATTGCTTGAGAAACCAGAGACTGAAAATGATGTTACAGAGCCATAATTCAACTTTAATCTACTTTAAAGAAACAAGCCACTTGATTTTATATTACAGGAAAATAACCCCCAACCCTACATTCAAAGGATATTGTGGTGAGAGAGTCTCACAGGAAAAAAAAAAAGAAAAAAAGATATAATGATTTTAATTATGTTATCTCTAACTGCTGTGCTGTAATAGAAAATGGAGCTAAATTAGAGTTGTTTGAAGCAAACTTAATTTTGGTATTCCTGAATGGGAGTGTTGCACTTGATGATTTTAAAGGTGATTTTATTATCTGTGTGATTTGCTGGCTGTTAAATAGACAAACAGGGTCCAACTGGAAAAATCTTGTATGAAACAGTGCATAACTACATCCTGTGTGTCCCAAGAGCTGGAACCTTGGGGTTCACCACAGTGACTTGGAATTTGAGTTCATGGCCATGAGTCACACTTTGCCACTGGATTTCACCCATTCTTTCTGCAAGCAGAGGAATTGTGACATTCAAGAAGCCTGGATTCCCTCATGTTTCAAACTATGGTCAGTCTTTTCCCCAGTTTTCTCATTCCAGTCCTGACCACTTCTCTGCTTTAGGTTTTCTTCTTGGATCAGTCTCTCCCACACATTTCTTGCTTCTAATCCACTGCTCCCTCCTTCCCCGCTCTGCATTGTCCCAGCTCTTTGTCACTATGCAGAAATTTCCTCTCATTCAATCTCAGTTTCTCTCTAAACCTCATCATCTCAGCTAATAAAGTTCCTCATCATCTATCACTCTCCCCTAATTTCCCACCTGTTTCTTCCAGTCCTGCATTCCATGGGCCACTCCTTTCTGCCAGCTCCTCCAAGACTTTCAGCAGCTCTCGGTCCTGCTCTGTCCTGCTCCATGGTGTCCCTCTCTGCCAGCCACGGCTTTTGTCTCCTGGGTGTATCCCTGCTTTTGCTGCCTGGGTGCTGGGAAGCAAATACCTGATGGTAGTGAAAGGAGAGAGTGAAACTTCTTGAAACTGACTTTGTGTGACTGGATTTCAGCTCTTCAGGGTGTCTTTTATTTCTGTCTTTTAGTGTTGGCCTGGCATCAAACATTTAATGTTTCTGACCTCTAAACATAGTTCAGGAGAGGATAAAAATGCTGCCATGTAAACGGCCAGCGGGGAGAAGGGGAGAAGGCTTGGAGGAGATGCCTCCCCCGGCCGGAGCTGTGATCTGGGCGCTAACCAGGAGGTGGGGATGTTCCATGGGAGGATGGAGCAGGGAATCCGCGCGGGGACCCCGCTCAGCGCTGTTGCTTCTTCCAGGAACAGGGGAGGGGGAAACAGAGGGCAGAGTGGGCATCAAGGTGAGAAAATCCCTAGTCTGTTCACACCTTCTTTTTTTTCGGTTTCTGGCTCAAAACCTTGAATTGCCGGGCAATGGATAATTAAGTCATTTTGTAGCTTTGCAAAAGTGTCTGCAAAAATGGACCCTGAGGTCTATAGGAGTCGGCAATGCCACCAGGATTTCTCAAGGCTTGAGGGCTTCTGTCATCACTGCAGCGTCTGCAGTGGTGCTGAGCCTTTCTGGAGAGACATCCATAACTGTGGGTGCAGCCAGTGCATTGGATTCCCTTTTTCCAGCTGCAAGGATCCAGAAGTGCTCCTGTGTGGGGTGCCCTCTTTCAGCCTTAAAGGGAACCTACCAGGAAGCCAGAGAAGAATTCTGACCTGGATCTGTAATGACTGGACAAGGAGCAATGGGTACAAATTGAAAAGGAGGAAATTTAGGTTAGGTATTAGAAGGAAATCTTTTACTGTGAGATTAGATCAGGTTGCCCAGTGGAAGCCTCATCTCTGGCAGTGTTCAAAGCCAGGCTGGATAAAGCCTTGAGCAACCTGAGAGGTGTCCCCACTCATGGCAGGGGGGTTGGGACTAGGTCATATTTAAGGTCCATCCCAAACCCTTAACAGTCTATGATTCCATAGATTTGTGGATCAGACCATCACTGAGCACCCTCATGGGCCAAACCTTCACTGGCTGAGTGCTGGCAAACTGGAACAGCTCAGCAGGGGCTGCAGGTGGGGGTGCTGGGGAGGCAGGGCTGGGTGTGCTGGGCAGGCAGCCTGCCCTGGTGGAGCTTTCATCCTGCCCTGGAGCAGTGATAAAATATGCAGGAGGTGGCTGCTGTGTCCAGGGATGCGCTGCATGGAGACAGAATGATTGGAACCATTCCCACAGCAAGCAGAATGCCAAGCATCCCCTTTCTCCTTGGACTTCTTTACCACCCAGATCCATTAAAGCCAAAGATAACCCAATTCCAAAGCAGCTCACCCCCAGTAACAATTCAGAGAACACATGGGATGAAAAAATAATGTAGCTAAAAAGTCATAAAAATGAAGCCTATTTGATTAGATCCAAACCAGTGGTATCAACTGATTTTGCTCATTTAACCTGTCTCCTGATCGCAGTACAGCCATCATTTAGCTGCAGGGTGGATGTGTTCATACTGAACTATTAATCTGTTTCAAAATGCCATAACATTTCCATGAAGAACTTCCTAATTTTTTTTTTCAGAAATTAAATGTCTGTTTAAAGTTCATTCCCTCCTGCTGCAACTAATTGAAATGAGATTTGGTTTATCTTTATGACATGAAAATGAGATTGAGTTTCATAATAATAACAATAATGATAACTCTATAGATTTTAGGACTAGCAGTTAATAATTATAGTAATATGTGGAGATTAGAAAAGAGTAATGCAGCATAAACAGTCCATTGTTATTTGTTGAGATATGGGATTAGATATCAGTTCATACAATTTTTCTGATTTTATATGTTTTCAGTTCTCATTGAATTTTAGACAAGTGCATTAATTAATTTCATCCCAGTATCTGGTAGTTTAAGTAACCTTTTGTGAACTAGTGCTCAATCTAAACATGGATTTTTAAAAGGCAAAATTCTTGAAAAGCAAAAAGCTGAGGAATATAAACTTTAATCAGCTGTCTGTCACCTCCCCTCTCCTGGGGTAAATGATCAGGAATTGGCCTTGTGGGTGACTGGAGCATTCTGAAGGTGAACCTGAAGTCCATCATTCCCAGCTGGTGCACTGGGCTGGGAAGGGACAGAAAGGATCTGTGCCCTGCCCAGACTCTGCCTGGTGGTTTGCATTCCAAGGGCAAGGGCTTCTAATCCAAAATCTTTCAAACCTGTGCAAGCACTGGTAGAATGAGCTCCCTTGAGAATTGCAGTGATTGTGTAGTGCCAAAGTGCACTGCTGGAGAAGAGCAGATTGTTCTGGAAATGTCTTTCTTTATCGATATGCGTATGTGCTGACTATGTCTGTGGGTGCATATATCTATATACATATCTACGTATAAAATATGCACATGTATGTTAGTGATCACTCAAAATCGTGTTTGTTATCCTTTGAACAATCCTAGAGGTTGTTTAACTGTTATAACTTTGATTATTTCACAACTAATGCTGCTTATTAAAAGGGTAATGATTTGAGGAAGAAAAGCAGCAATATAGCCCTAAAGTTAAAGGGTACATTCCAGAGCTACGTGTTCATTTTCCTCATGACAGTTTTCCTTTTTTTTTTGCTTTACCTGCTTTGGTTGTTTTTATTCACTGAAATTTCAAGTCATACGTGGAAAACTTCTGTATATGGAAAAATACAACTATCTTGAATCATTTATCCATGGTGAGATTTACCTTATAATATAAATGACCCATTCTTTGCAAAGGGCTTTTTGGAAAGGAAGGCAGTGTTTAATGCCAGTCCACAGTGCTTTGAATTATAACCTTCTTATGATAGGAGTCCAAGAAAACCAAGGAGCCAGCAAGCACAGCCCCTAGGTTTGTGTTTTAAATTATTTGTACTGTCTGTAGAAGACATGGGAGACAATCTGATTTGAGACTCCTGACACTTCAGGAAGTTCAGATTTCTCAACCAAAACAGGAGCTAAAAAATCATCTTATAGCCCTCCATCCACAGTGGGTTCAGAGAAGAACAGTGATGGTTAAAGCTCTCAGCACACTTCGATTTAGGAGGTTTTTACCTTTGGGACATCCCCCACCCCCTGTGTGTCTTAGAGGAGGAAAGCTGAAGGTTTGTTGGGGATGTTGGGGATGGGGGTGAGCTGCCCGTGTGCGGTGGGCACCATGGCTTGGGGAGGAAGGGAATTGTTGTCATTGGAAGTGGGGTCTCCAAGGGGGACTCAGCTGAGCCCTTTCAGTGGGAATGGAAGGAATTAGTTGGCACAAAGGACAATTGGCTATGATGGCTCTTTCAGAGGGTTATGTTTTATTGTGTAAATGCATGTTTATCAGCTTTTTTAAAATGCAGATGTAACACCTAACACTGCATTAAACTTGGGGAACACCTCATTGACTCAACAAACCACTGCCCCTCCTTTTGAGCTGATGGGTTCCCTTGTGCCAAAAGGTGTTTGGACAGTGTTTGATGTGAGCATTGCATAACCAAGCAGGCAGCGATGCTGCTGGCAGAGCTGAGGCATTAGAGGAGATGCAGGACAAACAGTGCCCGTGAGGATATAGACCCAAAGATCGCCCCTTTTGTCGTGCACTGGTTACAGAGTGGGAATGAATGCTGTGCCTTTGAGCTGGAAACCAACCCACGGTTTAATAGGAATTGCTGCCTTCCAAACTGGGGATTGGATTTTGTCTGTGCAAGCTCACTGACTTTCGTGGGACCAAGTAGCTTCAGCAGAATAAGGTTTTGCTTGAGAGAGTCATTTACACATCCTGTTCTGCTTCCAGAGCTGCAATCCATCTGCTCTGGCTTTTCCTGCTGACTCATGGCAGGTTCAGTGAAGGAAAACTCTCTCTGTTTCTTCATTTACCCCTGTGATTACCTTATAGCATGGACAGGTTGGCTCCAATCACCTCTCAGGGTGGTGCAAATGAGAAATGACTCCACTATAGGGGTTGGGTGGAGAGACACTTCACATCTGTACCAGTGGGGAAAAAAACCAGTAATGCCATTTTCCAAGTCACAGAACCACAGAATGCTTTGGGTTGGAAGTGACCATGAAGTTCCAGGCCCTGCCACGGGCAGGACACCTTCCACTACCCCAGGTTCCTCTAAGCCCTGTCCAAACTGGCCTGAAACACTGTCAGGGATGGGGAAGCCACATCTGCCCTGGGCAATTATTGTCCTGAAGGACAGAAATTAGCTATAAGGAGTTTAAAAAGGTTTTTAATAAGGAAATAGATAATTTGTTCTTTGCAGCTTAGTTACTAAATAATGAAGATTATTTCAGTGGTCTGTAGGCTGAAGAATCAGGTCCAAATATTCCTCTTAAATCCCCCAGTTTAGAGGAACCAGAAGTGCAGTGCCTTCTTCACAGCATTTCACAGCTTCTGTCAGCACCGGAAGCCCCTCATTCCAAGGATTGTGCTCAGTACCTTTCTGATGCCTAAAAAGATATTTTCTCTCTTTAAACCTTTCACCCTCATCATGCCAGGAAGTTTTGCAGAAAATGAGATTAAAAGCCTCTGGAAACCTTCAAGTGGCCAGGCTGGTTTGTGTGGCAGCACATGGGGACTGCTCTGTCCCCTCCAGCCCCCTCCCACACGGGGCTCTCACATGAAGGGAGCACAATCAATAGGCCACAAGGGCAGCCCCAGAATACATTTCCAAAGACATGTTCTCGGCTGTCTTCACAATAGGAGATGTAATGACAGTGCTGACATGGAGTGGCACTGAAAGACTTCTGTAATAGGGCTGGTCAATTTTTTTCTGTGTTTAAAGGAAAATGAGGTTTTCTACTATGAATATTTTTCATGACAGGTGCCCACTTTCCTCTGAGCATGACAGTGTCTTGTTAAAACACAACACTTCCAAAGTGATGTTTTTAATTTGAAAAGTAATGTTTTTCATTTTTTGTTACCTGACAAGAAAAAGGAATTTTGCCCGGAGAAGAGACTGATGTAAATAGGAAAAAAAGACACAAATTTTCTTAGGAAACAAATTACTGTTTTCTGTTTCACTCTGCCTTATACCTACACCTGTAGGGACACACTCAGATCCTGGGCATCAGTGATAACAATTTGAAAATGATGCCACTTTTAGGGAGACTGTGTGTAAAAATGTATATTATTAAGAACAAGTGGTACTACCCTCCTGCAGATCAACAACCTCCTCAGGCCCAGCTTAGTGTCTTCTGTGGACTTACTGAGGGTCCACTCAATCCCCTCATTGATAAAGATATTAAGCAGGACGGAAGGTCTGTATAAAGTATTTTTGGTATCTCCTGAGGAGAGTAGGTTTGTTGAAAAAGGGAAAAATGGAGCCATTAAAATGATACCTATCCCTAGTATGTGGTGCACAGATTTGATATTTATGAAAAGATTTGTTGAGACGTATGGGACTCAAACTATGTGGTAAAGATTTCAAATAATGTTTAAACAGAGAAAATGTTAATCTCCATTACCTGAGGAGCCAGGCCCGGCCCTGTAACATGGTTTCTTTTCTCACAATTTTAATACATTTAGGCATGTTAAAGCTGCAGGAGCTTGCACAAAGAAAGTAATATCTTTGGTGGCATTGCAAATACCCATCCACTAAACCAGTACTTCTGGCACATATTTAATGATCAATGTGCCCTGGAACCACTAAAGGACAAAAATCCCATCATCGTATTAATTTTTTACTGCTGAGGTCCTCGTATTCACCGAGATAAACATATTGTATTCTTTTAACACACAGTTGAATTACCATAAATGTTTTTAAAGGATGACACCCCAGATAATTCATTGGATTTTAATTTCTCTTGTGATGTGTCACAAAAAAAGGAGGCCTTTGTTTTTCCTGGTGAGCTGTGTGCAGGCAGAAGGATTCTTTGATTTAGTGGCAGTACCTCAGGAGGCGTCGCAGCGTCAGTTAAATGTGCAAGGTAGCCCTTGGGGATGAATACAGCACTTATCCCTACCCAGCAAACCATGTCCTGCTTGGCAACAACTGCTCCCTGACTGACAGGGAGAAGCTTTTGATGTGTGAGCCCAAGGTGGGGTTCCCTGAGCCCCGCTCCCCTCCCGGTGTGGGGTGGTGTCCGGCGGAGCCGCGGCGGCCGCGCCGACCCCGCGCGATGGCAGCAGCCACTTCAAACATGGCCTCATGAATAGGAGCTCGCTTGACCCTTGACCACGGGCAGCCTCGAAATTGGCAGACAGAGAATCAGAGTAATTTGTATCATTTCAATTAGTTACTAGCTGCATAACAGGGAGGTCATGACTTTTTTGGGATGATTATTGCCCATGGCAACCAAACTTCAATGTACCATCAGTTTCCAAATACTTTCACTTAATAAATGTAAGTTCATAAACAAGGCCCGATTGTTGGGGACACAACAAAGCCAATTATCTGCGCTGCTGCCGAGGGAGCGGAAGATGACATAACTTTGTCGGCAAAATCCTTTTTATTAGCAACAAGAGAAAAAAGTCCCTGATAAATGGCTTTAATAATGTTGGCTGAATGAACAGTATTGATCTTTGACTATGTAAAATGGCGAGGAAAGGCAAGTTTATATAAGAGCACTGTTGTTGTACTATTGAGAGCAGGCCGGTTTTGTTTCACAGTTTGTTCTATGCACCAAAATTCTGAAATTCTAAAATCAATGTTGCCATTGTTGGGCCAAAACAGCACACCCTTACCACAGACAATGCAAAGAATTTCAAAATATAGATAGCTCCCTGATACATACAGATCGGATTGTAAGAAACATTGGGTTGTTTTTCCTTTCTGAAGAAAGGGCAGCTTGTTCCAGGGTGCAGACAATGGTGTGTCTACATGCCTGTGAAACTTCATGAACCCAGTGCAATAATTCAAGCCTTTGATTTGAAAAATGTTTTGTATGTCTTCCTCCACATCTGCAAATACCTCCACTTTCCCTTGATGCCAGCCAAGAGTTGTTAGCAGGCGAATGTTTTCCACTTGAGGAAGAAAAAAAAAAGTTAGGCACGTACATAAGTTTTGCTATTTGGCTTTTGTTTTTTGAATTAAAATAAAGGTTTCCTTCTTTCATGTCACAATCTATTAGCCACTGGGATACCTGGTATCACAGTTCTTTCCCCTTCACCCCTGCATTTGTAGCAGATTTGACGGTGTGTGGAAACCAACACAGGCACTGCGCTGTGACTGCGTCACCTGCAATCAGCCGGAGATGCTGCTGAGATTAATCATGACAGTAGGCAATATTTCCAACATTATTAGAAGAGAAACCTAATATTTTGGGACATCAGGGATCTCTGAGCTGTTGTCCATCAAACTGAGAACCTTCATTTTCTACTCCTTGGATGGGTAACCTTAAGTTTTAACCATTTCACAGGCGGCAGGTTCACACACACAAACGCAGGCACGCTCTAGGCTGTGCCACATGCAGGGAGTAAATCCTGAGCACTCTTTGGAGCTGCTCTCAGACACTTGCACAAACAGGGGCACTGTGATCACACCAAGCCTCTGTCTCCTCTTTATGTTGTAGTGAGCTGCTGCTCGCTGCCTTAACTCCCTTTGGGTCATCTGTTTGTAAACCTGTGGGCATTTGCAAAGCAGAAATGCAGGCACTGGTGTTTGGCAAACATCTGTCCATTCTGCTGCATGGCTGCCAAGGGGAATTCACCCTGCTGATGGTCTCTCAAATACAATTTTAAGGAATCATATCTGAAGAATGCTTAAAGTTTGGGGCTTTAGGTTGTAAAAAGTACCCACTACAATGTTTAATGACTCTGGATGAGCTGTTTGGACTGTATCGTTTTGAAGGATAGAGTTAATGCAGCTTTTGTCTGAGGCTGAAGCCATGCAATACCCACATTAATGGGCTGGGAATTTTCATCACAGTTTTACTTTTTTCTTGCAGCTGTTGGTTGTAGGTCAGTGACATAAATTTTATTTAAGGCTTCATCCTGCAAAACTTTATTATGGATGGTAGAGATTATTGTCAGTGATACTGGGCACAGCAGTAAGTGCAACCTTTCAAGCTAAGGGCTTGCAGGGTCAAGCTGTGCTCTATTTGCAGGAGTAAGCAGTGCCTCAGGTTAAAAGATATGGGGGATCTGGCTCCTACACTTTGGGAAAATCTCTCAAACCATGTACAGCATTAAGCACATTTAGTTCCTCATGAATGCAGTGGGAGTTGAAGGCACTCAGCACCTTCTGGGATTTGGCCCAGAATAATTGTTTTCAAATGGGACTGCAATATTTGATTTTAGTTTTGAAACAACTGCAGTCCTCAGTGAGAAGGGAAGGCTGACATTGTTATGAAAAAAAAAAAATCAGGGATTTTGTCCTCCCTCAGCAGAGAGCCTGAACAATTGCCCTTTGATTTAGAAAGAAAGCTCAGAGCACAAGTGAGCTGGACACTGCAGATCTGAGATGGATTTGCATGTTTACTTTCAGTCTGTGCCTGAGAAGCTGGTGGGAAAGGATCTGCTTTAAAATCACCACACCTTGAGCAGAACTTCTCTGCAGAATGATTTGGGACCTCCTCTTTACACCTCACTGCGTTGCTCTGAACTCCCACACAAAGCTGAAGATGCTTCTGGAATAAACCAGCAGATCCTGTGATGCTGTAACCAGCAAATTTCTGCTGTTCTCATTTGAAACATCATCCTGAGAGACACTGAGCTTCCTTGCTCTCCCCAGACCTCCCTCTGCGTTTCAGCGGCACCCAGCCCCACTTGGAGCAACCCAGGCTTCCAAGTTTGGCCTGTTTTGGAGCTCAGCACCCTGCAAGAACTGCATGTACGTACCAAGAGACAGTGCACTTCATCTGGGATGGAGCCCTCAATATTCTTCCAGCATTCCCACACTCTGAAAGTCATCAGCAAATTCCACAAAGTGAAATGAGTGGTGAGACAACAAATAAAATCCATTCTCTTGTATTCCATAATACCTTCCAAGGAAACCAACAACTCCTTCCTGTACCCTTTCCCCCCCTCCCCCCCATGATACATTTCTGAATATTTCTAGAACCTTTTCACACTCCTTTGGCAGCTGATCCTATCCCACCTTATCCATCATCATTGCTGCCTTGAGAGCTGATTCATTTATCTCATTGCTTTAGAGCTGTCACCCAGAGCTTTGGATACATAGACCCAATTTCTTGGATTTGGTCTTTCATGTGGCCTCTTCCCTGCTGGCATCCACTCAATCATCCCCTGTGCCAGCTGATCTCCTGAGCTCCTCATATGTCATACACTTCTCAACCACCTGGTGGTTGCACACAGCATCTACTTTTAGATCTCTTTTCCCCCCCCACATTCCTTGTTTACTGACATATAATGCAGGATTTATCTTTTTGTGTCTTTGCAAGATTGTTTTTCTTAATTACAGGCACAGCACAGTAATGCAGACAAATGATGGGTTTGTGTCCATTCTTCTTTATGTTAAGAAGGTTTTTCCTCCTCTGGAAAATAATTTGGTGCTCATGAAATTCAGTTTTATTCTATACCTCCTTTTCCTTATTTCTTGCTGTCTTGGCCCTAAATAAATTACTTACACTTGAAAATAATGTACTTATTTACATACTTTGCTCCCCACCATCCCCACAGGACCAGCCCTGCCATGTACACCTGGATGCTATCTTGGAAATCACCCTTGTATTTCACTGCCCACAGACTCTGACTTTGTCAGATGAGGCTCTGCTATTCCAAGCTCCTTTCATCTGCTCTCCTTTCCACCAGCTCCAATTAATATTCCTTGCTGCAGGAAGCATCTTCGGCATATTCCAGCACCTTTTGCTCTCTGAACATAATTCTTATCTAACTCTTGATATGATAAGTCATACTGGCCAGAGTTAACCTTATTACTAGAGATGTACTGAGCAATCTTGCAGTCATGAGATACCAGGGATATTTCAGTAATGGGAAATCTGCTTCCCATACAAGATTGATTTTAGTGATGACCTTTAGCTGGAATGATACCTGTAAATTCTTATCTGCATTAATTTCTTGTTTTCTCTCATCACATGCTGTCAGTGTATGTGTATCTTGCAGATATGAAGTATTAAGAGCCAGCCCTGTAACAGACTGTCTGTGAGGACCTGGAGTTATTGCAATGCACTCAGCTTTACTGGAGTGAAGTACCTGGGCTCCTGTACTGCCCCTAGGACACAGTCCTTAAGAAAAATGCAAATCCTAATGCTGACTTTTCTGTTGCTTACAGACTGAGAATTATTTCAGAACATCTTCATGTTTTCTTAATCTGACTTCGTACGAAATGCACGGCCACAGGACTCAGTTTGATAAAATCAGGGTTTAAAGAAACAAAATTAAATTGTAAGATTACAAAACAGGGTTTAATTTTCTAACATTAGCTTTTCTTCCAACGTGCCTTTTGTGGCATCTCAGTGACACAGGGTTGTTGGGATTCTGTTTTTCTCCTTCTGCTACAGTGTGTTGTCATTGCTGGTAAGTCTGAGTTCATTAAACTGTAAAAATGATCCATGAATTGGGGTGGAATATTCCCCTCAAAGATGGATTACAGCTCACACACTAAGGTATGCCTGTTAGAGAAATCAGTGGGGAGGTCCTGTGGCCATTGTTATGCAAGGGGACGATCCCCTTTGACCCTAAAATATGTGTGTGTGTAGAGATGAGAGGACCCTTACTGTGTCTTACAGAATCTTTGCACCATTCATTAATTTTGGAGACCTTATGTGACAATCAGCTCCCTAGTGCTCCTTTCTCTTTGCTGTGGATGATATTTGTATGATGCTCACTTAAACAAATTAACAATTTAAACTTCTGCTGCCTTGTAGATTATCAACATTTGAGTGTCTTATTGTCTATAACTAGGAGATAAATGGGAATACAGATAATTTAGTAAAGCAGACACCCCTTTGCAATTATTTCATTATTGCTGAAATGATTGCAAAGGGATCTCCCCATTCCACAAGATGATCATCCATGAAGAAATCTATCCCTTCCATCCTTTAAACTTTTAGGGTCAGAGACTTTTTTATAAAGCATCTGATGGCCTTCTCTTATATAATCGAAAAAAGTGCTCACAAAGAAGACCTAACTAATAGTGTGGACACGCTGTAGTAAAAATGTTTGCTCACTGCCTAAGCTTGGTTAAAAAATATCTAGAAGGGAATGGAGAATCATCCTCAACATTCTGTCAATGCTGGGAATTCTTGTCTTTGACCTTCTGGTCAGTTCTAGTTGCTGTATTTTGAAAAAGATACAGCAGAAATATCAGAGCTCCAAAAGAGCAATAAATACTGGTGGAAGCTTGAAAAGCTCATATATTGTAGGAGCTAAACTGTGGGTTTTGTGCTCAGCTCACCAAGGAGGTTTGATGTTATTTGTGGTGTCAAATGCAGCACAGCAGGAGAAATGGGTTAACTTTTGTCCCAGTACCCAAACCAGGGAACCACTGCATGGATGGAACATTTTGAAAATATAATAAATAATTATTATGGAGTTCCCTGTCACTAGACAGTAAAGCAGAAACAGTACAAAAACAAAAGTTTAGGCCATAGTGTAAGAAAAGAACATCTGTGGATACATGAGGTAAGGAAGAAATACATAAACCCTCTAAGTTCAGAATAAAATCAGCTGGTATCAGGAGCATCCCCAACGGGTGTCTTATTGCATAACTGTCCGTTATAGGGGTTTTATATCTAGCACTAGATGGACCATTGCTCTGATTTAGTATTGAAACTCCTCTCCTTCTTCCATCATTTTCTCCTAGGGATACTTCCCATCAAAGTCTGCAATGTCATTTGAGTTAATTCATTAATTTTCATTGGTTTCTTCCCTGTCTTAAGCTGGGTGCACTGACAAATCAATTACGGTCTCTTCCCGTGGCTGAAGCGCCTTCTGGATGCCCTGGGAAGGTGTTTGGGACTGATCCACCTCCAGCCTGAGCTCTGGGCTGAGCAGCCAGACTTGAACATGTAGGACCCTCTCTGCTGGTGGCTGCAGCAGCTGGACTCCCTTTCCTACCTGATTCTGTCTGGTTTTAATCAGGTTCTACTTCTCTTTATTTCTCCTGTAGCCTGCAAAGGACTTAGCTCCTCCTTTTCTGTTTATCCTTTAATAAAGTCAATAGGAGACTTTACGCCATCTTTTTTTCTTACCTCTTCTGCTTCATTTCTTTCTCCTAATTTCACCAGCTATATGAAATCCATTTCTCTACTAACTATTTTTAACAGATCACAGAACGAATATCACAGCATTTTGTCCTGGGAAACCTATTTGTCTCCAATAGGAACTTCCCAAATGACATCAAAATACACAACTATGTCCTTATGTATTTTGTTGTATTTAATTTTTGAAGTTTTGCATTAAATGCACCTGACTTACTGCCAGTGTGGGACAATAAGCAATGCAGAAAAACTCCAGTGAAGATAAATTGTGGTCTAGCGACAAAATTCCTGACCCATTTTTTCTTAAGTTTGCTAAGATCATCTTTATAATTTCACATTGACAAAATCATGGGGAGAGAAAGTAAAAGTAGAAAGTGAGGGAAAAGGAACTGGGTGTGGAAGTGGAAGAGTAGGGCTCGTTATGGCCAAAAGGGAATGTGAGAACATCATCACCTAAACCCTTGTGACCCTATGAATTTTTCCTCCAGCATTTCTCAGAGCCTGGGTCCTACCCTGCAGAGTGATCCTGTGCAAGCAATGACAGGTCTCTGCTACGATACATCTTTAATCATCAGGGTTTGCTTTCCCTCTCTTTAGGCAGCCAGGCTCTCTCACTGCCAGTTTCTTACCATGTTTCTCCTGGATCTCATTGTTTTATGTCTCTGGAATTTTAGAACGGCAGGAGTGGCCATGGCCACCAGTGCAAGCTTCTGTCATCTCCAGGTCTTCCTTAACCTCACAAACTTTACCCCAGGTCCTTGAGTGCCCTGTGATGCAGACATATTCAAGGTTTTGTGGTAATGGAAAGTGTCTTCTTAAACTGCTCAGAGCACAGTAAGAAACTGAGTTTTTTAAATGTCTTCAATCCATTCTCTCCAGCTGTGGGTGGTGACCAGCCCTCTGCCTCCTTTCATCAGCCAGCCTGATGTGACATCATGAGAACATGCTGACTTCAAGTGTTGACCCCCAGAGCATAAATCTCATGGGTGTCACAGCAGAGCCAAGAGTGAGGAGCTGGAGGACACGGCCCAGGTCATGTGGCCAGGTCACATTGCCTGGGGCTACAGGAAAGGTCTCAGCCCTCTGTGATTTGCTTACCCAGCTACAGTGGAGCCATAGAAAACACAGGTGCAGACACTGGGCTGCTGAGGCAAAGCTCCCATGTGGGAGTGTGGAAATTGTGCCTTCAGAGGTTATCCCTGATTGGCTGCCAAAGAGACAGGGTACCAAAAAGTGCCATCAGGGGCTAATCTGGGGAAGCATGGAAGATCACAGCACTCTTGGGATGTGATCTTTCATCTCCCACCTGCCAGCCAATCTCCCCAACTTGCTCAGGAGCACAAATCCTGCCTTGGGTTGAGTTGTTCTGTGTGTTGGGAAACACCACGACCAGGTCAGCCCCCACACCACACCCTGATGGAACAGTGCAGGGAAAACAAGGCTCTAGCTTTTCTCACACTGCTTTCAAGCAATAAAGGAATCTCAAACACTGTGAGGAGCCCAGAATATCCAGGTTTCCATGTCAGCTCTACAGGCAGCTTGAGACCTACTAATAATCCTGGGTGTTAAGATTGTAATATATGTGGTATTACCTGCTGCACAGTATATCTTCTCATTCTTTTCCTGTTCTTGGATCTCTAACTTGAGCAAACTCAGTCCCTCAGCCCTAACCCAGCCTTTAGAAAATTGAGTTCCCAGAGAACCTGGCTGTATATTTTCAATGCAATTTTATCAACTTTTCACTAGACAGTGTTTGAGAAGTGACGGGAAAAAATTCCAAAGCAAGAGGCAAAGAATTACTTTGAGCTAATTTTTAATCTATTTGAATGTTTTAGGCTTTCTTTCCATCGCTTTCATTTAATTGCTGCCACCAGTTGCATTTGGAGTCTGCAAGATGACGGCCAGATCCAATTTAACACCTCGGAAGACTCCTTGCTTTGTGCAGTGATGCTGGGAGTCCTTCTTACTATCACACAACCAGTTAGAGCCTTCCTTTAGCAAGCTTTGTATGGTTTGTGTGCCATGAAATGTGTAATTCACAGAGGGGCAGAGCTGTGGCTGCCCAGGTGCTGCAGGCTCCAGCACCCCGTACTGCGATTAATAGTTTGCTGCTCTTCCAGCAAAATTGTGGCTCTGGGCTTTGTTCTATTTTTGTGCTCATCCTATATGCATCTGTTCTCACTTTATTCTACATCCTGTTGCCATCCTCCTGCTCATCTGTCTCTGCCATCTTTAGACATCTTCCACTATCAGGTTGACACCACTGTAAATTCAGTGCCATCAAAGGAATTACTTCTGAGTTATGTCAGTGAGTAAAGACTTCGGGCCTTTGTTTTGCTCTCACACCCACCTTTCTTTTCTTGCCATGTGCAATTGGACCTCCTCTCAAGTGTGGATGTGCACTGGTCATCAAAATTCTTTGCCATCAAACGCCACTGTCAAGCCATTACTGGCCTTATCACTCTCTGTCTGGGCATTCTTTTCCCGAGGGCCAGGGCAGTACAGGATAGAGAGGATGAGCTGAGAAGGGGCATGTCTGAGACAAAGTGTTGCTTGGTCCCAACCTGGCCCTCAGATGGCTCAGAAAACTGGTATTCCATGGAATTCAGTGGGGCAGGGTCAGCCCTCACTCCTTTCAGTCATTTTTGCTCTAGCATGTATTGGCCTTGTGTAAAATTTGGTAAAATAATAAAAATGTTCCACTTAGATAAATGCTTGATAAATCAGCAGCTCTTAAGGCGGTATTTCCTTGTGCCTGCTACGAGTTTATGATGTAGTCACATGAAAAAAAAGAAACGGAATATAAAATGTGAAAACTCTGTCTGAAGAAGGTCCAATCTGTCATCACGGGATACACTAAAATTTCCTTAACTCTTGCCACGATCACAAAATCCCCTCTCTAAAATCCTGACATTTTCTCTCCGACAGCAAACAAAGGAGAGCAATATGCACGAGAAGGCAGTAGGAAGCCTGAAGCTATTAGCATGTCATTGTCAAAGGCAGAAATAAAAAACACAAAAGTTAAAGGATTCTGGAATATAGCAGAAATCTCCAGACATGAGTCAGACACTAAAAATGCCCAAACTCATTTAAAAAGCTCTTTGTCACAGTCCAAAAAAACAACATTTTCAGTGTTTTTCCTTTTGCTTTCCATCCCGCTATTGCAAGTACATGGCTAATTATGATCTGAATGATATCTATTATTCCTGTGTCCTTCTAGATCGAGCCGGATGTGTTCCAAATATGGCCACAAACATATTCCAGTGTCCAGTAAAATCAAAAGAATAAGATAATTCTGTTTTAAGAGTTAATGGTATTCACTCCCACTCAGTTTGACTCACTGGACAAAAGCTCCAGTGTGCCTATTCTAGGCAGCTGTGCTGAACAGTAAAGATTTGGAGTCCTTTGTAGGCTGGAGAAAAAGAAAGCCTTTGTAAACTTTTTATTTAGTATATTCTACCAAACACCCATGTGTAACAGTTAAAACATTTGGAGTTGCAACAGGCTAAGGAAAGTTTGCGCAGATAAACAGAGTTATTCTAAATTTTGTGCCTACTAAGGTCTGAATCACAAAGTCTCATTGCATTTCATTTAAAGTGTATGTGCAAGGAATCAGTTTTCTTAGCAGGGCCATTGTGCCCTTTGGGCTTTGTTTAATCATGTTAAAATGTTCTACAAAATTGAAAATCATGTACTGTTTGAATCACGATGTTTGCAGCAGTCTGGGAGTGCTCACGCTGCAGAGCAGCACGGTTTTTATGCTGGTATAATTCTCTTTCCTTCAGTGCTGTTGTTCTTGGGTTGTACTGGTGAAGAGTCAGGCCCACAGGCACTAAAAAGCAAACACATCCAGGCATATTCTTCCATCATCTGGATATATCCCTCTGAAACAAAATTAGCTTTTACAGTACTCTCTCAGCCTTTGCATGCCTCAGCACTTCCCCAAATCCTGGCTAGGAAGGCACTGAGGTACTTAAAACCAGAGACAGCACAGCACATCTACAGGAACCCGGCTCCAGGGGGATTATGAACCCACATGGATTGATCCAGGTTTGCTCCCTCCACCACAACCTAAAGAATCTACAGCCAGGGCGGGGGACATGTTTTAAGGGAAAAAAAAAGAAGAAGAATATAGTAATTTTCATCACTCAGTCATAAAGAACTAGGGGCACAAAGAGTTGGGAGGCTGGAAAAGGTCTTTTCAGCCTGCCACAACCTCCACCTCCTTCAGGAGGTCTCTGCTCCCAGCAGGAGCATCCAGGGCTGCCTGGGCTGGGTCAGGTGTGAGGTCAGTCCCTTCACTTCCCTCTGCAGCCGCTCACTATTTCACAGCCCATTTTACCTGCTGGACTACTATTTCTATTGCAAAATGTTTCCCTTCCAGGAGCTGCCTGCTGCCCTGGGCACTGGATGGTGGCTTTTCCTCTCCCAAGGAAGGCTGTGTTCCACTGGGATCCAAGGGTTATTTCCCAGTCTTTAAAGTGTCTTGAGGAATAAAGATGTCCCAGAAGCAGCTTCCCCAGGCATGAAGAGCAGTGAGAAATTTGCCTGTGTATTGGGGTGATGATCAAACCCTGAAATTCTTACTCTATTTTCTGTCAGTAAAATTCCTGTTAACTGGGACAGGTGTTTGTTTCATCAGGAATGTCAACATTTTGTTCAGAATTCATGATTCGGGCCATAACTGAAACAGGTCCTTAAGCACATCCCATGGGAATAATGGAGCTCTCTAGCTTTAACTCAAATGCGTGTTTACACATAAAATACATCCCTGAATTTGGATACACTTCTCAAGTTCATCAGATTGATACAACACTTAAACCAGAGCTTTTGAAGTAAAGCTGCATTTTTAACAAGCTGCCAAAATATTTTCTAATTTTTGAAGGAAAACCCCTCATATTTTCTCTGGGTATTGAGTAATCTCAATCTTATGAAAGGTTTTCCTACTTTCACAGATATAAATCTTGACTCTTCCAAATATTTCAGTCCATATAGAATGTCCTTCTTCAGTATGTTTATTAAAAGCACAGAAGGTGAAGGCACTTACTTAAAAACCATGTTAAAAGCATATGTGGTGTTATTCTAGCTGCAATTATCTGAGGAAGAGTTGTGCTTCCTTTTCAAACTGATCTTGATGTACACATTTGCCAAGCTATTTGAAAGCTGCAGACACTTTTGCATTCATGGCACTATTATTCACTGCCATAAATCTAGATCAGATATGTGCTGTCTGAATTGATAGTGGGTATTCTGCCTGAGAAAAATGTGTTCCCCTTTAACTTTTAGCAGTGACATTGCTTATGTTACATCACTTTTCATGTTACTATGCATCACATTGGTCAAAGATGTCATTATTTATAGTGCAGAGATGGTGTCACTGTAATTAAGGTTGTGTTGGAGTTTATATTACCTTATAAAAGCTCTGTTTTCAGGAGCTTCCAACTCCATAAGAAAATCCATTTTGGATGTGAAGGTTTCAGTTGGGGAGTGGAAGAAAAGAAACATTTGTGGTTTCAGTGATGGCCTCTTGTCTTTCACTTTGGTCCCTGCTTGTGTGACTTGGAGTCACTGCACATTCTGGGTGGTTTTGCTTTCATCTGGCATCCATTAACAGATTCTTGCTTCTTTAAATTTTCAGACTAACAGACAACAGGGACAGTGTGGGTACACTTTGTGAATCTGGGAAATCCCTGTTCTTGTATTTAAGGCCTGTGCCAGCAGGCTCAGGAGCTGATCAAAATCAGGTCCTCTGGGTGCTGCCACTGTGCAAATAAAAATATGTGGTGAAAGAGAGGTTTTCTTAGTAAAGATACAGCTACAGCTTATTTAAGACAACTCTCAGCTTGGAGTGGTTCATCACAAACCAGCTTAAAGTCATAAATATGTTGACTAAAAAGCTCAGATATTTTCTTTATAGACTAAGCACAGACCCAATGTTTGAGTAATCCCTTTTATTGGACTAACTGCACACTATTGACAAAGCACCTTCCTGGGTATAGGAATCCATTCTTGGAGTCAACCCCTTGCTGACCTGCAAGGGAGTTTTGTGTATCCCTAACGCCAGACTGTCAATATTGCTGCATTAGTCCAATAAAAGGGATTACTTGAAACTTGACTCTAAATTTTGTCTCACTAGTAAAGGCAAGTAATTAAAAATATTGAGTTGTGTAAGAAGACACACTGTGTGCTGTGATGTGCTAATAACCAACTCCTTCCACAACGATTTGCTGTATTGGTTCCAGTGTACACAGTGGATAAAAACAAGAAGGAAATTTCAAAAAAACCCATCAAACTACAGCCCATTTCTGATTTCCATGTGATTAACCAAGATGAATATGCAAATAGGCAAAAAGAGCAAAGAGTTAAACATGTTTTTCCTTCCAGGAATGGACAGATCAGATGACATTTCCAAAAAGGCTTTCAAGCAAAATTCTTACTCATATACTTGTGCCATGTAGTGGGCTGCTCCCTGACTATTCCCTTTGGAAACCTCAAAACTGCTCACACAGGAGGAGGCTCCTCAGCAGAAATAAAGGGATCAGAGCACGCGGCCCCTAAACGTTATGGGTTTGGTTAGCACTGTGTTGTAAACAAGATAAAGTTAGTACAGAAATTACTCTTGTGTTTTGAGCCCTCCAGCACTGAGCCTGTCCTTTTGTTCTTGTGACTGTAATATCCCAGACCTCTGTATCAGGAGCTGAAAGACCTTTACAGAACCCTTGTTTCCTAAGGACACTTGTAAAACTGGGGAAAAACTGCTCCTCTGCTCAGCAGAGAATTTTCAGCATGAACCTTTTACTTTATAGCACATTACGTTGCCCTGGCAGATTGGGTCACACGCTCAGTGTTCCACCTAAGGCCAAGCCTGGATTTTCCCAAGAAGACTGATGAGTTTGGCCTTCCCAGGAGTCCCAGATCCCTCCCCAGTTCTGTCAGCCAGTGTCCTGGGGGCCACTGGGGTGGCATTTCCAGAGTCCCTCTGGAAAAATGCCGAGGCAATGCCTGGGATTTTTGCCATCCCATCCTGCTGTCCCTCCTTGTGCTCTCACAGAGGGCTGCTGCCATCACAAGATGCCCAGTTTGGCCTGGGAAGAGGCTGGGAGGTCTCAGCCACCCAGTTCATCCAGGGGACACACCCCAAGGGTCTGGTGGCCACTGCCTGGGTGTTGCCAATAGCCCAATCCCACCTGAGGGTGCCAAGCTCCCGCTGGGGCAGGAAGCCCATCCTGGATGTGTGTTGAAAACCACAGGTTGGAGCTCCCTGAAAATAGAAGCAGAAACTAAAAGCTGTCAAACCTGGGGAAAGCTGGATTTGATTAGAGCTTCGCTGCTCAGGCCATTTTCTTCTAAAGTCCCAAAGAAAAGCCAGCCTTGTTTGTGCCACTCTCACTCACTGTGCAGCAGAAAATGCTCTTTCAGATGGAATCCCTGACTGACAATTTTTGGCACCCAGTTCAATCCTGTTGGCAGTGGTGCAGGAATGGGAGAGCATCAGAGTAAGGGCTGCACTGCAATGGGCTATGATTAAAGGAGGACAAAATATTTAGATTCACCTTTTTGTTTTATTACATATGACTTAATCTGTGTTGTTCCCCCCTTCCCCATTGCTCTTGGAAGGTGAGGAAAGTGCACATATTTTTTTTTTACTGGCTTTATTTACTTGGATGCTTCAGGATACTAAGTTATGACAAATTCTTCTCCACAGTAGCTTTTGGCTTCCTTTTTCTTGGAGCTCTTTAGACCTTTGAACTGCTGCCATTACAGCTGCCTCCGAGCCTGTCATGTGGCTGTTGAATTGAGCTTTTGAGTGTGCCTCTGCACTGCTCTCATTCCTGCCTGGTGTACTTCGAACAGGATCATTGTTTTGAATGAAATAGCACTTCTGTGCCAAAAATGGAGGTTATTTCTCCACAGCACATTCTGGGCAGGCAGGCATTCAGTGTGCCTGCTCTCCAAGCCAGCTGAGAGCTCTGCAACCACATGAACACAGTATTGAGCCTGACTAAATAAACTGGATTTGTGTTTGGGCAAAAGTTGTCTTGAAGCACTTGGCTGATTCATGGCACAGTCAGAAGCAGCTGGTCTCTTCTGAGAATGTGCAGGATGGGTAGATTTTAACCAGTGGAGTATATTATTATTATTATTATTATTATTATTATTATTATTATCATTATCATTATCATTATCATCATCATCATCATCATCCTCATCCTCATCCTCATCGCTGTGACCATGAAATACTTTGATACATTAACAACTCTGATGGAATAAGCATTTCACTGTGCATCCCCATTGATTGGGAGCCCAAATGCTAACACACCTTACTCCTGCAGATGTTTGCACACATTTTTAACTTTCTGCAAAAAGCAATTGGCTGAATGTGTATTTTATACAGGTGTGTGACAGTTTTGTAGATGAGGACATTCAAAGATCACTGAGGTTGGGCTTTGTTTCCAGCACACACATACATAAGGCAGTAAGTAGAGCCTGAATTAATGCAATAGCAGCATTGTCTACAGCCAAAAAACACTCATAAAAGATCATTTGGTTGCAAAAGCCTATTAACAAAATTTTTTATTGTTTAGGTAGGGCCTCTCATCAGTATAACTCCAGCAAATATCCTTGGGAAAAAGCAGCAAAAATGTGTCTTGAGTGCAGTGAGTTAAACACACAGAGGCTGTGCTGCAGCAGCTCTCAGTAGGACAAATTTCAGAGACAAAGCTGGGGGAAGCAATTACTACCTGATGTTTTCTACAAATGCCACTTCAGAGATGAATCCAATGGCCTACGAGACTGTGCTTTTTTGTTCTCTTTGAAGTAGGAGCATTAAATTAAAACTGAAGCAACAGAACACTTAGCACTCAAGCTGGAGAACACATGATGAGCTTAAAAATAATGTTGAGGGAAAGACAACAGAGAATAGAAGAGGCTTTGTATCATGTTTGACTTTGTTTTCAAGCAAAACTAAACATCAAAATATTAGAACACAAGCACAAAACCTCATTGTCAGTAAAACTAATTAGTGTTCTGCTGCTTAATGCAAAAGCCTACATGATGTCTTGACCTTTTTTACACATTGTGTCTGAGGGTGTGCAATAAAACAGAGGGAAGCACAGAGTGCCTCCAGCCAGCCCCAGAGGTTTTCTTCCTCACGGAGTTCAAGGGATCCCAACAATACCGGCTGTGTACGAGCCCCTTTTTAAAGCCTGGTGATTTCTTAGAGCTGGAGCCGGTGAATGAGCGCTGCCCCGCTGGCAAGGGCTGTTCCCCAGGCTGATTGCCATTCCACAGCCCTGGGCTTTAACAGCACACATGGAACAAAGATTCAAACAGCTTGGAGAGGTAACTGCCCATGGGGCATTGCCACAAACTCCTCACTCCTTGAGTTTGGATCCAGTCCCTCTTGGAATCTGATAGCCAAATCGTAGCCAGATCTTGCAGAAATGCTGACCTCAGCAGTACTTTGCTACAGGCTCATACAGCATCTTCCCTGACAGCAAAGGGAGACAAAAAACCTGTCAGAATGTGGGAAACACGGTTTGCTGCTCTCTTCTCTATAAAACGGAAGTTTAAGTCAATTAAAAGTCACTCTTAAAGCAGAACAAATACCACAAGCCTCTTGCTGGTGGCACAAAATCCTTAACTTCAGTCAAAGTCACTGTTGGATATGCAGGTCCCTGAACTCTGGATATTTCCATTGAAAGCACTTAGGTAGATTGAAGCAAGCTTAGGGAAAAATTTCCATTAATGTTTGGTGTTGACCCAAATGGGCTTCTGTTGAAATAATTAAAATTCCCAACAAAGAACAAAACTCCCATTACTCCACTGCCATTCACAAGAATTATGACTCTAAGTTTATAAAACACAAAGCAAATAAATGTGGAACAAGTAACAGTGATTTTGAAAGAAAGGAAAGAAAGAAGGTGAAGACAAGATGAAAATTATTTCTTTTTTCTCATCAGATAAAAGAGAGACTGGAATTCTTTTCCAGAACTGAGAATGTGTTTCTTGTACTAATACAAAATTTGTTCCAAGGTTTTCTGTGGTACAAGAAATCAGAAATGTCCTACAGAGACCAACTTTTCAAACTGGAGCCAGAAAATTGCCCATTTATTTGAGTGAAACACCCTAGAAAAACTGTCAGAGTGCCTGTAGGTCAGGCTGGGAAAGGCACAGGGATTTTCCCTGCTTGGGCTACTGAAATATTTCACTGGAGGGGATGGCTCTGTGTCTGGGACAAAGGGGAGGCAGGAAGGAGAGCCAGAAAAGGTTAAAATTCAGGGGCTGCTGTGTGAGTTACAAACCATGCAGAGCCCCTTCCCAAATTCCCAAATTCCCTGTACCATATTTCAGAGCACAGATTGTGGTTGAATGAAGATAAAGCAGGGCAGGAGGGCGTGGGGGAAAAGGAGAGGCTGATACAGGCAGAACACAGAGTGGGAGATGCAGGGAGGGCTTTGGTGTGACCGACCACCTACCAAAAATACAAGTATCCAACACCAGGGTTACACTGACAAATTCTAGCCTGAGTTAAATATTCTTTCTCCCCCATGTGCTCTTGCTGTCACTAAATCCTTCCTTGTAGCTTTTCCTTGCCTGGCAGGATCTGATTGTTCAAAGGGGGGATTCAGGTGTCAACTGAAGTGTCCAGATTTCAGAAGGGAGCTGGAGCTGTTGTTGTATTGAGTGACAAACACAACCTCAGGCTTCTCCTTTCTCAGAATTAACATCCCAGGTCACAGAGTCTGAAACTGACCTCCACAGAAGATAATATTTTAAATTTTATGATCTGGTGGGTTGAAATTAAACATTTGCTAATTACAAAGGTACTGCAAGACATGCCAAAACCTCTTTTTGTTGTCTGGAGAGTTATAACAATCCTTTTCTGGCAGTTAGTTTTAAGATCATTAAATGATCCTCATTTGCAATATATTTGCAGAAGATTACAGCCCATCTAAATTGACCCTGAAGGAAGACTTATTTCATTAATGGGCTGTCCTGTGCTAATGCATAAAGCTAGAAAAATATATCTATTAAATTCTTAATGTGTAAATGATGTTTCTGGCTTTCTTCTTAATTACAAAGCAAAATGAGCCTGAAGTGCACTCCGTCTAGGAAAAAATGATCAATTTAATCCATCTTCCAAGAGAAAACTTTTTCAGTGAGTTCCAAAATCCCAGCTATTCTCATCTGGAGGCTGTAGCCTTATTGCTCTGTTCAGAAACACAATAAAATGTGCCAACACAATTTATTTTTTCCCTGGATTCCAATGAACGGAGCTTTCTCACATCAGTTTGGTTTACTCGCTATCTGTTAAGTTTTTGAGGAAAAAGCCAATGCAGAGCCTGGCTGAGCAGTGCTTTGGAGATGAGTAATGCCAGGAGATTATGGGCTGGGGGGTATATGCAGAATATTAATACAGCCCATAGAAGGAGATTTACAGTACAAATGGCTGTGCAATGTACTCCCTGCACAGAACCACCTCGTGCGCTCTGCCTCTCACCACAGAGCAACTCCCAGGAAAAAAAAACCTTATCAAGGGGAAGGAAGGTTGTAAATCCATATCAGTTATTTAGATGGGGAAAGGGAGGTAACAGAAGAGTGGGGTTTAAGGGAACATGGAGAAATGAATTCTGAGTTAGTGTTACATTTACACCAAGCTAACAATGACAAGTGTGGGAATGAGGGACAGCGCTCCTGTCACTCCGAGAACCCCGGGGTCTCAGTTACAAGTGTCCTCCTTGCTGGCATGTTTCAGCTCTGCTTTGGCCACAGCCTCAATGACTCAGCACCTTTTAGATCCAGTTATATGTTGGCATTTCACCCTGAACTGGTGACATTTAAATGTCCAGTTTACACTGCAGAGTAGCAATATTGTAATGAGGGGCTTTAAAATCTACAGAAGCAAGTAAACAGCAGGAAAATGTTCCAGTGTATGTCCTGCAGGAAGCTGATTCCACCTTCTTCAGGTTTTTAATATGTTCCTGTAGCTGACCATGAAGGAATAATGACAGATCCTGGGTCAGGGAATATCTGCTGTGTCCATCCCAGCGTGCTCAGGAGCCAGGGAAGAATAAAAAATCTCTTCCTAATGTGTTGGGACTTCTTGGACATGGCCCCACTGGTGACTCCCTCCTGTTTGTGCCTTTCCTTCCTTTCCTTCCTTTCCTTCCTTTCCTTCCTTTCCTTCCTTTCCTTCCTTTCCTTCCTTTCCTTCCTTTCCTTCCTTTCCTTCCTTTCCTTCCTTTCCTTCCTTTCCTTCTTTTCCTTCCTTTCCTTCCTTTCCTTCCTTTCCTTCCTTTCCTTCCTTTCCTTCCTTTCCTTCCTTTCCTTCCTTTCCTTCCTTTCCTTCCTTTCCTTCCTTTCCTTCCTTTCCTTCCTTTCCTTCCTTTCCTTCCTTTCCTTCCTTTCCTTCCTTCCTTCCTTCCTTCCTTCCTTCCTTCCTTCCTTCCTTCCTTCCTTCCTTCCTTCCTTCCTTCCTTCCTTCCTTCCTTCCTTCCTTCCTTCCTTCCTTCTTTCCATTTCCTTTTGTGGACAATGCCTGGTGCAACTGCATCCATGAGAATATTCAGGATCTACATGCCATAGATCTGCCAGGCTTTAGTTCTTTCCATAAAAGCAGATATTTGAGGAATTTCTTCCTTCACTTGAGTATTTATGTGATATTCAGCACCTTCAATATGTAATTATAAAGCAAAACCAAAGTTCTGTTATTTCAGAGAGCAAAATCTACTCCTGCTTTGAATTTAGGCCTCCTGAAGTCCCAGTTTTATTTCCAATTTATTCCCACTTATTATTGCTACCATTCCACTTAATGAATTTGATATTTAATACTTTATTCACACATTTTATTTTTGCACCAATTACAGGGAAGACAGATACATTGTTCTTACAGATTTCTACAACCTTCAAGGCTTTTTTTCCTCTTGCATTTTTTTATTTCTTCAAAAATAACAATCATCTTGGTATTTAAAGAGAAAAGCAGCAGGAGCAACATTCTTTTAATGCTTAGGGTGTACTTAAATGAGTGTTTTCACTTCTATTTGCTAGAAAAACAAAAAGGGTGAGAGAATATCTTCAGTTTATGTCCTTGATAGGTCAAATGAAGTGTGTGTGAAACTGAAGAAGTCCTGCTATAACCATGCCAGCGGAAATGAAGATTATACCACTCATACTAACAAGTACATTTCCAAAGGGGCTGGAGGTATTAGGAGACTCTAAACAGATGCCTCTGAACTTAAAATACACTTAATTCCAAAGGCTTGTCTTGTAATTAGCCAGTGCAGAACCTCTGAAGAGAAAGCAGGGCATAGCACAGCATTACTCAGCATCCCCGAACTTCAAGGAGCATAAGGACAAATCATTTAATTAAAAACAAACAAACAAAAATTCACACTCATTTTTCATATTCATTTCCATCAGGACCATTGTGGCAAACATCAAGGAAAACATTCTCCAATTTACAGTTAATCTCCTGCAAGAAAAATATCCATCTGCTATAAAAGGAAAGAGCACACATAAGCCACATCAAAAGGATATCACTCATAGTTTAGTTTCAGTTTTTATTCCCATTAACTGGGGCTGCTGGTATGTAAGTCTGTAAACAGCCCATGGAACACGTGGAGCTTACTCTGACTGTTTTAGTAACACACACTGGAACCACAGCTTTTCCATGCCCGTGTTCACATGGCTTGGATTTCAGTAGGAACCCCCAAATCTCAGCTGTTCCCTGACAACTCGCAGCTGTGCTTTCCTGGCATGGGCTGATGTGGGTGCAGGGACACTCCAGGGGTCTCTGCACCTCAGGGGAGAAGCATGAACCCCCTTGAGCTTGTGGGGCAGGTTGGGCTGGAGCTGTGTTGCTCTGAGAAAGTGATTGCTGCTGTTAATGGACCCTTTAGCCTTCCCACATCTTCATCACTCTTTTCTTTTTTCCAGGGAAAATATAGCTTTTACAATAATAACATTTATTTATTTCCTTACTTATTTGAACAAATACAGAATAATTTATTTATAATATTTCTTTAATTTAAATTATAATTTAATTTTTTTAAAGAGTAGATTTTAAGCATATTTTTGTTCAGCAAAACAGAGCAGCAGATAATTCCAGGAGGCTTTGAGGTGTTGTTACCATCCCAGAGTATTTAGTATTTAGTATTTAGCATTTAGGGTTAATTGTCTACCACAATTTGAGTCTGACCTGTACAAGTGACACCAAGAGAAAACTCCCTGGCCTTCTCTTTGCTTATATTGTAACATCAGGAGAGCCATCAATGCAAAGCTGCACTGAAAGACTGGTCTGCAGTGAAGACATAACTTTAGACAGCCATGTAATTTCCTTTTCATGTTGGTCCCTGACAAGAGACAATATGTTATAGTTCCAGGAATGGATAACACGGGAAAGAGGGGAAAGTACAATAGCTTTATTTAAAAGTCTGTACAATCCTGCTTCGCTTTCCAAATAGCTTTTTGGACTCAGCTTGGTACTGTGCTCAATAAATGATCTGATTTTTCCAGGTTTGCTATCAGTTAAGTGACTGGTCCAGGGTGTTTCGAGACATCTGGTCTGGTTTCCTGGAGGATTATGATTAATAAATGCTGGCATACAAAAGCAGTTAAACACTTGTGCTCTGCCTTCCTTATAATCTCATATTTAAGATCCATTATGCCAAATCCTTCGGTGCTTATGGACCCTCTGGAGCTGCAGTGACGAGTTTCCCATTGCTGCTGGTAAAAAATGGATCTATCTGTTACAATCAGTTGTATTCAGATCAATAACAGAGCACCATACACTTCATTCAGCCTTCTTAAATTAATAATTTCCAGATTGCCTTTTGAAATTGGTTCTTGCATTGGTTTAGGGAAATTCTGAGTTATGCATGTGTTAGCTCAGGGTTGAAGTGTGCAATTGGTTTTCAGCAAGTGGTGAGAGACAATGTATATCCAATTCTGAGCATCGGTTGGAAAACTCATCTTGGGGATTTGATGAGGAATTTTACCCCATTTGTATTGTACCACCACTCACCTGTTAAATTTCTCACTAGGCTCTATTTCCATCTGATTTCTTACCTTTTTTTTTAAATAAAAAAATTAACATTCAGAATTTTGAGCGATTTAGATTGGCCAAATATTGCTCAGATATTTATAGGAATATTACCTTGTATTTTAACTACTTCTGTGTTCACTTTTCTCTCTAAAATACATAATTTACTTCAGTTTTGCTGCTTCTCCTGAAAACTTTTGTGTTTGTTCTGAAGGACAAACATTTTGAGGAAGTCTTAGAAATTCTGTCCAGATGGTGGTATTTGGATACCACAGTGATTGAGAAGTGATAACAGAAAAATTCCCTTGTAGGGACCTTGTGTGAGGATTATTCCCTTCCCTTCTTCCCAGGTGGGATTGTTCCCTGTGATGTCAGACATTTCTGAAGTTCACCAGCATCCCATCTTCTCTCCAGATTAAGACTTAACTCTGTTCAGATGTTTAGGATGACACGATTCCTTGCCATCCTTGGGGGTGTTCAAGCACAAAACCCAGCCTAAATGTGATCCCTGAACCATCCCTGCCTCCCATCCTTCAGACTGCACCTCTCTGCAGCCAGGAACAGGAAATAAAATCCCAACCTGACTGTTTGCATTGGGTTATCCCAACAGAACAGCTGGGGAATATGGAAGTGTTTCATGCCTCCAGTAATGTTAGGAGGAGCATTGCCACTCTCTGGGTGTCCAGGAAACCCTGCAGAGCTCCAAAGCACTGCCCGTTAGAGGAATCCCCCAGAACTGCCTCAGAATCCAATGAAAGCTTTGGGAGATCACATTGGTGTGTGTGTACACCTCTGATAGTCTGCCCTTAATACACAGAGAGCCGTGGAGAGCAGAGAATGTTCTCTTTTCAGAGATGGGAAAAGGATTTTTACTGGATTGGTGTTCATGTGATAAATCTCCTTCTATTGCTGCACTCCTGAAATTAGCAGATGAAATGGCATTCCACACTGAGAGGCACAATATTGGGAAATTAAATTTATTGATAAACATAGCCTTGTTTATTATTTTATTTTTCCTAACCAGATATTTTGCAGGAAAATACACATCTTGTGTTTACTTCTGTTTGTTAATGCTTTGACAAATCAGACATTTTTAGTATTCTATCAATGGCAAAAGTCTAATTGCCTTATTGTATTCTGATTTATTTCTTTCCTTACTTTCTTTGCATCTGCAGCCCAACAAATGAGTCTCCAAAGAGATATATGTTATGATACAGTGTCAGTGAAATTAATCCTGATCAATTTTAAAGTTCACATTTTTATTTGATGACTTTCCTGGGAATCACTGAAAGCGAGATTGACTCGGCATCTTTTTGTTGGTTAAATATTGTTGTTTGAGAACACTGGATACAGCAGCAGAAATCTCATTATGATTTACCAGTTCTGTGGGAGGGAAAAGCCATATAAGCAATGATTTTTGCTAATTATTAGCCACCAAATCCTGCTCTTTGCTGACACCACTGAAGGGCCCCCTGTAAGGGTCTAATGGTGAAAAGTGTTCCTTGCCTGGGAGCACCTTTACCTGGGAGAGGTCCCTGGATGCAAGAAATGGAGCAAGATAAATTCTTATGGCTTTCTAAAAGCCAGGCTCTGTTTTCATCAGAATTTCAGTCCTGCAGGTCTTATGAGCACACATGATCTCTAGAAGAAATTGGAATTTTCAGTTATTGTAGGAAAACAGAGGTGGGTTTATTCCTATTTTTCCATTTTCTGTTAGAGAATAGTTTTTTCCTCCGTTTGTAAATGCTTCCATATTCAAAAATATAATCCAGGCTATGCATATAGGTAATTTTTGAGGGGGTTTTGTTTATTTCTGTGTTTGATTTGTCAACAGAGCTCAGTTTTTTTTCAGGACTTTGTGGTAGGCAATGTTTTTGACCCAAAGGAAACAAAAGACTTTTTGTTTTGCTTCTGTGATTCCTGCCTTCTCTGAATCAAAGGAGATGGGGACATACAAGAGTTATTGCTATCAAAAGGAAATAATTATAACATCCACAGCGCCCAACAAATCAGACCTTAAACCATTCTCCCCACTCTACCCCTACCTTGGAGAAGTTTAAACAGCATAACCAGCTTCTGTGAGGAACCCAGATTTTTATTTTTTTTTTATCGTTAATGTCAAACAAACATTTATTTCAGGTGCAAAGCCTCGGGATATGTTAGTGGAAACAGTGGCACTGCTGTTCTATTGCTTACTGCCCACTAAGTGGGTGGGAAAAGGGTACCGTGACCCTTTTACCCTTCCCACCAGTCTCCCTAACAGCTTTGGCCTTCGGGTCAGCTCAATTTCCCCTCCACTGAGTGGCCATTACCGAGCGAGGATGTGATAAATGCTTTTTGGAGGGGCCGGCAGCCAGCGCTGGGAAGGAGGGAGCGGGTCCAGCGCAGGAGCCCAGGCACAGCCCGGCTGCCGAGCTCCCGCCTGTTCCCTAGCAACACGGCCGACATCGCCAAAAAATGAATAGACCCACAAACAAAAATGAAAAGGAGATAAAAAAGAGTAAAAGTCTATGGGGCTCAAAGGTTAATATTCCTCTATCTAATAACTTAGTTTCAGAAAATTGCATTTTAACCTTTTCCGAGCTTCCGGGAGAGAGATTTCTTTGAAATTAAATTAGATCACATTTGTATGAAATGGGGGGCAAGAAATTAAATGCAGAATTTATTATTTTTTCTATCTTCCTACCCGGTATTTCTGCAATTCCTTGTATTTTCTGTTGACTTCCCCTGCTCTGCTCCCCAGCTGTGTGTAGCCTGCAGCCTGCTGGGGAGCTGCTGATGGCTCCAGAGCGGAGTGCTGTGATCTCATTTTGTGTTTGGTGGAATTCTCTCTTGGAGAAATGGAAAACCTTGCCCAGCATGACATAACCAGACCTTGTATCCCCTCTGTGTTCTCATCCATCTGGCACATCTCAGAGAGAAGGAACAGTGAGTGACAACCTGGGAGTCCCAGAGCCAAGGCCTGGCAGGAGCAGGAATGAGCCCTGGGACCGTTGTTTTGTGCCTTGGCATCCTCGGGGCTCTTGTTGCCTTTTCATCAACCTGGAAATGAAACTTGAGGTCCTTTTAGTAAGGAGGTAATATAAGAGTGGGTCTTCATTTGAAGGCTTTCAGAGGCAGTTATGGAAAGATGCCCACAAAAGCCCACTCCCACAAGGGTGAGTACATTTTTATAAGTTTTAGGAAACTAGCAGAATTGATAAAAGGCACCAATTAGGAGGACAAGTGGTGATGCAATTCCCTCCCAGGTCAAGCCCCTTCTTTGGGGACTCCCCCTTGGCACTGGCTGTTCATTGTCCATCCAATGTACCTCAAAGAGTTGGTCTCAACCTTGGTACCCAGGAAATACCAAGATAGCAGGTGGGCCCTGCACCTCTCAGGGCTTGAAGCTCTGGAATTTGTTTTGTCTTTTTGCTCAGGGAAAGGCCATGGAAAATTACTGGGGAAACTCGCCACTAATACAACAGGCTACAGGGCTACAAATGGATGTGTGAAAAATACAGAGAAATATAAAAGAAAAAAGGCAAAATCCAAAACGGCGTCGTTTCCTGCGCCATTCCCCTTCTTGCCATACATCCATACCCACCAGACCTGGAGCTGGTGGTCCAGCCCTCCTCCTGAACAGCCAGCCCCACCCTGGGCTCCAGTGGTCTAAAAGCTGGAATGCAACAGGAGCTGACTGGAAATGGAGAAGCCCATGGTAGGGCTGGCTTGTACTCCCAGGGGTGCCTCCTTTAGTAAATAGTTTTGCTTGCTCTGATCTGTTTTCATTCAAACAAACAAAACTCTTTCAGATCAAATAACTTGTGAGGAGCTGAAGTCCATTTCTGTTAACTCCCTCTCTAAGCAGATGCAGCTTTCACCTTGCCTTCCTTCCCCATAGGGAACCATTAGAAATTCCCTTTTTATTACATAAGCCTTATTTAAACCTCTGGATCCAAATTCCTCCTCCAGCTACCGTGGTGTAAATCTGGAGTAACTGTGTGTTTCTGTGGGGTTATTTTGAGGTTGCAGCAGCGCTGCTGGGGCAGGATCCAGCCCCTGAATTCCTTGGCTGCCAGGGAAATCCGGGGAAAGCGATTGTTCTATTTGTGTCATGGCTGTTATATTTAACTTCACAACAGAATGCCTTTAAACTTTACTGCCATCTTTAAACCAATGAGCTGTATGGTTAACTAATTTTCCTGTGCACTGTATAATACAGGATCGATAATGCTGTTTCCTCACATAATATATTTGTTCTCTTCCACTCACTCTCTTCATATATATCGTATAATTACAAATACTGAAATTTATGGGGCATGTAAACCCGTGTTTTAAATAGAGGAGTTCACTGCAGTTGGGATGGTTGCTGTTACTTAGCATATTCCAATCAACAGCTCCCACTGGAGCCAGGGAAGCTGTGGGTGCACAGCAGGTGAAATGGTCCCACGCTGGGTGTTCTGCTGGCTGTCTCCCGCCAGCCCCTCAGCCAAGCAGCACAGCAACTTCTGAGAGGCTGAGAGATGGGAGGAACCACTGGAGGCTTTCCTGGTGGCAGGGGAATGATGCTTCAGAATCCCAGAATGGTTTGAGTCAGAAGAATCCTTTATGATCGTCCCGTTCCACCCCTTGCCATGGCAGGGACACCGTCCGCCGTCCCCCACTGTCCACCACCTCCAAACCCCATCCAACCTGGCCTTGGACACTTCCAGGGATGAGGCAGTCACAGCTTCTCCTCAACAGGATCCTTATACCCCTGGAAGAGGAACCAGGACACATATCCAGGTTCTCCTTTGTTAAGGAAAAAAATGAGTTTGCTATATCACAGAGGCCATAATTTTATATGACCCTGTTCTAATCCCTTATTACTGGCTGCAGAAGGGGCAATCAGATACTTGGTTGGAGCTGTTTCCCTATTTCTTTCTCTGCAATGATACAGACAGTAATGAAAGGGCTAGAGCTAATTAAAAGACAATAATTTCATGGAGGGGTGGTGATGGTGATGAGGCAATAAACTGTGAGAACAAAGCTTGAGGGGTTTTAATGACTCATCAACCCCTTGATGGGAATTTAGCCTTACAATCACTATCCATTTATAATGATCAGTGATATACCTTCCTTAAGAGCAGGGAAAACACTCTGCTGGTGGTGCCTGTCCCTGGTCCCAATGCCTGATGTCACAGTGTCCCGTGTCAGAGTGCTCCAGGTGTCCCGAGGAATTCCTGACACTTTGCACTCTCTCTGTGTCACAGCCCTGAGCTGTTTGGGTGACAATGTCAGATCTGTTGTGGCTGGATGGATACGAGGAGGAGGAGGAGCCAGAGCAGTGCCCAGAATGTGATGATGGATGCAGAGGGGGTTGTGCTGCACACAACCAGACTTCCAGGACAGTCTGGGGGCTCCTCTCTGAGCCCAACTGCAGGATGTGGTTACAGAGCCAGGAGGTTAATTAGATTAAATTAATCCATGAGAAAAACCCCCAGTCTTCCTTTCTGGTGTGGGATTGCACCCAGCTGGGGCTCTGGGGCTCGGGGCTGTGCCACGTTCCCAATGTGCTGCAGCTTCAGGTTTGCAGGAACAAGAGAGGGGGACCTGCTCAGGTGGGAGCAGCGAGGAAGAAGCCAAGAAAATTCCAGATGAAATTCAAGCAGCAGGGAGAGGATGGAAAAAAGGCCACGGGCAGAGGTTTTAGTCTTATTTTTCTTCAGTGAGATGATCCCAAAAGCCTGGACAAAAAATACACAATGAATTGGTGAAGGAAAACTCCACATTTTATGATCCCTTTCCTTTTGCAAGCTCTGTTTGGTTCTCTCCCTCCTGAATTCCCTGATGCCTCTAAGACACATTTGTGCAAGGGAAGGAGTATTTCTTTGACCTTGCCATCTCGAAACTGAAAACACAACAACATGTATATTAAGAAAGAAGAAAAGGAATCTCTCCATACCCCCTGAACACACATCTTTCCCCAGAGAAATGACCAGGGGACAGATAACACATACTTCATGTGCCATTGGAGGCCCCTGGATCCTAATGATTAATAGAACAGAATAGGTTACGTTACTGTCCACAGCAAATCCACCTAGGTGTAATTAACAACTGCTCCTCCTGGCATCAGGCTGCTTCCATCTCTCTTTCCTTTGTCATTCTTCCCTGTTGTTTATGCCCTTCTCTTATTCTTTTTCTTCCCATTCTCTCTTTGTTACCCAAGTGCCAACCACTAAAGACCAAGTATTTCACATTTACAAACCCTGCCAACCCTTTTTTTTCAGTGTTGTTTTCCCTTAACAGCTGCCTGTCTCCTATCTCTTCTCCTTTTTCCACCATTTCCATCACTTTCCTCTTTTCCTTTATTGTTTCACCTAGAATGACAAGTATATTTCTCTGTAATTTTTATAGGCATGAGACAGATCTATATTGTGGATTTTGATAGGGAGTAAGAGACTTGTGTCTTGCTGGAATTGTGTTGTAGCTTGTGCTCTGTATTATGGCTCTTTAATGCCTCAGAGCCCTCTGATATTGCCCCAGGCTCTGTCAGCCTCTTGGGCCAATTTTATTTACCATTCTTTCCAGTGGCTTTTTAAATCAGCACTGAGGGCAGTCTGGAACTCTCTGCTTGGATTTCTTGGCCCCAATGAGGTGGTAAGGTCTGGAGGAGCCGGAATCTGGGGCAGAGTAATAAAATAAAGATATGTCCTAGTGGTAATTTAGGGAGATTTTGGATGGCTGCCTTCCCAAAAGTTTTCTAAAAGGATCCTTCCATATCCATCATGTCAGATACATGGAGAAAAAGGTAGGACCATTCTGGAAAGTCATAATGGAGTTATTTGTATTCTGTTCTGAAAGTGAGAGTCCAAGATATAAAGCACATTTTTCTATGTGAGACATACAGAAATGCTTCCAGTCCTAATGTTTGCATCAAAGTGAGATCATTATGTTCACTCCTACTTTCTAATACTAATTAAGAGAAAAGATCCAAACTGCCCAGAGGTTCAGGTGGTTGTGAAACTCGGCTCTGTGTCTCTATCCACCCAGTGCAGCAGCTTGAATGAGCAATTATTGCAAATGGCAAACAAATTTACTCCACGTGTCTGCATTTGGAAGGCAGGCTTGTTTAAACTCTGTGGAAGAACTCCACTTTCCTTGGTGCATCTTAAGGTTTTTACTCACAGTCAAACTCTAAGTGGTTGTGCTTATTAAATTGGTGCAGTCCTCATGCAAATGAAACTGTACCTGCCTTGCCTGCACAGACAAAGAGGCCATGAGAGGAAATTAGTGCTCATCCTTGATTATTTCATTAAAGCACATTCTCCTGTGTTACAAGGGGGAAAAAACACACACACACACAAATGCTTCCAAGTGTGTTATTTTGCCTTCATTATCATTCATAATTTGACTTTGCTATAATTCACATCCCTTCACAAAATAGCAACATATTAGTTGGAGTTTTTAATTAAACCCCCAACACCTGCAGGTGAGAAAACACAGATGGATTCGCTCCTCCATGGAAACACTCAGTTCCATGTGAACTGGCCACAGAGCCAGAGAGAGAATAGGTGTTAAAATAACACTCAGCTGCTCACAGTGACTCCATTCATTCCTGCAGAAACAAACATACCTGGAGTGGGGCCACAGCTTAACCCTTTGCTCTCCCTGTGCCAGCTGCATCTGCTGCCTCCACCAGAGCCAGCTTTGGGGCTCAAAATGGCATCCAAAGCACTTTTGTGGTTAGATGGGAGCTTTAGATACCTCACCGTGCCAAAAAAGGAGATTTTATGGTTCCTAAACGGATCTCTCTGGGCTGGATCTCTGACTGGCTTTTCCTTTTGTCCCCCTGCTCTTCCAGAACCACAAGGCAAACTCAGATTGAGAATTTGCCAATCCCATTCTGAGCTCTGCAGCACGATGCAGTGCAGGATGCAGTGCAGGTGCTCACTGCTGTGTGCACAGATCCTGGGCCCGCATAAACCCATCTATATTTGTGTTCCTATATCCTATAGATTTATCCATGAATTCTATATGGAGAAATCCTGCTCACCAGCGTCCCTGCTGGACAGACTCTCTTGCACGCTGGCTCCTATTCCCAGGGACCTCACAGCTCTGAGTACTGGGCTGACACGGTGCTATCCCATAATATCAACTTTTTCCCATGACTATTATCAGTTGCAATTAAGAACTACAATTAATGTCTGTATTACTGAGGAGTTTGGGGGAGCAGATGAGAACAAAGTTTTATTTTAGGGAAGTGAAGCTGGTAAAATGTTAATTGTCCATATTGGACACCATAACATTCTGCCTTGTTAAAACTGACATAATTTATTTTTCTGTTTAAACTATTTTAATGATTGTAGCAAATGATGATGAATGTAAGGAAAAATGCATTTTTATGTGCTCCATAAGGAAACAATGTGAACTGAGCATTGTTTGAGTTGCAAAATCAGGCACCTGAAGAATAACTAGTAGCAGGAATTCCCTGGAAGTTTTCCCATTTAGTCAAACAGGATTTAGATCAAGACCAGTATTTCACATGTTATAGACCTGCTTTATAACCAAATGCCAATTAAAAGTAAATTTGGAGTACGCTGAGAAAACAACTTCCTCTCTATACTCTTTTAAGTTGTATTTGAATTATGACTGACACAGTTTATGGTAATATTTATTGCAAAAATGATGAAAATATTGAAGCATTACCTTTCCTGCATATTGAAAAAGAGGAACTCAGGGCATGATTCCCACTGTAAGGATTAGGAGGAAGAGGAGATGGGGAGGAAGAAGGCTGGGCCTGGTGGATCAAAGGGCTGGAGGAGACCCCAAGTGAGGCACAGAACCAGCTGAGTTTCACGTGCCTGGGCAAAGGGACAGGGCCAGATAGGGCTTAAAAGCTCAGCCATGTGTTTTAGTGTGAAAGGCTGCTCACAAGTGAGGAACCTGGGAGAACTGAGGCACAGTATCTGCCAGACTCCAGGCTTGAAGGAAGAGCTTCTTTCCACCTGAGCTTCTGAGCCCCAGCTAATCCCCCAGTGGCAGAAGCCTACAAGGCTTCTTCGAAAGAAGAGGAATTTCATTCCTTAAAAGTTGAACATTTTGTTACAACAGAGTGATCAGAGCTCCTTACTCAAAGAGCTGAACTCAATCCCTCTCCAAACTCTTGGATTCTGTCCTGAACCCTTGCCTGGACAGCAGCTTTCCAGTCCAAATCTCAAACTGAAGAGTTTCTGGTATTTATGAAAGCAAACATGAACACGTGGGTGCCGTTCTGCACAGGATTCCTCACCTGGCTGACCCACAGACCATCACCCTGGGCATGCTCAGGCATGGGAGTGTTTGAGGCAGCCTTCAGGTTGCAGCACAAACCTGAAAGCTCTGCTTGCTGATCAGTTCATATTTCACTCTGACCATCCTCCCCTCCTGTCCCCTGTGAGCACTGTGATCTTTCACCCAAATTTCCCCACGGTGGCTGTTCATTAAATTGCTGGCACTCCTCTCCCCATCCTGGTATGAACTTGCTTTTCCCTGTTTCAATCACAATTCTCATTAGATGCTGAGAGATGATGTTTGGTGTCGGAAAACGTTAATGAGACAGGTTGAGCGCCTTCAAACAAGCGCATGAAGGAGGGGGAAATGAGGTGTGAATCCAGGCTGAAACTGGGGCTGCTGGAGGAGCTGACACATTCACTTCCCAATTACAAACAAAAGGGGGAAAAAAATTTGTTTTCCAAGCATGGATTTGTTGTTTTTTATTGACTTTTCTAGCTAATTACAAAAAGCTTGCACGGCAAGGACTTCCAGGAGAGGATGAGGGTGTTTGAGCTGTGCTGGGCAGGAGCTGTGCTAGGAGTGAACTCTGGCCTGCTCACTCTATTTAGCAAGCTCTGAGATGTGTAAGTATATTATCTGCTAGGCTGCTAAAGAGCGCTTAGGGAGGATTTGTGGGTCTGTGGGAAGGACAAAGAAAAATGTTTTCTAATAAATTATTCACAGCCTCACAATCCCTTTTGGGCAGATTGTTGCTCTGTTTGCCCCAGCGCTTCCCGGCTTCTCTCTCGGCGTTCACACGCGGAGTTTCTCACCTCCAGAGAGCAGCAGAGATCTCAGGCAGGCTGCTGCAGCTAATGGTGGCAATTAATAACTTGTCATAATCCCGAGGATGAAAGGGAGGGCTCGCCATCAGCAGTCAGGTCATGGCGCTTCTCTAAAGCAAATGAAGTGCAGGTGTTGTCCAGATTTAAGAGCTTTGCTCCGCTCTCAGTGCACTGCGGTGCCAAGCCCCAGCCCCAGCATCACCCTCAGGTACAGAACTTGCTGCAGGAGTTTTCATGCTCCAGGTGCACAGGCGTTTTCCAGCCTTCCCCCCCTCCACCGCTGTTCATTAGCAGCGGAGAGGAATCCTCGGAACATTTCAATAAATCATAACCCGGCGCAGTTCATCCCAAACCTGCAATTGCAGCATGCCCAGGTATTTGCACACACCAGGCAGAGCAGGGAAGCTTTATTTTGCATTTGTAAACAGAAATGGGTTTGGATGGGGACGTGTTATCTTTGTCTTTTAATTGAACGTTGTGGATAAATGGCTTGGCTACCTAACAGCGGCTCAGGTCCACGTTCTCTGCTCAAGCTTGAGAAAATGAAACCTCATTATGCCTTTGGTTAAACAACAAAATAGAGAATCACTTCTTTCCTAGACAGCTCCGTTGGCTTCTCCTTTTTCCGTTGCTGTGGGTCAGTTCTGCTTGAAATGAACCAAGTTTACAAATCTCTGCTGGTTTGTACACTCCTATTATGCAGACTAGGTTATGCATTTGTAACTGTCACGCGAGTCAGGGTGATCCAGCGTTCTCATCTGACCCTATTCATTTAAATGGGTGCGTCTTGTTGACATTGATTCATGTTATAACTTATATCGATGCATTATAATCCCTTTGTGTCACCCCCACTGGTTATTTCTACTCAAATGTTGTGAATAAATGCTGGCAATAACGGTCAGTAGGATTTGGAGCTGTTTTAAGGGATGTGGAGCCCACCTGAAGTCCCGGATTGGTGCCTCGTGCTGGCTGTTTTGCTGGAAGACAATTAACATGCAAAGTATTCCATTCCTGTGCATTTGCATGGCAAAGTGTCTCCTGGCTTATTAATAATTTGGGGCTGTGCATTCCAAATGTATATTGCACTCAACTAAAGGGATAAGTAAACACCATTATGCATGCATGTAGGTCTTTATCAAGGTGTGGTTGATAATGTTTTAAAGCAGAACTATTTCTCATGAAAATAGCTCCTCTTAATAGCCTCTGTCTCTCTATTGTGCTTCTTAGTGAAACATAAATCACTAATATGTTTTCAGCTGCAAACTACTCTCTTTTTCCATTGTATTCACAGATTTAGTGGCATTTCAAATAGATAAACACAAGCAACATCTATCAACACTACAAAAAGGGGGCCTTAATCAAAGCTCCAGGTCCCAGGTCTCAGCATCTCCATTTACCTTGAGATAAATCCATTGGTGTGACCACCACTGCACAGGGTGACAAATCACCCCAGTCAGCTGAGCAGTGCAAGGGCTTATTGGCCTTTCTTTAAGTGGTCTTACCCTTCAATGAAAAGGATGGTGCTTGTCAAGCAGGGCCAGATTAAAGTTAGACAAAAAGAAATGATCTGTTATTAGAAAACTCCGATTGAGAATCACAAAACAGGAAAGAAATATGAATGAGAATTTACAGTGAGGATGCTCCCCCCACCTTTCCTCATCCTCCCCCAAGCAGAAATTAACTTTAATTACTTTCCCAGCTTAGCACATGATGAATGTCAAGACAACGAGGCATTAACATTAAATAAATATGTGGCTCTGGGAATGTGTCTGGTGGAGCAGAGGACAAGGGCAGCCTGAGCCTGGTGGGGCCTGGGCTAGAGCTGCTCCAGCTCAGGTGTGGCTGGAGAGCATCACTCAGTGCTTCCTGCAGGGGTGGCAGGGCTGGATCCACAGCAGGGAATGGCTCTGGAGAGATCCATGGCACCACCTTTGGGAGCAGCCCTGTCTGAGCAGGGATCTGGAACTGGGAGGACTGGGGCTCAGAGGGAGGCTGTGACAGAGCCATGAGCAGAGTCATGGCCTGCTTGGTCAAAGGCCTCTTGGTGCCAAGGGCAGCTTGGAAAGGTTCCAGATCCTTCCAGGAGCACATTCTCACCTTGTTTGCAATGGCACAACTGCAGGAGCATCAAAACCTCCTGTCAAGGTTGGCCTTTAATATTTTAGTTCACATAGTTCCTAAAAAGAAACTTGAGATTACAAAAAAACACATGCAGATAAGGTAAAGCCTCCTGAATGTCATTAAATCCTCTCAATAACTAATGGGAAAATTCTTCCCTCAAAGAGTACCACAGGCTCTGCTTTGTGCTCTGGAAAGCCACACAAATGTAAGACTGTGTTTTAAAGTCTCTCCAAAAATCCTGCTTTTATAGAGGAGGTGACTGAGCAGGCAACAACTTTTCAGAAAGAAAAATTTCCGAGCAAACCTGCTTGGAAAACTGAGCAAAGATTTGCCCTTCCAATCAGTTTGTTTGCTAGAGAAATTCACTGTGAGGTAGTAAGAGGAAAAAGAAGGAAATTATCTACTTTTAGGTTTTTTCATAGGGCCAATGTATATGGCTGGGTGCATGGTCATGGGTTTTTGTTGTTTTTTTTCCCATACCAGTTAGATTCATGCATTTAAAATGCATTTGGTTTCTCATGACTTCATAGAGCACTATAGAAAGATTAATTTTCTGTAATCATTTGATTTGATAAATGTCTACACAGCCCAGCACAAGTTTATTTTCTACTTATCCTGATCCTGAAATTAGTTGCTAAGGGTACTCCAGGGAAACACTTCCATAATTATAAATAGGGCCTGACAACAGACATTTACAATTGCAATAATGTAAAATGGTTATATTTCACCTCAGAACAGAAAATGCACTAGTAGGGACACACAAAGGAAGAGTGTGCAGCTTCCCTGTGCTTAAATAGACATGGCCTGGCCTGGCAAAAATGTCCATAGTGTCTGCTCTTCATGAGTTATTTCAGATTTGTAGGTGTAGAGTAAGATACAGAGAAATTAAAGGACTTGCATGAGATGACAGCAGAAGCAAACAGCAGAGATAGGGAAAGGTCAAAGCTTCCCAGCTCCTTAAATGGAGAGAAAATTGTGCTCTGCCAGTTTGTGAAGTAATGTGAAATTAGTGTTTGGATTGGAACCTGCAAAGCTGTGTCCAAACCCCAGTGAAACCCTGGGGATGGAGGGCTGGGTTCAGCATTGCTGGGGGTGAAGTTATCTGCACATCCAGCAGCAGCTTTGTGCCTCAGCACCGGGAGGGTGAGTGGGGCTGCAGCACCAGGGGACCTCTGAGGTGACCTCTGAGCTGTCAGCAGAGCTGAGGCACAGCCCTGGTGCAGCAGCACAGGAAAATACACAGAAAAATAGCATTTCTGAGCCTTTAGGGCTGTAAAGTGCTTTGAGCAGGCCTGGAACATCCTGTAGGTGGAGAATTATTGGCCACAGTCCTTAGGTGAGGCCAAGCAGCAGGAACAGATGGACTGAAGCCAGTTTGTCCTTCCTTGTGCCAGCTCCCAGGGGCTGGGGGACACCTGCAGCTGCAGCAGGGAGGAGCCCAGAGCTCTGCTCTGGAGCATTGTGCACTGCAGACCCTGTTTGCTCTTTTCTGGGGCACCTCCACCAAAAGGCACAGCACAGACAATTAAAAAGTGTCATCCCTAACTGCCTTTGAATGCAGTCCCAGTTATTGTGGCAGTCCAGATACAATAAAATATCCATGTAAAGATACCAGTTGTACAGATATAAAATATCAAGTAATGCTCAGAAGTTTAGGGAACATAATAATTATCTGATAAAATGTCTAATATACATAGGCATAGCCTTAAACTGCCATGGTGATTGCACAGTAGTTTAATATAAATTGATTAAGTACATTTTTACTGATGCCTAAAGACTAGTCATAGCATAGGAAATGATGTTTTGTTATCTGCTGTTACTAAATGCACAGGATTTGCTGGAATAAATCCAAGAGCTGGCTTTGAGGCACAATATTTAAACATTTTCCAGCTGCTGTTCCTGAACTCCAGGTTGAATAAATTTACCAAACACCCCACAAAGACTTTCCCAGTCCAGGGGGTTCTGTCACCCACAAGGACAGGGCACATCAAGGTACAACAGAACAGCAGAGTTGTCCCAGCCTTCAGAAGAAAACCAGTTGTTTTCACCAGCACAACAGAGGGGAATCCTCACATTCCTCATTCATGTAGGAAATAATCTTTTGCCTGGTGGATGATTAAAGGCAGAATCTCGTTTGAGGCAGGATACAGAAATAAAAATCACTTCAATTTACACCTCCCAGTTGTTAAGAAATTTCTTCTTGATCTGCAAAAAATGAACCCCTGGACAAGCAGAACCTGCCAGATCATTAGGTTATTTCCTATTATGAAAATGGCATGAATATTATTAAAATGTAACTATAAATATTTATGCTGATAGAAACCCCACTATTGCTGCTATTATTTTTACTGTAATGCCTTAGAAGAGATGCCAGATAATGGCAGGATTCAAGAGGTCACTGGAGGTAAAGAGGAGAATTTTTCTGGAGTTATCATTGCTGAATACAAACTGCCGGGGAAGGTACAAGGATTTTTTCACATCTGAAAAGTCACAATTTCTCTTTTAAGAAGAGAACATATTCTCTTTTAAATCTTTAAAGATCATCTGTTCTGCAGTGCCTGCAAATCATTACAGTTTCATACTGGTTTGCCAAGCAGAGAGCTCAGCTATCCATTTTCCTGCTGAGCTCTTCCCATCTTGGCTCAAACCCTCACCTTCCCTGCCTCGTTCACCCCAACCTCTGTGCAATATTCTGTGAGCAAGAGTGGAATTTGGAAGAGCTGATGTAAAACAAAGTGGTGATAATTGCAAATCTTGTGTTTTGAGTTTGAGTCAAGGGCCCTTTTTGAGCTGAATCTGAAGAAGGGGGAGATTTTGGCCAACACCCACACAAAACGTGGACCATGGAAAAATGCCACTTCCATGGACTCAGCCCGAGGTGTCTCAGCTATTGAAGGAATTATTGCTTCAAAGACAGACTCAGAAATTAGCAATGCTGAGTGGATTGAGTAACTCAGGGGGTTTTCTGTTTATGGGCAAAAGACATGTTCATTCTTTGTAGAAATCCTAAAGAAGGACGTTTTCTCTGAATGTTGACCCTTCAGTTCTGCCTAACTGCTTTAAAATACAATTAAGAATTTTTGGCAGTTACAGGAACAAAACCTAATTAATTCAAACACAAAATACTAGCATGGCCTCAGAGTCTAACCCATAGTTTTATACAACACAAGGTGTATTGCAACTGTAGGGTTTGGGCTCTCTGTAAGACCAGAGTGAGCAAAAGCACTTTCCAAAGTCTTCTGTCAAATAATCAAATCTGAGAGACCAGAGTCATAAATATGAATGTGAGACACCTCAGGGAGAATTTTGGGGCCTTTTACACTCTAGGATTTTTTGATTCTTGCTCTATGAAATGCGTGTTAAACTGTCACTTTAGTAATTAACAACTCATTAATTCATGTTTGTAAAGTGCTGTGATCTTAAAGGTATTTCCCAACCCAAAGGAATCCATGAAAACACACGGCTGGGTAGCAAAATGTTGTATTACAAATAGGAGACAATTTCATAGTTAACCTGGTAAATGTGTTTATTAAACCTGGTAAATTCTTTATATTGTACCTGAATTTCAGTTTCTCCCCAATAGGAATGGACAGCTCCTGTTTTTCCTCCCTCTTTTGCTGGGTGTTTGAATGGGGTGGAATTTTACCAGCAGATTATTCCAGCTGCTGTTGTAAACCACAGGTTGCCAACAAACTCTTGAGTCCAAAATTTCTTCCCCTTAAAATTTCTTTATGTGGCTGCGTCCCATCCAAGGTGAGCAGCTGAGTCACGGCTTTTAATGCTTCTTGCAGTGCAAACAGCACAAACTTCAGGGCCACCAGTGAGGTTTTTAACCCGGCTCTCAGGAGTGCTGGGGATATTTGGGTCATTCTCACCCCTCATTAGCAGGAAGATGCTCTTTGGTTTTATCTGCTAAATCTCACAATTTATAGAAACTGTGCCGGAGATGGGGAAACTGAGTCAGCAAAAACTCAGCGAGGAGCCAAAGCCAAGGAACGGCCACATTTCCGTGAGCTCAGTGCAAACTTGTTTTATTGAATTTTACTTTTATATGCCATATTAACATCTCATTTGCATACAGATTGTGCTCCATCTTTAGTCGAAAAGCGCACAGTCAGCAGTTCTCCTCCGCGGCCGAGGAGTGGCACAGCGGCATTTAAACACACCTGGTAAATTCTAGAGCAGGATGCCGGAGCTTTTGGTCAATCTGCTTCCTTGGCTATCAGATATATTTATCTTTCCCTTCCCAGTGCAGTGGCGGCTGGGGGGTGATTTTATTTATTCCTTTCAGGATTGTTGGAATGCTTTAGTTACTCCAGGAGTGCTCAGGAAATCCAGAGCTCTTCTCACCAGGTTTCCCTGCTCCTGCAGTCTTCCCTGTGGGAGCAGCAGCACAGGAGCAGCTCTGCCAGGCCAGAGCTTGGCCACAACGTTCAATTTACCAGAGGAGGTGAACACTTCATCTCTTCTTGCTGTTACCAGTGGTAGAATTGCATTAGAGCCAAGCAGAGAGCCCGGAATGAAATGAATGTAAATAACCCAGCACAAGCACTGGAGCAGCTGGATATGATCCATTACCATAACACAGATTTTTCTACATGTACATAGATAATTCCCAGCTGCCCTTATTTTTTTTTCCCCCAACAATCAGCTCTTCATTGATGAGTTCTAATAATTCTATTTGGAGGCTAAGGAAATAAATGCACCTCGCAGGCATTAGAGCACACGACAGAAATGACTGTGTGGAATTAACAGTTGGTATCTGCCATGCTGGAATAATAGAGATGAGAGGGGCAATACATAAATACAAACAGTGAAAATCACTTGGCAGCGATTGGTGATCTAACTGCCCTTAGTGGTCATGGAGAGATTTTTTTTTTTTTTGTGAAAACACTGGAGTTTTTTGGATGTTGCAATTAGTGCTGGCAGGCAGCAATGCGAGCCATTGCCTCTTGCACTGTCACTAAGTGATAAATAATGTGGATATGCTGAGGAAGTTTCAGAGCTGCATCCCCAAAATCTGAGCCTCTGGAGGCTCCGTTCAGCCCCGCATTTGGGGTTTGGTTTTGTTAAATACACCCAAGGCTTGGGCCGGCCTGTCTGCCGCTGTGGCATCAGTGCTTCAAACTCAGGATAACAATCAACTGCTAATGGCACTAATTAGGAGCCGTGGGGCTGATTTATACCTTTTGTCACTGTGCAAGCAGTGGAAGTGCTGAGGTTTGCAAGGATAACAATTATTGGTTCGGGTGATGATCTTTTCATCAAAGGCAGACAACTGATTTTTAACTGTCAAGAGTCAGATTTGGGCTCAGGGAAAACATTCCAGTGAGTGCAACCAACAGTCCAAACACTTGTTCATAATTCAGCTATAAAAATAAATCCACAACCAAAAAAAAGACAAAGTGGGAAGGTTGTGTGGCAGATAAAAACTCCAGTTTGATGTTTATTTGCATTATCTAAATGTATACATGATATTATTTATATACTATAGAATTTATCTTTCAGAGACGGAAGTACCATTAATAGGACTAAGTGCTTCTTATCTGAATATCTCAAATCTTAGTGAATGAAATTTCTTTATACTCTCAGCAGAGGTAATGGGAAGCAGCTGATAATGTTCTCAACACAAGTCTGTACCCAGATTATCCCTAAATTTTCTGGTTATTGGAACAATTGCACACATTCCTCTCAGATAGCCAGTTGTTTATTCTGAATTAGAGATGTGCACACAATGAGTATTGCTGGGAGCACTGGCAAAGCTGGGATTTGAATCCTGATTTTCCTCTTTCCGAAGACCTGAATTTTGCCACCTGTTTGGAAGTGTCAGTGTGTGTCCCCTGTGGTGGCCAGGAGCTTCCCCTGACAAACATCTCCCTCTGGAACAGCTACATAACTGTGGGAGAGAAGGAAAACACATCCACAGTTAAAACATACCCTACAAACACCTGCCTTGGCCAGAAGATGAAAATTCCCCAGCCTTCAGTTTCTTGTTCTGCACTGTTTGTGTGCAAGGCAGGATGACCTCCAGGAAAAGAGCAGGATGTGTGTGAGGAGAGGCAGGAAATGTGATAGTCTGGAAGCTCCGAGTACAAGATCCAATCTCTCTCCATGGATGGCAAGAGCATGTCAGATGTAATGGAATATTAAGAGAAGGAACCTATTGCAGGCTCAGGGGACTTGAGTAAGGCAGCATTAAAAACTTTACTGCTATTAAATCTCGGGGAGCTGGAGATAATTTTGCTTTAGAGGAGCGTGGCTGCTGGTGTGGTTAAAAATGCTATCGAAAAATCCACTCAGGAGGAATCCCTCAATAAAACAGAAACAATTGGGGCTACATTGGAAGTTCCTGCTAAGGAAAACATCATTTGGCAGAGAAGATTGGAGAGGCTGCAGAGTGACAGCAGAAGTGGAGTTTTAGGACTGCAAACGGGAGCTGAGGGAAATGGTGGAAAGACTATTGAGACTTTATTAACTGCTACATTGGGGATCAGAAAAAGTGCTCCCCACAGAGAGGGAAAAGCCTTTCCCAGAGCTCTGAAACATTTGGCATCAGCTGCTGTGCTCGGGAGAAGGATGAAACCATTCTTTTTTTACCTGAAAACCTGCAAATTGCACTCACAGAGCAGGTAATCAACAACAAAAAGACATTTCCTGCCAGCAAATGTTTTCATACAGGAGGTTTTATGCTGTGAGAAAATTGTGACGTGTACAAGTATCAGAGAAACTGAAAATTGGGTCATATATAAATTCTTAAAAGCTGCCTTCTGGTTTGATTACTGGGGAGCTAATGACACCACATTCCCTGACTCCCCCTGGATTCTGGCATTCAGCCACCAGCCTTAGTTAATCCTTCATCCAGTACATCTTCCTTGCTATGGACAAGGGGGGAAAATCAGTATATTAAGAAGAAAATAGAAATATTTGGATACATTTGGATTTCTTTTTCCTAAATTAAGACATGACTGAAGACTCAAAAGGCTGTAATTTTATTCCTCAAAAATTTGGCACTGACTGGGTACTTTTGTTAAGGGGCAGGAATGTGGAATTGCTATTTTTATTTATTTGGTTTTTATTTTATTTTTGTGGCACTACTCAGGTTACAAAATACCCCAAAATGGGGTAAATATAGGCTGAGCAGAGCATCCCTGAGAGCAGCCAGAAGGGAGAGAACCACTCAGTGGTGGGAGGCAGTGAGGGAATTAGGAAGGAAAACCTGAGTTTTTAAAGAACTTTTTAAATGCCTGGATCTCCTCTCTAAAAGCAGGAAGTTGCTGCTGGCACAGTGGGCTCTGGGGGATTTCTGTGGTTTGCTCTTCTCTGAGGTGTTGCTGTTCCTGGAGATCCCAATCCCTTCTTTGGCTCTGTCTGGGAGGAGTTTGGGGCTGTCCCCAAAGCCCTTCAGGGTTCCACACATCCCTTGGGCCCCCAGGACCTTTGAGGGGCCTCCTCTCCTCGGGGCTGAGCTGTCCCAAGGACTGCAAGTGCCTCATGGATGTCTCCTTCCATGGCTCATCCAGTGGAGATTCCCATTTTTGGGCACTGGGGAGCTGCTGACAAGGCAGAAAATGGTAGAAATTTCACATTCTTAGATTCATTCTTCATCTCATCTGCTGTCCTCAAAGTCTTACTGAGAATAAAGAAAATATCCTTGTCCCATGCCTAGAACCAACAATTCTGCTCTTTCAAAGATATTTCCTTTGAATTTTAGCAGGGAGAATGATCCTCCATTACCTCACATTGAAGATAAAGAAAGATCAGGATTTTTATCAAAATCCTCCTTCAAAGCAACCCTGCCCCTTTCCTGCTCCAGCTGTGAGATCTATAACATGAAGTATAAGCAGGGGACCCCATAACAGCTGTCACAGCATCTGAAGACTTTCCTTCCTCAAAAGAACCTACTCTGGTATGCAAACATAAAAAAACCCAGAAAGGCAATTTTAACAAAAAGAAAAGTCCTTTAATGAATTGAAAATAGACTGTAAATGAGCCCAGAAAAAAACTGATGGGGTGAACAAAGTACATAAAAATCCCCTGTGCATTCACTGTTTATAAATCAAGCTCTCACCCACCATGCCTGGAAAAGACATCCAAAGGAACAGATCAAATTACATAAAAGGTCAGGGAATGTAAAATACTGAACAGACTGTTATGGGATCATCTTTAATCTTCTCCACCACCTAAAAACTTGTGGGGAGGGGTAAATTATGGTAAATGAATTGAGGAAGGTAATGAGAATTTTGGACTGTAAAACCAAAATCAGGATGCATTTTGTTCATTCAGAAGCTCTGGCACTTGCTGGAAATTCTGTCCAGTTACTGAAGACATTGGGGAAAGTAAATTTTCTGCTTAATTTTTCTTAATGTATTATTGACTTTAAAAAACCCAACAAAATTTGAAAGTGTTGGTGACATTATTTAATAGCCAGAACTGGTGATTTTGTTGTTACACAAATCCTTTGGGGTGCTGTTAGCACTGTTTTAGGGTCAAATCCCATTTTATTCCTGCATCCTGCCTACTACAGGCAACAGCTGAGCTAGGGGATTCTCAAATCACAAGTTAAAGGAAGATATCCCATTCTTCTGGCTGAATATTTTATTTCTCTCTGTTGGGACACAATAAAGTATGGTTTGATCCTCAGGAGTAGAGGAGTTCTAGAGGAGGATCCCTCCTTCTCTCTGCTTTGTTTTCTCTTTGTTCTCTCACTTGTCATCACTAAAAAGAAATTCTGAATTGGAGCCTATGGATCCCTGGTACAGTTGTAGAGAATGAGGAGTTTGGAGGTTTTATGTGCTGGGTTTCTATTGATGGAATGAGAGTCTCTGGGAGGTGACACATGGTTTTGGTTTAATTGACTTGGGGTTACTTCCCTCAGGTCTTCCCAGTAACAAACCCACCTCTAATGAAGCTTTTATTTTATATTTTACATGTATTTTTTCTATAGGAGAGAAAATAGAAATTACCTCTATCATCCCAATCCACCTATTTTTTTTTGGTGAGCTAGGTAAGGGCCAGATTTTCTTAGTTTCCTGTGTCTAAGTGTAACATCTCTTAGCTGTCACTTGAATGAAAAATCATTGAATCACTTGAATCTAAAAGCCATGGAATCAAAAGTGTCCCATTGCAATCTAAAGCATCAGGCCTGAGGTTGTGACAGGGTGGGAGGTGTTACATGCC
>NC_140067.1:2265000-2275000 GCF_963513975.1 Fringilla coelebs
CAAGAGTTTTCCAGGATGCCCACGGGCTACTGGAAATCCCAAACAAATGTCAGGAGAAGCAGTAGGGCACTGGGTGAAGTGTGAAGGCAATAGAAAAGGGAAGAATCACAGTTCTTTCATATTTAAAATCGATTCAAATAGAGAAGTGGTGGTGATTTATAAACTTGAGGAAGGTTAGCCTTAATCTCCAGCTAGACATTTTCATTGCCTGAGTAAACTTTGAGCTCATACGAGCTACAGAGGCAGGAATTTGGTATTAATAGAGACACTTGAGGCAGTTTTCTTAACTGAACCACCCACGGTGTCAAGGGGCTTTGCCAATGAGGCCTCACAAAATGGTTTGGCTGCTTAGGACAGCTCCAGTCCTGAGGGACCCTCTGTGCTGACAATTCAGCTGCTTCCCAAAATATAGGGAGAGTGCAGAAGGAAATATAACAAAGCAGAAAAGTAGAACAGCAAATATGAATAACCACCCAAATGTGAATAACCAAATGTGAAGTGTACCCCAGAGCTGAAGGAAATCACTGCAGGGTTGTAGGTGCTGTCTAAAGCTCCCAGTGCCCAGAGGTGAAACAAATAAACAAATATTTTTACTTTGCTTTACATGTCTTTACAGTCACACCCACGGGGTTTTAAAAAAAATAAATTTACAAACGATTCTGCATCTAGATTTTGAGTGAATTCTCCCCCAAAGTACATGCAGCAGATTTTTACTGAGCTGCAACTTTCTTAGAGAGCTGGTAACGTAAATGACTTTAAAAAAGCCAATTAAATATATGATTGAATGTCATCCTTGCTGACTGCAGCCTTCATAAGGAACTGGAAATGTGAGGTATTTTTTTACCTAATATTGAACACAGTTAATTAAAAAGGTAAAGATTACATTTTGCTTCAGTTAATTTGAAATAGAGAACCTCCATTTAAACAATAAATTTCGGATTTTAGTTCTAGCAATTAATAGACCAAACTGTGTACTTAAGGTTTTATTATATTGATTCTAAAATAATTAGATTAGCAAACACATTGCAAATATATTATCTAAAACAAATAAGATTATCACCACGCTTTTTGTTATACAGCACAGCAATAAAACATATCACAGTGTAATCTAAGGCAATCTCATAAAGTTAATAGTCATGGAGCATATATTACATTCTTGCACTAAATGACAAAAGGCAGCATGAAGATCATGTGGACAGAGTTAAATAACTTGTAAAAGTTGGGACATATCTCTGATGTTCAGCAGATAATTTTAGCCCCACGTGTGTTTACAGGAGCATTTTGGAGCAGCCCTCTGCCCCTAACCTCGTTCTGTCTCCCAGCACACTTTCACATTCCTCCTTGCAAAGCAAATTGTAAAAAGTGTTCCAGCAGCAGTCTGGAAAGCCTTCGGGCTGTTTGAGAGGCCCTTTAAAAAGCATGACATTCAATCAGAGTTCAGCGAGGAAAGTTTTAATGAATAAACTTGGTAAATTAGAGAGCACCGCAGCAGAGTGATTAACTCTCATTTGTGCATCAGTGTTAAAATTAATTAAAACGTTGAAGCCGTAGGAGGCAGGTTCCCTCCTCCAGACCTGCCTTTGCCCTCGGAGCCAGGCTGGACGGAGCAGCGATTTATCTCCCCGGGATGAAGGAGGGCCGAGAGAAAAGCACAGCCGGGACAAACGTGTTTGCCACGGTGCTGCTCTGCGGGGGCCTCGGCGGCGTTCCCGGCTGTGGCACCGTCAGATCCCACCGCGGGGACAGCGCTGGCTTTAGGGGGGACACCTTCCTGTCATGGCAGGGGACAGAGGTGGTTCCTGCACCTGGGGTGTGCTGGATTGTGCTGCAGTGCCCAACAGGCTCTCTGTGCTTGCTCCTGTGAGCTGGTGACTGGAAATTTCTGTGCCAAGTGTTTGATACAACAATTTAATTTTATACTCGTAGCTGTCATCACCTTTACTAACAGCCTTTCTCTGCATCAATTAATTACATGAGAATTAGCTGCACTCTCTGAATATTAAAGAAAAAGGATTTATCTTAGGGCTTTGATGGCCATACATTTTAGCAAGCAATTTTGTGTGAAATCATAACATTAATATCCTACTTAAGAGAAGAAGAAAACTTGTTCTCTTTCCAAAATCATTTGAGATCTGTTTCCTTCAAGAACCAGGAGCCAGTATTTCTTCCTAGCCAGACCTTTTATGAGGTGGCTGTTTAACAAATCTGTGCTGGTTTGGAATTATAAATGACAGCCTATTTTATACAGGGAAAAGTCTTCTTTGACAGCAGAACAATATCACACGAGTAACAAATGGCAAATTGTGTCATACAGCTGAACAGTTGTTTTCCCATGTTCACCAAGGGCCAGTTATTAATTTTACATTGGTCAGAATTAAGGATTTTGGAGAAATCCATCTGAAACAGAAAGTATGAAAAATTCCTGCTCAATGAAAATTACCATGATTCGCTGTAGATCTATATTCATAACTTTAAAACCTGGCAGTCTTTCCTATTTTTTTCCTCTATAGATTTCTTGTCAACAAGAGTGTCAGAGGTCAATGTCAGAATGCCCCTCTGGCACCCATTAACTATAACCAGAAAACTTGTTCACTATTGATCTACAATGTCTAAATATCTATTATGTTGGATATAAAAGGTGGTTTCATGTCTTTCTAAAACAGATAATTCATACAGGCCAAGGGGTCAGGCTGGGTGATATATTATTGTTTCACTGTATCAGTGAAGTGCAGGAGGGGAGCAGGCCAGGAGAGTGTCACTGACCTCTTGGGGACATGTCCACGTTCCCCAGCACCACCTGGGAGGGTGTTGTGGCTTTCTCAGGGCGCTGAAACTCCTGAACAAGCTGTGTTTAAAGTTTTATTTAACTATATCATTATGTCTCCTCTCCTTCCCTGGCAATTTAGGTTTAATCCTGGTTTCCTTGGGAAAGCAGGAAATGCTCTTGGGCCAAAATTTGGCTGGAGTCAAATATTTCCAGTTTCCAGAGGGAATCTCCTCAAGGGCTTTTCTCAAAGACTGTTCCTGTCATGGCAGCCACAGTGGGTGTGAATCCCAAATCTGGGTGGAAGCCTCTGTCCCTGTCCTGTCCCGTGGTGCAGCTTGGTGTCCGTGGAACTCTTCCCACCATGATGGCCATGCTGCCCTTAATTGTGGCAACAACAAAAACACCCAGGGCTCTGGCTGTGCTGCAGTGAGAGTTTTACAGGAACTGTGCACAGAAAGGGCACTGCCCCGTGGCTTTCAGTTGTCACAGCTCCGGTGACTTCGGCAGAGCGATGGCACTCGGTGTCCACAGAGGCTGTGCCCCAGAACATGTGTCAGGCTGTGGCCACAGCTCCAAAATCATGTGTTTTCTGCACAGACACTTGTGTAATATCACATGAATGATTTTGTTTGCTCATATCAACCCATCAAATTTATTGAGGCTCTTTGAATCTCCTCATTGTTTAACTGCTGAGGTGCCTCTGCTCTGCTCAAGGCCCAAATGCAGAGCAGGCACAGCTACATTTCTTTGTTCTGCTCTTCCTAGAGCAGAGCACAGAACACTGTGAGGGTGGAGGACACAATCCAGGGCTTGGATCCCCCCCAGTCCTGTGACTTCAGCCTTTGAGGCTCCATGGCATTTCCCAGCAGGCACCTATTTCTTCTGCAGGATGAGCCCCATAACAAGCAAACCCTCTTTGGAAGGCAGCTGATACTCTACTCTTTAATGGAGTTTATGGCCTTCTAGCAAACCCTCCAAAATGGTTCATATTCTTCCAGGCTACATTTTTGAAGAAAGTAAATTGAGATGAATCATGCTAAGATGAGATAGTTAAAATGTCAGGCTCCATAAGTTTCAATGCATCCTTATAGCTCTGAACACTAAAATGCAACTGAACATTGGAATAAGGGAAACAAAAGAGAATCAGATAACTAGTTCTTATAGTGGGGAAAAAAGTAATTTCTGTCTGCGCTGCTACACCATGAAAATCCACATAGTACAGTTTTAGAGCTGTACCTTAAAAAAAACAATTGCAGTTTCTTTTTATCACTGGCCTTGGTTACACATCACTGCCTGCTCTACGGCACACTCGAATTGCAGAGTTTCTGAGGCAAACAATACAGCAGCAGCTTTATTTCTGTTTACAAATGTTACCTGGGGGAAATGTGCCTGTACCTGTTGGATAAATTACAAATCATCAGCACTAAATATGACCCACAACAGTGGCATAGGGGGGAAGAGGGACTGTGGTCTGTACATATTTGGTGTTAGAGAGGAGGGAAGTGCCTGGTGAGTGCTGCTGCGTCAATCAGGTAATGAAATGAGGCTGTTGGACTCTTTAAACTTGAGCTGTGTGATGCTTCTTCTTTCCTTTGCTGGACAACAGCCACTTCTTAATTTCTACCTCATCATAATATTTACAATCAGTTGAATAATCTGATCAGTTGAATAACTACCGTTATTGTTTTAAGGGACTCACTGTAGGTGTTGAGCACCAGCAGAAGTGCAAACCACCAGATTTGTGTCCAAAGGGCTTTCTGGGTTTATAAGATGCAGAGAAGCCTTGCAGGCTGTGAGGCACCTCTTAGTCCAACCCAGAGGTGATGTTCAGCTGAGCTGACCAAAGGAAACCTTTGATAAGAACCAAGAACAAGGTTCTATTTCTAAGTCAGGAGCAAGCCACTGCCCCAAACCCTCTGCTCCACGTTCCTTTCCCGGGGATTGGCTGGCACAGCTTTCCCTGCCCAGCTGGTGACATCAGGATGGGTTTCATCCTGCACCTAAATCCACTAGTCCTGATCACAACATGACCTTGAGCTGCTCCCAAGGCCACCAAAGCCTGGTGCAGGGTTTGGGTTTGTTGTAAGAAGATCCCAGAGCTGGGCATGCCAAGGCTTTAGGGATAACACCAGACACCAAATAGGGTCAGGAGAGACAACTGGGTTGAAACTGGAGCCCCTCACGCTGCTCTGGCTGCAACACAGATGGCCAGAATGAAGGCTATCACTCCTAGTTTATAGCCATTAGCAATCATGATCTCCCTAATATGAAACAGAAATAATAGTATTATTAATAATAATATCAAACTGACACATTATTAGCCTCTACAGATGGCTCTATTCCTCCTAATAATTTTTATTTTTATTTAATGTTTGGAGATGCTGTAAAAAGGGACTAGTGCTTCCAAATGTGACCTCTGTGGGGTTTAAAACCTACTGAATCAGATGAGATATTAAAGCATTCAGTGTAATGTATGACTTAAAGCTATGTTTTTAAAACTTTAATAGGAAATGTCTGATGCTTTAGATTACTATTTCTTGGAGCACAGTAGGCTGAAGAATTTGCTTCAGAGGGTCTCTTTATATCCAAGAAGAGGCACGGTGAGAATACACAGTATGTTCTTCCTTCACCCTGCCTCTAAATAGATGTAAAGGAATGAACATGTATTAATAATACATCATGTTTCTACTTTGTTTTATACTATTGTACATATGTTCTCACACCACAATCAACAACACCCTATTTAAATATCTCCAAGCAGTTCATTAAACGAGGTGATTAACATCTGTCATGTGTTTTTTCCCTCCTCCTGTCCCCAAGGAGAGGAGGATGTTCAGTGGCAGACCTGATTTTGGTTGGGATTTATTGTTTTTATGGGAGGCTTTTTAATTTTGCTGAGGTTTTATTTTATGACACAAAACTACCTATTGGGATAAATGTTTGCAAAGGCAACTCCAAAAAAAAAGTCTGCTGAGCAGCTGAAGGGAAAGGGGGTGAGGTTTTAGTGGAATGGATGAGGTTGGAGACTGGGGCTGGTGTGTGGGGGGATTTCTGCCATGTGCTCACCTGGCCACTGGGAGATGGGAGAGAAGCCTTTGCTGGGGGATGATCTTTAAGGCCCCTTCCAACCCCAACCATTCCAGGATTCCACAACATGAGGAAGTGAAAGAGTGGCTGCTGTAGGAACGCTGTTCTCTGAGAGCTTGTGGGCTGTCAGGGTATTGCCATCAGGCGGGTGAGGCTGTGCTAAGTTTTCTGTGAGCTTTCAAATATGTGAAGATCTGATGTAGGCCAATGTTTTCATGGGTATTTTCACCCTCAGCCAGATCATTGTGTGGGCAAGAGCAGAAATCAGATTAGTTACAGCATATTTCCTCACAGGATCTCCGAGCCTGGAATGACTGTGGTCTCCATTAGAGTCATTTTGCAGCATCATCTCCAGTGAATTAAATTTTCCTAAGTTTTGCTTTCAGTTTTACTTACCCATGGTAGCTGTCCAGGAAAAGCACATTCAGAGATTTCCTGAATATCTACATCATCCCTCCAAGTTTTCATATGAACCACGAGACCACTGGTAGCTGTGAGTCATAAATTTACATCTGTCACAATATTTACTGATGCACCTGGCTCACATTGATTGTGTTCTGTGTGCTTCTCCAAAGAGAATTGGATGGCTTCTCCTTGCCAGTGTGGGTTTGTACCAGCTGCTTTTCAGGGACAAGCTGGTTGTTACTGTCTTTGCTGGGTTTGTGTTTCCAGTTTCCATCCCAGGAGGGAATTGTGAAGTCAGTTCTGTTCAGCACTGAGGGGAGATGGGGAGGTCAGATCCTTTCCTGGGCTTCCCCAGCACACAAACCCTTGGATTGGGGAGGTTTTCTGCACCTCAGGTCCATCTGTGTATGGGAGAGATCCATATCCCTGTGTATGGCTCTGCCAGGGGAGGATGGGGGATTCAAGGAGAGGGAGAAGGTCTGTGTGTGCACACAAGCCATGAGCACACACACAGAGTCTCACAAAGGTCCCAGTGGGGAACCCACAGTAAAGGTTAATGCAGCCCCAGGCTGTAATTAGCCTTTTGCACAGAGTCTCCTTGTTGTGGAATCTCTCTTTATGAGGGTTTTCAGGGCAATGAGCCACCAGTCCCCTCCCCCAGTGCCCCCAGTAAAGCCCACTGGAAGGAAGCTGGCAGGGATGCTGGGCTTTGGAAGCAATGCTCAGGAGCAGTTCCTCCCCTCCAATGGCTCAGGGTTGCCTTGAGATCTCAGGGATTCTCAAAGGTAGAGAGAAGGAAAATACCCCACTTCATCTTTTTATTTCCCCTGAGAAAAGGCTGGGGGGGAAACCTGCCCCCCAATTAAGAGTCTCATTGTCATATCAGTTGGTGACAGCAAATTTGCCTCTTCATCAACTGTATCTTACACCAGAGAGAGGATTGGCACTGCCTTGTTGTAGCTCACACAAGAAAGGTTCCTCTTCACTGAAGTGCAAGAAATTAAAGGAATTCAAGAACACAGTAAATATTACAAACTCAATTCCATGCTGCTTATCCAAGTTCATCTTTCAAAAATGTGCTGTTTGCTGTTTGGGGCTGGCTGATGGTTGCAAGGCCCAGTGAGGCTTTATTGCAGCCATCAGCTCTGTGGTGGCTGCTGGAGTCAACTCCTGGGGTCAGTGACTTGGGCATGAAATTACATTGAGATATTTTGTTATGACCTGGGTTCGCAGATCTTGCATGTGTTGAAGTCAATACCACTATTGAATTTTCCCAAATGATTGCCATTTATTTTGAAAATTCAAACAAAATATCTCTTCTACCAAGCATGACCCATTCAGGAATCTGTAACACCAGTGCACCACTAATGAATCCCAGCAACAGCTCAAAGAGGCCAATATTTAGGGGAAAATCCGTAATACAGCAACGCAAGAACTAGAAGGGAGTCAAAGTCCATTTGATTTGGTTTGGTGCTCTTGGTGCATGGAGGAGACAGGGGAATCCCCAGCCCCACAACAGAGTGGAGGGCTCTGTCCTGTCAGTGCTGAGCAGAATGACATTGGGCTGATAAACTGAGATAACGTTTTCAAAAGGCAAATCCCACAATACATTGAAGCCTCCCGGGAACACGGGTAGGTGTTGTCAGCTCCACTGCAGGCACAAATGTGAACTCCCACCACTGGGATATGTAACAATTTGTAATGCAACAATTAACAGAAATATTGACATAAGTATGTGCTCAGCAGGGAGCTGGTATCTCATAGACTCTGCGGAGTGACTGTAACACAATGTATACAGTACCACATCAATTCTTAATGCAGCCCGGGCTCCTGGATCAATTACAGCTACCTAGATGTGTACCCAGCTCCTCGCACGGCGTGGCATAAAAAATAAACCTTCCCTTTCACATCAGCTCCTTTTACTTGCTTGTGGGGAAAGTATGTTATAAAAATGCATATTTTTTAACATGAAATACCCGTCAAATTGTATTACCGTCATTGCCAATTTCACAACTGGCAAACCGTGTTAAACATAAATCTGCAAAATTATAATTAGGAAAACATTTTGCGAGCCGTCCTCCTGGGGATTTGGAGGTTAGTGGCATTATAAATGCTGTGGGGTTTATAGTGTGTGTGATTCCCACTCCCCCAAAGCACACACGCACGTCCACACGCGCTCTCCTCTTGTCCTCCAGCTCAACCAAAGTAAATAAGATATCCTCTGGCTGATGGAAACTCCACCAGCACTCTGTTAGTGCCTTTTCATGCCAATTAAACACATTTTATACAGTCATAGTAGATGCTCCAGTGCCTGCGTAGTAGACTCCAGTAGAGCTCAACCAAACAACAGCCCAGCAAATGTGATGTGAGATACTTCGTGCAAGTTTCCCTCCTGGCTCTGTTTATAGCCACTTGAAAATTATTCCAACGGAAAAGGTTCATTGTGAGTGAGAAGGATTTATAAATAGAGAAGTGGAATTAGCCAACTTGCTTGCAGCTGATTGCTTTGGTAATATAGATCTCACTCTGCTTAATTTAAATTAATCCTTCCTGATTTAATGAAAACCCAGAAATGCTGACAGATACGCTTAATGCATAAATATACATTTATTTATTTATTTATTAATGATAAGACATTTTAGTTTGGTGTTGAGCTCATCCCTTCTTCTCGTTCTCCACAAAGCCAGTGCTTGTATTTGAGTTTTTACATGAGGAATTTTTGCATTTCCTTTTGATTAATTTTGAAGGGACTTCATGGGGGAAATCTTATTTCCCCTCACCCCCGCGCACACCGGCAAATTACATGACGGGATTTCATTCAAACACCTCGTTCTCATCGGGCGATAAATTTGAATTTACAACGGGGCCAAAACGAAGCAGGATCAAACGGGGCCCTTGAAAGGCTGCGCTGGGTTATCGATTAACCCCGGGCTTTGCAGAGGGAGCACAAAAAGGCCCCGGTCCCTTTGAGCTCAGCCGTGCGGGGCCGGCAGGGCCCGGCCCGCTCCAGCTCCGGCTCCGTGTCTGGAGGCCCCACTGAGTTGTGAAATGAGCCCGGCTCCAGCACCTGCTCAGCCCCATTAGAGCCCCGAGGCTCCCCCAAGCCGCGTCTCCCCTTCCTAAAGAGGTGACATATATCCTGCCTTAAAGACAAGAGCACTATTACAAATCCCGGAATATAAATTACACTTTCATCTTTCTTTGGTTTTTCTTTCTTTTGCTTCAGTTTTCATTCCAGTATAAACTTTCCTGTCAAAAGGACATTTCTGATGTGTCAAATTCACCACTGTAATGAACAGGTTGACAAATGTTGAAGGTGAGCAGACATTTGGGTCTGCTGCAGCTGCCTGCAGCCAAGAGGAAACCATGACTTTCACAAGGATAACGAGGCTTTGAAAGATGGCTAAAATGTCGCCATCAACCTGCCCTTCTGCTACTTAGTAATTAGATAATTAGTCAGGCCCTAATTAGGGGATCAAGGTGCAGGAAAACAATTAGCTGGAAGAATTACCGCATAAATCCGAAACTCCGGTTCTGGCAAACAATATTTGATTTTATGGAGCTCGGCCTCGCAGAAACCATTTTGAGTCCTCGCAGGGATCAGCCATGGAGCGGGGTCTCCCTTTGTTTATGGATTTTACTTTCTGAGCCTCAGGTTGGAGAGGTGATGAGGAAAGGGCTGGTAAAATGCTCACCCGTGTGCACAGGTGTGTTGTGTGTGTGTAATTTTGTGTTTTCCTG